>NC_026003.2:97247053-97464353 GCF_000442705.2 Elaeis guineensis
TAAACTCAGAAGGGCCAGCCTCAGTATCATGAATGAACTGGGTATCTGGTGAAGCTGCCCTGAAATCATGTACAGGAGAAGATGGACCTTCTTCTTCTACTCTGCCTTCAGTTCTGTCTTCAGCTCTTTCCTCAGCTCTCTCCTCAGCTCTTTCTTCAGAGCCCTTGATCCAACCACCAACAGTCTTTGTAATTCCCATTCGGTGTAGCTGTGTTGGTTGAAAGTGTCCACATGTGAGAGCTTGGTAGGTGTCTCCCCCTCACAGCTAACTCCAAACCTCCTAAAAACTCTAGTAAGGGCCATACCATAAGGCAAGTGTGCCTTGGATCTGTTCAAAGTTTCTCTCATGGCCTCTATCATAAGTGTAGGGAGGTTTAGGGGGGTCTGAGTGATGATATGAAACATGACACATACATCTCTGCCAGATAGTAAGTCATGTCTACCACTCCTAGGAAAGAATAGTTTTGTCACAATCTGATGCAGGACCCTCATCTCAATGGACAGTAGCTTTGCTTCCAATCTGTTTAAACTTCCTGAAAAATCTTCTCCTAAGATAATTCTGATCCCTTCTTCTTTAATTGGGAGTTCCATATATGAGTATCCTTCACTAGGCAACTGAAGTATCTCTCCCAATATCCTAGAATCCAAACAGATGTCAATCCCCTTTACAGTTGAAGTCACAGACCCGTTTCCATAATTTAGGTTCTGGTAGAACTCTCTGACTAGATCAACATAGGTGACTTCCTTAAGAGAGCAATAAAGTTTCCATCCTTGATTTTTGATCTTGGTAGCAAAAGTAAAGCCTTCTTTCTCAAAGAACCGAAAATCTATATTTTTCCCGGTTTCTACTTTTCTATCAGAAAGAAGATTTACACTGGGGCTTATGGAGGGTTGAGAGGGACCTTGAGCAGGTACTGAAACTGGATTGGGAACAGTGGAAGACTGAGCATGCCTTTTCTTTCGGACAATTTCCTCAGGCTCTCGGATTGATTTCCTTCTTTGGGGAAGTTTCATCTTTGGAGCCATATCCAATAAGGTAGCAGACAAGAAGACTTGAATTCAGTGGAGGAGGGATCACAAAAGAGTAAAGAAGGATTTTGGTGGAGAAAAGAAGTAGATTTTGAATGAACGGTGAAGTTCTAGGGCACGTTCCACCCGCGCCTATCACTGCGAGAAAGCACAGAAAAATCCTTTTCAAGGAGGCGATTTTTGGTGGAGAGGATGAGGGAGAATTGCCTCAGAATTGTTCCTTGGATTTGGAGCAAAACAGAAGTTTGGAGGGGACGGCTTTCGGAAGGAAGACGACGAGAAGATGAGTCGTCTCATAAACAAGGTTTTCCGTTTTAAAAACAATGAACCCGATGTAAGTTGGTGGGATTTACAAGTTTGCCATTGAGTCGACTCATGGGGGTCGACTCATGAAGTTCAGAAAATCAGGAAAAATGCAAATAAATTCTAGAAAAATTCAAAATTTTGGGAGAAAGAATTTTGCTCAATGATAAGTTTTTAGAGTGATAAAACTAAGCTTTTGGAACCAGGATAGATGTTGAAAATTGAGCTCTAAGAGTTTTTGACATCTATTCTTTGGAAATTGAGAAATTTCAGACAAATGGATCTAGAATTCCTAGATTTCTCCTAATTTCACAGAATCTTTCCTCACTAAGGGCCTTTGTAAAGATATCAGCTAATTGATTTTCAGTGCAAACATATTCAAGAATTATATTTTTGTTTTGAACATGTTCTCTTATAAAATGATGTCTTATCTCAATATGTTTAGATCTTGAATGTTGTATTGGATTTTTAGATAGATTTATAGCACTTGTATTATCACATTTTATTGGTGTTTCATTAAGTTTGATTCCAAAATCTTCGAGTTGTTGCTTAATCCACAAGATTTGAGCACAACAACTTCCGGCTGCAATGTATTCGGCCTCAGCTGTAGACAGTGCCACCGAATTTTGTTTCTTGCTAAACCATGAGATTAGGTTAACTCCAAAAAATTGGCAAGTTCCACTTGTGCTTTTTCTATCTAATTTACATCCAGCAAAATCAGCATCAGAATATCCTAACAAATTAATTTGTGAGTCCTTAGAGTACCATAACCCTATAGTTTGTGTACCATTTAAGTATCTAAGGATTCTTTTAACAGCATTCAAATGAGATTCCTTAGGATTAGATTGGTATCTTGCACATAAGCAAACACTAAACATGATATCAGGCCTACTTGCAGTTAAATATAATAATGAGCCAATCATACCTCTATAGTATTTTAAGTCTACGCTTTTACCTTCATCATCCTTGTCAAGCTTACATGAGGGACTCATTGGTGTGCCAATTGGTTTGCAGTTCTCCATTCCAAATCTTTTGAGTAGTTCCTTGGTGTACTTGCTTTGGGTGATGGAGATTCCCTCTTTTGATTGTTTGATTTGGAGTCCGAGGAAGAAGGTGAGTTCTCCCATCATACTCATCTCGAACTCTCCCTGCATAAGCTTAGCAAAGTCTTGACAAAGGGATTCATTAGTAGACCCAAAAATTATGTCATCAACATAAATTTGTATAATTAGCATATCATTTTGGTTTCTTTTAATAAATAGAGTTGTATCCACATTGCCTCTTGAGAAACCATTATTTAGTAGAAATTTGCTTAGCCTTTCATACCATGCTCTAGGTGCTTGTTTTAGACCATATAAAGCTTTATTTAATCTGAAGACATGATTGGGAAAAGCATGATTTTCAAATCCAGGGGGTTGTTCTACATATACTTCTTCAGAAATATATCCATTTAAAAATGCACTTTTAACATCCATTTGAAATAGTTTGAATTTCATAAAGCAAGCATAAGCAAGTAGAAGTCTAATGGCTTCTAATCTAGCAACAGGTGCAAAGGTTTCATCAAAATCAATTCCTTCTTCTTGATTATATCCCTTAGCAACCAGTCTTGCTTTATTTCTAATTACATTTCCATGCTCATCTAATTTGTTTCTAAAGACCCATTTTGTGCCAATTATTGAATAATCTTTAGGTCTTTTCACTAAGGTCCAAACATTATTTCTTTCAAATTGACTGAGTTCTTCTTGCATAGCATTAATCCAGTTATGATCATTTTCAGCTTCTTCAAAAGTTTTAGGTTCAAGTTGAGATACAAAAGCACAATGATTAAGTACATCTCTAAGTGAAGAACGTGTTTTTACCCCATGCATAGGATCACCGATAATTAATTCCTTAGGGTGGTTGTGAACATACCTCCATTCCTTGGGTAAGTCATTTGTACCTTGAGGTTGTTCTTGAATTTCTTCACCTTTCTCATTTTGTTCATCTTCTTGATCCTTGTCTTCTGGAGTTGCTGAATCTTTTAGAGTGATCTCCTTCATACCTTCTATTAGTGGATCTGCATCATCAACACCCTTATTCTTCCTTGAAGGAAGATCGTTAGATTCATCAAAGACAACATGTATGGACTCCTCAACTACTAAGGTTCTTTTGTTGAACACTCTAAATGCTTTACTAGTGGAGGAGTAACCTAGAAGGATTGCTTCATCTGATTTTGCATCAAATTTACCAAGTTTTTCTTTGCCATTATTTAATACAAAACATCGGCAACCAAAAACATGAAAATAGGCAATATTTGATTTTCTTTCTTTCCAAAATTCATAGGGGGTTTTCTTTAAAAATTATCTAATTTAGTTAAATCATTCAAGTCTTCCATATAAATATTGCCATGCCTATGTCCTATAAATTTAATGCCATCGTTGATAGGACTAGTCACAATGCAAATAGATGATTCATATATCAAATATATGTAGTTTCAGATCTAAATAAAAATGCATCACATATACATCAAATTTCAGATCTAAAACTAAATTTACACATATCAAATATATATCTAAAAAATAATTAAAATATTTTAAAAATATCTTTTCAAAAATCGATTCACATCAAACTAGGACAACCTTTATAGTATAGGGGGTAAACCCTATATCAGGACAACCTTATATCAGTTTGATGTAAATTTTTAATCATTCTAATTTTAGAACATGCTAATTTTTAGATTTAAAAGGATTTGATTTAATTATGAAGATTCAAAAATGACTTTGTTTCCTTTATCACAAAATTGACTGATGCTAAGTAAGTTATGCTTTAAACCTTTAACTAGTAAAACATTCTCAATGTATTTGGAGGGAGTGATACCAATGTTACCTATCCCGATGATCTTTCCTTTGCCATTATCTCCAAAGGTGACCATCCCTCCATCCTTAGCATCAAGCGTGATGAATTGTGATTCATCACCAGTCATGTGTCTCGAGCATCCGCTGTCAAGATACCATTTCCTGTTTCCTTCTTGGGATGCTAGACACACCTGCAAGCACAGATCAAGTTTCTGTCTTAGGTACCCAAGCTTTCTTGGGTCCTTTCAGGTTAGTCAGAATGGTTCCTTTTGGAACCCATATTTTCTTTGTGTTTGCATATTTGTTAATAAGACATGTGTATGATTTATGTCCTATTCTTCCACATTTAAAACAAGTAATATTTGTAGGCTTTTTGCTTGAATAATTTGCATAAATATCCTTCAAAAATTTTTGTTTCTTCAGGGGTTTATAACCAAGTCCAGCCTTATCATATATAGCTTTCTGATTATCAAAGATCATATTTAGCTTGTTTGAACTTAAGGTGAACTTATCTACTAGAGATTTCAGCCTGTTAATTTCATCCTTAAAGTTTTGATTTTCTTGAATCAATGTGAATTTTTCAATTGAAAGAATTTCAGCTTGTTTCACTAAGGACTGATTTTCCAATTTCAGCTCTTTGTTTTTCTTCCCTAGTTTCTTTAATTCATCAATTGAATCATAGAAAGCTTCATGCAATTCTTCAAAAGTAAATTCACTAGTGGATTCAGAAGTTACCTCATTTTCATGTGCCATCAGGCACAGATTGGCTTGTTCGGTTGAGGTTTCCTCGTCGGAGCTTGAGTCATCACTCGCACTCCAGGTCGCCATCATTGCCTTCTTTTTGAATTTCTTTGGACCTTTCTTCAATTGAGGACATTCGGATCTGAAATGTCCTGGCTTCTTGCACTCGTAGCATATAAGGGTTTGATCTTTCTCCTTTTCTATGCTTTGATCCCCTTTTGTGAATTTCTTTCTCATCCCCTGTTTCCTTTTTCTTAGAAACTTCTTGAATTTTCGGGTGATGAGAGCCATCTCCTCATCCTGATCTTCATCTTCAGAGTCATCTGTTTCATAATCAGGTGAAGTTGTGGATTTGAGGGCAATGGTTCTTTTCTTTTTGATTTCATCCTCTTGATGTTGCATCATGCTAAGTTCATGAGTCATCAAGGATCCAAGAAGCTCTTCTAGAGGTAGAGTGTTCAAGTCCTTTGCTTCTTGGATGGCAGTCACCTTGGCTTCCCAAGTTCTTGGCAGTGACCTGAGAATCTTCCTTACAAGTTCACTGTTAGTATAAGATTTGCCAAGACTCTTTAAACCATTGATTATATCAGTAAAACGAGTAAACATAGCAGTTATGGACTCATCATGCTCTATTTTGAACAATTCATATTTATGTACAAGCATGTTTATTTTAGACTCTTTTACTTGATTTGTTCCCTCATGGGTGACTTCTAACCTATTCCATATTTCTTTAGCAGATGCACAAGTAGAAATGCGATTAAATTCACTAGCATCTAGTGCACAATAAAGAACGTTCATAGCTTTGGCATTTAATTGTGCCAATTTCTTGTCAACCTCATCCCATTCTTTCTCGGGTTTGGTTGACTCCTCACCATCTATAATCTTGGTGGGTGTGTGAGGACCATTCACTATGATACTCCACATATCATAGTCGAGTGCTTGTATGAAAATCTTCATCCGAGCTTTCCAATAGGTGTAATTAGACCCATTGAAAAGTGGAGGTCGGTTTGTTGATTGCCCCTCAGCTAGAGAAGTTCCAACATGGGTTGCCATAGATCTTTGGCTCTTTGATTGTTAGATCAAAGAAGGGCTAGAGCACTAGCTCTGATACCACTTGTTGCCCAGCTATGCAACCCAAGAGGGGGGGTGAATTGGGTTTCTAAAAATTTTAAGCCCAACAAATGACTTATGAAGAACAAAACAATGGCTTTAAATCAATATTAATTAACTAAAGCAGTATTGCAAGGATATAATAAAGAAATAAGATAAAGCGATAAAGCACACCACAAACACAAGGATTTATAGTGGTTCGGTGCTAACCTTGCACCTACGTCCACTCCCCAAGATCCCACTTGGGAATTTTAATCCACTATCCTTTGTATTCAACCCGAATACAAAACGTCGGAAACTCCGACACTAGCTATCCCAAGCTAGAATACAGGACGTCGGAAACTCCGACCCTAGCTATCCCAAGCTAGAACACTTGTTTCCCGGGTACAAGCCAACCCAAAACACTCCGATTTCAGGTTCGGATCAACCTTTCCTTGTTTTGGAAATCCTCCAAAAACAAGAGCAAAAAAACTCACAAAGAGTAAGAATATTTAGAGCACAGATGAATACAAAAACAGCTCCTTAAATGAGCAAATATATCAATAAAAACTTTACTCAAATGAAGAACCCCTTTTTCAGATTTTCTCAAGATGAATGAACGGTTGAACGCTTGAGAAGAGGTTGATTGTTGATTGAAGATCTCTTGAAAGCTTTGAACGATCTCTAGATCAAGGTTGAAACGATAGGCGTGAAGAATTCTCTCCTTGAAAGATCTTTCTTTTCTCTTTCACAATCTCTCTGGTATATTGTGGATCCTCTCTCTTTTTCTATAGATATTTCTTTGATCTCAGGCTTTTTCTTGCAAATTTCGGATCCTCTCTTCTGTTCTTCTCTTTTTCTTCTTTTTCTCTTCTCATTTGATTTCACGTTTGATCCGCTATTTAATCTGCAATTTCTTTCATCATTTAAAGCATTTTGTAGCATTAGAAGCAAGAGAAAACAATTTAGGCAGATAAAGAGCCGTTAGAGGATTTTTAGGAAGCATAAATGGCAATTAAAATGGATAAAAAAATAGCCGTTGCTGACATTTCCCGTCGCAGGGGTCGACTCATGAGTCGACTCATGCTTCAGGAGTCGACTCATGAGTCGACTTCTGTTGCAACAGACCAGAAGATCTGATTTCTGGATTTTTCGGCTCAAATCAGCAGAGGTCGACTCATGAGTCGACTCATGCCTTGTGGGTCGACTCATGAGTCGACTCACAGGTCGTGCCAAGCCAAAAATCCAGCGTGCCATGGGAATTTTTTTTGCGCCATTCAGCTCATAGTGCCATGAGTTGACTCATGAGTCGACTCATGCACTTCAAACCTTCATAACTTCAAAAATATTAGTCCAAACACAATGAAATTTTCACCAATAGATTTCAAATCATTTGTTCTACCAAATGGTACTATCAAATCAGGATTTTAGTGAAATTATGATTTTGCCCTTGAAGAGCATAAGGACTCTTTTAATTGATTGTATCCCTTCAATCTGCTTTGTAATCATCAAAATCAATCTAGGAGCAACAATAGTGATTTTGAAAAAAAATTTAAAATTATCATTTTCCCCCTGCACTGAATTTTTTCCACACCTATATGGCACACAACGACCTATGCTCGATAAATATTGTTGTCCTTAGTAACAACGTATCATTTGGTCACAACAGATTTAAGAACTAAATGACAAATCCTCCTTTGTCGAGTCTAAATAGTCCTAAGGACTTCACCACAACACAGGAGTTCATTAGAAGATGATAATTTATGATGAAAAATATCAAAATAATTTTTATTTATTTATGATTTATGTACTAATACAACAAAAAGCACAACCATCAACAGGCTGACGATTGGCTTTGGGACATTATTCCCAACAATCTTCCACTTGACCTAAAGTCAATCGGTACAGTATCTAATACCCATCTTCGACTTGAAGTCGTCGAACTCCACCGCAATGGCTTTAGTGAATGGGTCGGCTAGGTTCTCCTTTCCATCAATCTTCTGAAGGTCGACGTCTCCTCGATCTACGATTTTTCGGATAAGATGGTAGCGACGCAGATTATGCTTCGTCCGCTGGTGTGCCTTTGGTTCCTTCGCCTGAGCAATGGCTCCAGAGCTGTCACAGTAGAGCAGAACTGGACCAACAAGGGAAGGTGCTACTCCGAGCTCGGTGATGAATTTTCTCAGCCACACCGCTTCTTTGGTAGCATCTGATGCAGCGACATACTCCGCCTCGCAAACCGAATCAACCACTGTGTGCTGCTTGAAACTTTTCCAGCAGACAGCCCCACCATTAAGGATAAAAATAAATCCTGACACACTCTTGCTGTCATCGTGATCAGATTGGAAACTAGAGTCTGTAAACCCTATAAGTCTCAAGTCCGATTCACCATAAACAAGCCATTGGTCCTTAGTATTTCTTAAATACTTCAGGATGGTTTTAACAACCTTCCAGTGATTCTCCCCTGGATCAGATTGGTATCTACTCACTACCCCTAGTGAGTATGCCACATCTGATCGTGTACATGTCATGACATACATGATAGATCCCACTGCTGAAGCATATGGAATTCTACCCATACGTTCTCTCTCTTGAGGTGTTGTCGGACAATCCCTCTTCGAGAGAGAAATTCCATGGCCTATCGGTAGATAGCTTTTCTTGAAATTCTCCATGCTGAACCTCTTCAGCATAGTATCAATGTATGTGGACTGGGATAAGCCAAGTAACCTTTTAGATCTATCCCTATAGATCCTCATCCCTAGGATGTAGGAAGCTTCTCCTAGATCCTTCATGAAGAATTGTGACGACAGCCAAATCTTTATTCCCTGTAATGCAGGGACATCATTCCCGATTAAGAGAATGTCATCCACATACAATACAAGAAATACCACAACTGGACCATTAGCCCACTTATAAATGCAGGGCTCTTCTTCGTTCTTAACGAAGCCATACGTCTTGATTGTCTTATCAAAACGTATGTTCCAACTTCGGGATGCTTGCTTAAGTCCATAAATGGACCTCTGTAGCCTGCACACCTTAGACTCATCTGTGGATGTGAATCCTTCAGGTTGTATCATATACACCTCTTCGTCCAGCTCTCCGTTTAGGAAAGCTGTCTTCACATCCATTTGCCAGATTTCATAGTCCAGATGGGCAGCTATCGCAAGCATAATCTAAATAAATTTGAGCATTGCCACAGGAGAAAACATCTCGTCATAGTCTATACCATAACATTGACAATATCTCTTGGCAACCAGACGGGCTTTATAGGTTTTCACCTTTCCATCTGCGCCCCTCTTCCTCTTGAAGACCCACTTACACCCTATGGATTTTACTCCTTCAGGTGGGTCAACCAATGTCCACACATCGTTGACCTTCATGGACTCCATTTCAAATTTCATGGCCTCTAGCCATTTCTCAGAGTCAGGTCATTGCATCCATGTAGGTGATTGGATCCTCATCGTTTTCATCAAGTTCGACAGGATCGCCGTCCCAGACCAAAAAATCATAGTATCTATCCGATTAACGTGGTACTCTACCAGATCGCCTTAAGGGTGCAGGAACAATGGGCTCCGGATCTGATCTAATCAAATCTGGTTCAGGTTCAGCTACTTGTGTCGATTTTTTCACCTATCGAACTTTCTCAAGTTCGACCTTAGAGGCAACAGTCCCTTCACTAAGGAACTCTTTTTCTAAAACGATTGCCTTAAGGCTGACAAACACCTTTTGCTCATCAGCTAGGTAGAAATAATACCCTTTGGTCTCTTTTGGGTACCCTATGAAATTATACTTGTCAGACCTAGATCCAAGCTTGTCCGTAATTAAATATTTAACATAAGCTGAACACCCCCAAATCCTAAGGTGCGAGAGTACTGGCTTACGTCCTATCCATAACTCATATGGCATTTTGGTTACAGACTTACTCGGAACCCTATTTAGAAGGTAACAAGCCGATTCGAGCGCATATCTCCAGAGAGAGATCGGTAGACCAGCAAATCCCATCATGGATCGGACCATGTCTAACAAGGTCCGATTCCTCCTTTCAGACACACCATTATGCTGTGGTGTTCCAGGAGGAGTCCACTAAGAGAGAATCCCATTCTTCCCTAAATATGTCAAAAATTCATTGGAAAAGTATTCACCTCCTTGATTAGATCGAAGAGTTTTAATACACTTTCCAGTTTATTTTTCTATCTCATTTCAGAATAGTTTGAACATTTCAAACGACTCCGACTTATGCTTCATTAAATAGACATACCCATACCTCGATAGGTCGTCTGTGAAGGTTATGAAGTAAAAATATCCACCTCTTGCATTTGAGCTCATGGGTCCACATACATCAGAATGTACCAGACCCAAGAGTTCACTGGCTCACTCACCTTTTTCAGTAAAAGGTGACTTGGGTCATCTTTTTAAAAAAACAGGACTCACAGGTTGGAAGTGATTCACAATTATCAACTTCAAGAATTCCTTCTTGAGCCAACCTGTTTATCCTGTTCTTATTGATATGACCTAGCCTACAGTGTCAAAGGTAGACTTCTGACACATTTTCTATTCTAGGACATTTACCGGAGGTTTGAACCACATTAACAGACTGTGACAGTAAGTAAATTCTATTATTTATTTATCCAACAAACATTGTAACACCATTCAAAATGATTTTGCAAATGTTTTTTTTTATTAAAAATTCATAACCGTACATGGCCAAAAAGCCTACAGAAATAATATTTAATAAAAAGCTTGGACAATAGTGACATTCACTCAAAATTACATTACGAGAATTGATTACAAGGTTCATGATTCTTAAAGCTAGAATTGAAACTTTGCTTCCATCTCCAACGTTCAGGAACCTCTCACCGTCATCAAATCTTCTACTGACCTGCAGACCCTGCATCGAATTACAAATATGATAAGGGCTTCCGGTATCCAATACCCAGGCAGTAGTATCACAAATGGAAAAGTTGCAAGGTGTTATCATATAATTACCTTGCTTCTTCTTCGGCCTATTTGGATCCAGGGAGGCAATGTATAGAGGACAGTTCCTCTTCCAGTGCCCCTACTTCTTGCAAATGAAGCACTCCGCCTGGCTCTGGTCGGGCTTGCACTTCTTGGTCTGATCCTGTGCAGACGTCCTAGCATGCGACTGCACCTTCTTATTCTTCTTCTTCTTGTTCTTCTTCCCTTTCTTAAAAGGTCGATGACCAGAAGAAGACCCTCCCACAACATTCACCGACTCCTTATGGAGCTGGTGGTCCTTCTCAAAGTTCTGCAGCAACCCCAATAAGCCGTGGTAGTTCACTGCAGGCTTTGTCATTCGAAAATGAGTAAGGAAGGGGAGGAAGGACTTGGGCAATGAATTAAGGATCGCATCCTTACCGAGCTGCTCGTGTAGGGGAAAGCCCAGTTTACTTAGGCGTTCAATCATTTCGATCATGTATAGTACATGATCGGTGACTGAGGCCCCATCTCTCATCTGAGCATTGAAAATGGCACAACTAGTTTTGTACCTTTCAACATCGTCAGGCGTGCCAAAGGAGTCGTTCAACATTTGAAGCATCTCCTGTGGCTGGGCATTCTCAAACCTAAGGCTGAACTCATCATTCATTGCCGTCAGCATTATGCACCGAACGGTGGTGCGATCGTTGAGCCACTTCTGGTAAGTATCTCGAACCATCCCTCTAGCATTCGGGGCTGGCTCCTTAGGTACCGGATTCGTTACTACATAAAGGATCCGCTCATGCTCAAGGACGATTTTTAATTTTTGAAACCAGCTATCGAAATTAGGTCCCATGAGCTTGTCATTATCTGATAATGACCGGAGCGACAGGGTAGTGGCCATAGCTGCATAAAAAAAAATCAGACCTCTATTAGTACATAAATTATAAATACTAAAGACTTGGACTTTAGTCTAAAGTTTCTCCCAATATTTTTACGAACCGATAGCCTCAACCTCCAATTCGAGGAATTACTTTAATTCCTTAGTGGGTACTAGAATCTACACAGACTACACACGAGCCCAACTTTGGTTGGTCAACCCATGTGCATCTATGGGTAGGTTCAAAACTAGTTGTTTTCCTAAACAACTTCTAGTAATTTATTTTGCCCCAGAACCTAATCAGTAGGCTTTGGCCTCCACTGAAAAGATCTGGTTAGGTCCAACCATTAACATGACTTGATTTGGTGAATCGGACCAATAAATGATCAGGCCCGACTTTGGTCGACCAACCTGACCACCATCAGAAAGACTCAAATCAAATTATCATATTATGAATGATAATTCCATTAGTCAATAAGCACCAGGCCTTTGGGCCTCCAATGATTATTAAACTAATGGACTCATTATCACTCACTTAATGGGAGGCTATGACTTAGTTATCACTATAACTTAATCTTTTTAGGGACCTAATAATTTTTGAGGATTTTTATTAAAGGATAGAAGCGAAGAAATTAACTAGCCAATTTCAATCCTCCCACTGACTTCACCAAGTCAGATTAAAAAAGATTTAATTAAAGTCGGCATTAGGAGCACCTAAATCTGTCACACTAATTTACCTAATGACATGGGTGAGCCCTAATCACCAAGTGATCTAATCAAAACCTAACTCACCAGGTTGGCCAGGTAAGTGAGATCAGTGGTGGGGATATGCCATTAACTCGTCAGAGATCGAATCAATGCGAGTGCTCCCTCTTAAGAACCACTGGTCAAACTGCCGAACTTACCTTAGACACCAACCAGTTCATTAGTTTTAATTTGATCAACTTAGTAAATAGGGTTCCACCACGTAGCCATGAATTAAGTCCATCTTGGTCTAGTTAAAGACATGGACCCATTCAACTATAACTATTGGAGTTGAGTCTAGAGTATCTTTGACCTAATCTAATTCAACTTTTGATTAGATTTGATCAATTACTCTAATTTAGTCTATTTCTTTAAGCTAACCTTAGGTCTAACCCAATTATGGACCTAATCCATCTAACCCATTGACCTATAAGTTTATGCAATTGTCTTAGGTCTTAATTCACAATTCTAGACCAACTTGACAATACTTAATTCTTTTAATTAAGTATTTGGGCTGATGGGTCAGGGTTTGGCATTTCAAAAATAATTTTCAAATTTGAAAGGTTTTATTTTACTGTTCATCAAATATGTTGACTCATTTCACAAATAGATCAGTACATTTCATAAATAGCAATCCTATTGCTAATTACATAACAGAAAATAACTCAATCAAAATAAATCATAAATATTACTTTAGATCTAATCTAACACATTCATGATAAATTTTATAATTGAACCTTTACAATTAAGTTCTTTCGCTGCTTCATCTACATGGGATATAATTGCAGCGGCACCCCTACTGTCATAAGAGACCCCATCGAATGGGAGGAGGACCTTTAAACCCTACTTTTCTTCTATGACCGGACGGCTATGGCAACCAACCCAATTCGATTACTTGCTACTTAGATCAAGTATATCTAAATATATCAATTTCAAAATTTAAATTTTAAATTTTAAATTTTAAATTTTAAATTTTAAATTTTAAATTTCAAATTTTAAACAAATTTTAAATTTTAAATTTCAAATTTTTGAATTTCAAATTTTGAATTTTAAATTTTGAATTTTAAATTTGAAATTTCAACCAAATTTTAAATTTCAAATTTCAAATTTCAAAATTTTGAATTATGAATTTCGAATTTCAAAATTCAAATTTTAAATTTTGAATTTCAAATTTTTTGAATTTTAAATTTTGAACAACTTTCAAAATTCAAATTTTAAATTTTAAAATTTAAATTTTAAATTTAAACTTTTAGATTACAACTTAATCTACGCATGCAAATTTATATATCATATCTTAGAACCTGGCTCTGATACCATTTGAAGCGAAATTTGAGTGCAGGGGTAAAATGATAATTTTAAAATTTTTTCAAAATCACTATTTTATAGTGAAAATAGTTAATTAATCTAATTAATTAATATATATTTACCCTACACTAGAATCTAAATATGATATACAGTATGCATGGATTTAAATTTGAAATTCAAATTTGAACAGTAAATAATTTACTGTTCTGTGTTCAGAATATAATACCTTTGTGTGGATAGTCGATCACCATAATCTGATCATCATTGGAAGACTCTGATCATCGTAATGTAGCCACACAGTGTGTCTGACCTCTGCGGATCATCCACATGAGGCTCCCGATCTGATCGGCTCCTCACGAGTGCTAGCTCGTTATAGAGTCCTTCGACGGCTGATGCTGATCGAACTCCTTTGAGCAATGTCTGTCGATTTCATGGATACTCTGGATCATCAACAAACATGCTTGAGAGGTAGATGATTCTCTCCCTTGAATTTGGGGGGCTCACGATATTCGTAGCTCACTAACTCACTTCCCGAACCCCAGGCTGTAACCCTAGGGAACACACTGAAAACCCTATGCCTAATTTTCTTTCTTTTCTTTCTTTTTCTCTCAGAAGGTTTTGAACCTTCACCTTATGCACAAGGCTTCCTCATGCCCCACTTTCTTTCTCAGAATTTTTCTATGCACGCCCCATTTTTCTCCTCTTTTTAAAACAACGTCGAACGTGTCTTATCCGCGTGAGAAGATAAAGACAAGTGGTTACACATTTGAATTCAAATCAAATTTGAATTCAAATGCAAACCAACTCATCCCTATCCACTTGGGCGTGAGAAGAGAAGGTGCGAGGCTGCATTGTGCATGGAAAAGTTTCATGAGAAACTCTTTCTCGTGTGAGATATGGGGCACTAAAGTGGATAGGGTCATGAAGGCGCAAGAGATAAGTTATCCATTCAAATTCAAACACGCTTTGAATTTGAATGGCTAACTAATCAATTTTATCCAAAGATTGGCGCACAAGAGTGGGCGTGAGAAGGGCTTTACATGAGAGAAAATTCATGAGAAGTTTCTTCTCATGAATTCAAATGGGCGCAGAGATATGAGGTGGCGTAGGGATTCAAATTCAAATGGTGGTTTAATCTTAATTGAACTAACCTAATCAAAATAGGTTAAGCACAATTAGACTAAATTAAACCCAACTTAATTAGGCTTAATTAGGCTCAATAAAATCTTAATCAAATTAGGAATTGACTAAGCCCAACTCCTGATCAAATCAGGAACCAAACCATCTCGACGATTAGGTCAACTCTTAACCTAATCGGGTCAAACCCAACTGAATCCAATTCAATTGGACTTGATCCAAAAATAATTACTCAATCAAATTGAGTTAATTAGTGATCAAATTACTAATTAAACCTCTCATAAATATTGAGTCCAAATTCGATGGGCAATCGGGTATCAAAGTCCATCAATATGAAACCTTGATCGAAGAGTCCCAAACCAGTGGGACTCTTGACCCCAGTACCCAAAATGTGTGGGACTCATGATCAGAGAATCCTGATTCTCGATCATAGAGTTTCAGACATGTAGGACTCATAGTCCATGAACATTAAAACTCTTCATCAGCCATCAGATCATATAGGAACCTCTAATGTGTGTGACCCCGCAGGTTCGAACCTAAGCCGGTAGCACAGGAACCAATTCCTGTACTAATCGAAGTGACCATCTAGCAATGTTACCTAACATTCGGATAGATCAAATAGTCACAATCGCAACACTCAGAACCTACGTGAATATGGTTACTGTATAATTCATCCCTTTTGACCCATGTTTAGGATGACTCAGGGTTAAACTGTCAATCCTGATTAGATCATCCGAATTGTGTTCAACTCAAATAGTCCTGTGACTCCTCACTAGGACTACCTTGGCCAAAATTTTACTAAATTAAAATATGACTGTACACAGCTCCTGAACTGGAGTGGTCAATCCCATCTTGACCACGCACCGATAAGTCAAGTACTTGACTACACCCAGCAGCCTTCCGTCACTGAATTAGAAATTCAGATAGTCCAGTGCCTAAATGCAGTGAGTTGCTTACAAGTCACCGTAGTGGTCTCAAGTCGGAGGGATATTTATACCCATATCCCATTGGAGCAAATCTTGACAGTAGAGATAGCTCCGGAGTCGGTCACGTTCAGTGTAGATGTACCTTATATCTCACTTGTATGCCATACCAGTGTCTTCACACTCTTTGGTTAAGAGGACAACCAACCTATATGGCACACAATGACCTATGCTCGATAAACATTGTTGTCCTTGGTAACAACGTATCATTTGGTCGCGAACAGGTTTAAGGACTAAACGACAAATCCTCCTTTGTCGAGTCTAAATAGTCCTAAGAACTTTACCGCAACACAGAAGTTCATTAGAAGATGACAATTTGTGATGAAAAATATCAAAATAATTTTTATTTATTTATGATTTATATACTAATACAATAAAGAGCACAACCGTCAACAGGCTGACGATTGGCTTTGGATACTATTCCCAACAGTCCCATCCCTCGGTAGTATGGCCGTGTTATGTCCTGAATTTGAGGCATGATATTTTATGATATCAGAGCCTAGGTTATGATTACTTGGGACTGTGGATTAAGTGACTAGAGCATGATATAAGTAATATCAGAGCTTAGGTTAAGATTAATAGGGACTATGACTTAAGTGGAATTTAAGTATAAAAGTTATGATCATAAAAAATATGATAGAAGTAGCAGAAAGAATTCAAAGTCTAGATTTCGGATCAATAGGCATTATAATAATTTTTTTATAAAAAGTGGTATACAATGTGTATTAAAGAATTGGATGAATTATATGTTGGATTTCAATAAATAAGGCTTGACTTAAGTATGAGAGATGTTGACTCTCGAATAAAATAGGATATATTGATATGTTGTATTGAGTATACTTGTTCAATTATTATTTAGATGATTCTGGAGTTTTAAACTTGATATGGGTGAAGATTATGATGGCTTTTCAAATTTTGATGTTAATTATTTGATCATTATAATTTTAAATTTATTAGAATAAATTTGTTTGGGATATGGCTTAAAAAAGAATTACCTCATACAAGAAATAAATATTTTTCGAACATTGAACCTATAAGAGGATCATGTATAAAATTTGTAGAAAAATGAAAAATATATATATTTAGTTTATTTATGGATTGGATATCGTGCACATATTAGTGAAATCTTTAATAATTTGTATTTCCATATTTTCTATTAGATTACTTGATCTTTCTTAAATGGAGTACATTGTTTATTTCAAGTCAAAGTTTAGGTTTTGGTGCTAATCAAAGATATCTTGCTATTATCAAATTTTTGAAAGACTTATATGAGTTTTTAATTAATAAGTGATAAGATTTCATGTCGATTTATTTATTGATGTAAGAGTCATAATGAAAGAAGCAATCCATAAGAGATAAGAAAATTGATTCTACTTACAATGGTATTGACTTGAGACTTTCTAATTTGTTAGAGGTTTGGGTTAATTATTTTATAAAGAAAGGTTAGTTTGGAATTATCCCAATTATCAGAAAATCTAGAGCTAACATACTTCAAATTAATTTTAGATATATTGAATTCTAGATGAGTGGTGAAAGCTTATGCAATAATTTCAAATATAGAAAGTGGATCAGGATTTAATTTTAATGTGGCATGCTCGAGGAATAGTAAAGATAAAGAAACTTAAAATTTTATTCTAATTCTATCAAAAAAAAATTAGAAGGTTGGATCTTTTGCTAAGATTCATCTGATAGCCTTGGAGAATTTGATGGGTTCATATCAAAATGCATAATAGAAGTGTGGTAGTTGAATTATACTAAAACTAGTTAAGAATACTAATGTAGTAAGTAATATGAACGGAGATTTGATTTTTATAAAAGAGACCACCATTAATAAATGAAAGGATAAGATTATTGATTCCTGGACTTGTTTAGATGTTGCAATACCATTTTCGATAATTGATTCTTTTATTACAACAATGGTTAGAAGAATTTTGAGCATCTAATGCTCTAGGCTTTTTTATGTTTATGAAGAATTGATAGGGTTAATTATGATTTTCATGTAAAATTAATCAAAAGCAAATAATTTCATAGATATGGAATTATGAAATTTCAATCTAAGATTAATAGATCAAAAAAATTTATTATCTTGCAAATAAAAATATTCTAGTTTTGAAATACCGTATAATTATTTATGTTGAAAATTTATAGAACAAATACTTTGAGATGTAAATAACTTGGAAACTTAAGGACAATACGAGGGTTATATATTTTTTAATGTTCAAAACCTCAAGTATGCCAAGTTTTGATGATGAAATTTTTTTTTAAGGGGGGTAGAATGTTGTTGCCCAGCTATGCAACCCAAGAGGGTGGGGGGGTGAATTGGATTTTTAAAATTTTAAAGTTAATTTAGAACTTTGAGGATTAAATAACAATGAGCAGGATATATGTAGAGAGTAATTTAAGCAAGATATAGAAATTAGATACAAGGATACAAGAAGATAAAGAAATTTAGAAAGCGAGCAAGTAAGCACAACACAAACAAACAAGATTTATAGTGGTTCGGTGCCAACCTTGCATCTACATTCACTCTCCAAGCTCTTACGTTAGAATTCAAATCCACTAAATCATATTCAATCAAGAATACAACGTCGGTACCTCTAACTCTAACTATCTCAAGCTAGAACACTTATTTTTCGGATACAAGCCAACCCAATACAATCCGATTCAAGGTTCGGACCAACCTTTCCAAGTTTTGGAATCCTTCTAAAAATAAAGATCAAGATAAAACAGAGTATGTAAGTTAATCACACGAAAATATAAATTTAACTCCTTTAATGAGCAAATAAAATTTTAAATACATTTTACACAATAAGAAGAAAGCTTTTGTGATTTTTCTCAAGATGATTGAAGACTTGAATGAACTTTTGAGAGGTTGGTGAACTTGAATTGAAAGTTTTTTTTACTTGAAGAGATCTTTTTGCTTAGGACTGAAATGAATGCTTGAATAACCTTTTTTTTTTTGCTTCTTTTTCTCTCCTTTAAGTGCCTTTATAGCTTCAATAGATGGTAGAGATAAATCTGGACTGAAATAGAGCCGTTGGAGATCAATAAAAGAGCATTAAATACTATCAAAAAGAACTAAAAACTAATCGTTATGGAAGTTTCCGTCACAGGGGGTCGACTTATGGGGTCGACCTCTGCACAAGGGTCGACTCATGGGGTTGACCTTCGTGGTACAGATCAAAAAATCACTGTTCTGTATCTTTGGCCTGCACAGCAACAGAAGTAGGGTCGACCTCTGCACAGGGGTCGACTCATGGGATTGACCTCTGTGGTACAGATCAGAAAATCACTGTTCTGTATCTTTGGCCTGCACAGCAACAGAGGTCGACTCATAGGGTCGACCCCTTTGGATGTACCAGCCAAAAATAGCATGCCGTTCAGCCTCTTTTGACAGGAGTCGACTCATAGGGTCGACCCAATTCTTTAAACTTAAATTTTTCTCAACATATCCATCCAAAAAGTATGAAATTACCTCCAATAGATCATAAATCTTCTGTTCTTGCTCTTGAGGCTTTTGAATCAGAACTTGATAAAATTATGATTTTGCCTCTGAAATAGAATAAATCTTTTTCTAAGTCAAAATTATTAGTAACCTCTCAAATATATTATAATCATCAAAATCAATTCATGGAGCAACAATCTTTCTCTTTTTGATGATGACAAAATACTTGAGCAAAAGCAAAACATAACATATATAAAGCATTAAACAAGAATTTCAAATTTATGACGATGCATCACTTAAACATTATAACCAATAATTTGAATAAAATACATCATGAGTAGTTTGAAGATTAGTGTTAAGATAGCTTATAAGATTATTTTCTTTTGATAAATTTGCTTTGACAATTTTGCTTATGGCTTGATTTTAAATAATTTTGCTTATTGCTCGATTTTATTCCTCTACTCTCTTTTTTTGACAACATCAATTAAGATCATTACTCTCATTTTTTAAGAAAAAGTGAAAGAGACTCTCCCTCACTATAGCAATCATAAAGGACATTTCAATTTACTCATTTAGAAGATATTACCATTCATAATATTTCATAACACATATATGAGGTATTTTTCATATTATATAATTAAGACACTTCAATTTATGCCATTCATAATATTTCATTAGCACATATATGAGGTATTTTTCATATTACATAATTAAGATATTTCAATTAATGCCATTCATAAAGATTAATCCAAGGATATTCATAGAAGTTAAAAGTATATATATATATATATATATATATATATATATATATATATATATATATATATATATATTCAAAATGTGACATAAGTGTCACAATACATATGAGTCAAGTCAAAGTACATAGGCCATACAAAAGTCATGGATAACAAAAAAATACAACTATCCATGAGCTAATCAGCCAACACATACAAAGGCCATAAGTAAGATCCTAGACATAAAAAGCTAACTATACTAGATCTAATAGATGTCATGGCTAGAGACATCAGAAGAGTTAGAGATATGATGAGGAGTCTCAGGATCAAGGCCACAGGTATGTCCTCGACCTCGTCTACCTCAGCCATGGGTAGAAGTATCGGCACGAGCAGAAGGATGAGAAGATCCTGAAGCCTGGAATGCTATGGACTGTGCTAGGAGAGAAAGTCTGATGGTGTCCAATTATTTCACAGCTCTCATCATGGACTGCATCAAGACACCAATCTGAGTAGAGACAGTCTCACTGGAGCCCCTGATCTCCCTCTTCAAAAAATCAAATCCACCCTCCAAAATTTCTCGAAGTCTAGCCGCCTCTGCAGACAGGTTGGAGACCTCTGTGATGTTCTCATGCGGCTGGGGATGGGCTAAGACTAATACCTGCCTCTGCAAATTTAGAACTCTGCCCGTCAGTCTCAGAACACATCCCTCAAGCTCCTTAAGTCGTATGAACTGAGCTGTGAGCATTTGAAAGACAATAAAGATATGAGAAATTAAAGTCTGATCTGAGTCAGCCTGAGATGTCAACTTCTGAGCAAAGACTGAGATGGCAAACTGTTGAGATAAAATGGAGGCAATACGCTGGGATATCAACTCAATCTGATCATCTGCAAGTCTAAACTTTGAAGGATGTACCCTGCTCTCTGACTGTGGAACTGAAGCATGCCTCCTCACTGACTCTGAGGGATCAGCCTTGTGATCAGATACGAACTAAATATCAGGAGATGCTTTATGATCATGAGGAGGTGAAGACGGTCCCTCCTTCTCTGCTCTCTTTTCAACACCCTTCGACCAACCACCATCAGTCTTTGAGAAACCCATGCGGTGCAGTGTGTGACGGTTGATGGGGTCAGAGTGTGATAATTTGATGACTGCCTCCCCCTCAAAACAGACTCCGAACCTTGTAAAGACCAGGGTGAGTGCCATACCATAAGGCAAGTGAGCCTTAGACCTATTCAAAGTCTCCCTCATGGCCTCAAACATCAAAGCAGGAAGGTTCAAGGGGGTCTCGATGATCACATGGTACATGATACAAATATCCGTACCAGATAAGAGGTCATGTCCGCCACTTTTAGGGACAAACAGTTTGGTTACCATATGATGTAAAAGCCTCATCTCAATAGAAAGAATTTTTGCTTCTAATTTATTCAAGTTTTCAGTAAATACTCTCCCTAAAATAGCACTTAATCCTTCTTCTTTGATTGAGAGTTCCATATGAGTATAGCCTTCACAAGGCAAGTATAAGATTTGTCTCAAATGCAATGGATCAAGAACTATGTTAACCCCTTTCACCAAGAATTTTACTGTTCCATTGCAGTAACTCAAATTTAAGTAAAATTTTCTGATCAAATCAACATAAGTATTTTTCTTTAATAAACAGTAAAACTTCTATCCTTGATTTTTAATCTTTGATCCAATAGAGAACCCTTCTTTTTTTAAAAATTTAAAATCTATATTCTTTCTGTATTCCACTTTTCGATGGGAGAGAGGTACCTTGCTTGGACTGAGTGAAGACTGTGAAAAAGCTGGAGCAGGACCTAGAACTGAAGTTGGAGCAGAAGAGGGCTCGGCAGCCATTCTTTTTCTGCGCACATCTTCCTCTAACCCTCGAATAGATTTTCTTCTCTACGGTAGCTTTGATTTGGGAGCTATTTTGGACAGAAGAGACTTGCAAATAGCTTAGGAGAGTTGATGAGTGGTAGAGTGGAAGAGATTTTTAGAGGAAAAATAAAGATTTTGGAGAGATAGACCATTGGTTTGGAGAAAAGGGTTTGAAGCTAGGGTAAGCTCGAACTGCCCAAATGAAGAAGAAAGAGAAGAGAGATTTAAATCCTAAAGAGATAATTTAAAGAAGAAAATCTGATGGGAAGAGAGATTTTGAGATGAGAGAGGAGATGGAGGTGATCTTGTTCGGTGGAAGGGGAAGACGAACGGCAAAAGGATCGGCTCTTTGCAATCAGTGAAATCCCAATAAAATAGAGTCTGATGGATTTTAATAAAAAATTATAAGTTTACTCTAGGATCGACCCTGGGGGTCGACTTATGGTAAGAAAAATTTAAAAAAGATGATAGAAAAATTTTGAAAAAGCTTGTAACTTGAGGAAAGGATGTCCATTTGAGAGATTGATCAAATAAAGGATAGTTTTGAGCTTTTAAGAAAGGAGAGATGTGAAATTAGCTCAAAAATAAATTGGTTCAAAGCATTTTTGACAAATTGAACTTGGAATCAGAAAGATACTCAAGCTAAAGGATCAAGGATTCCTAATTCTCTCCTAATTTCATAAAATCTGTCTTCACTTAAGGTCTTGGTAAAGATGTCAGCCAATTATTTTTCAGTATATACATAATCAAGAATTATATCTTTATTTTGGATATCTTCTCTTATGAAATGATACCTAATTTTAATATGTTTTGATCTAGAGTGCTAAATTAGATTTTTAGTTAGATTAATAGCACTAGTATTATCACATCTTATGGGAGTTTCATTAAGTTTGATGCCAAAGTTCTCAAGTTATTGCTTAATCCATAGGATTTGAGCATAGCAACTTCCGACTGTAATGTATTCGGCTTCGACCGTAAACAGTGCCATCAAATTTTATTTCTTGCTAAATCAAGAGATTAAGTTAACTCCAAAAAATTGATAAATTTCACTAGTACTTTTTCTATCTAATTTACATCCAGCAAAATCGGTATCTGAATATCCTATTAAGTTAATTGGTGAGTCCTTAGAATATCATAATCTTAAAATTTGTATACTTTTAAATATTTAAGAATTTTTTTAACTGCATTTAAGTGTGATTCTTTTGGATTTGATTGAAAGCGTGCACATAAACAAACACTACACATAATATCTGGTCTACTAGTAGTTAAATACAATAAAGAACCAATCATGCCTCTATAAAGTTTTGAGTCTATATTTTTACCTCCTTCATCCTTGTCAAGCTTACATGATGGGCTCATGGGTGTACCAATTACTTTGGAGCTCTCCATTCTAAATCTTTTGAGTTATTTTCTTGTGTACTTACTTTGGGTGATGGAGATCCCTTCTTTTGTTTATTTGATTTGGAGTCTGATGAAGAATATAGGTTCTCTCATCATACTCATCTCGAACTCTCTCTGCATGAGCTTAGCAAATTTTTGACAAAGAGTTTCATTAGTAGACCCAAATATAATATCATTAATGTATATTTGTATAACTAAGATATCATCATGATTTTTTTTAATGAAAAGGGTTGTATCTACATTTCCTCTTGAAAAATCATTGTTAAGCAAGAATTTACTTAACCTTTCATATCAAGTCCTAGGTGCTTGCTTTAAATCATATAGAGCTTTGTTTAATTTAAAAATATGATTAGAAAAAGCATAATTTTCAAAATTGGAGGATTGTTCTACAAAACCTTTTTCAGTAATATAACCATTTAGAAAAGTACTTTTGACATCTATTTAGAATAACTTAAAATTCATAAAGCATGCATATGCAAGTAAAAGTCTAATTGCTTCTAATCTAGCAATAGGTGCAAAGGTCTTATCAAAATCAATTTTCTCTTTTTGATTATAACCCTTTGCAACCAATCTTGCTTTATTCTTAATTATATTTTCATATTCATCCAATTTATTTTTATATACCCATTTTGTGCTAATTACTGAATAATTTATAGATCTCGATACTAAAGTCCATACATTATTTCTTTCAAATTAATTAAGTTCTTCTTGTTAGAAAATGTGTCTCAAAAATCAATCGTCAGCCTGTTGATGGTTGAGCAATCTTGTATGGTAATTGATTTGTTAATAAATAAAATATATTTGGCATTTTCATCATAAGCTTTCATCTTCTAATGAACTCCATTGTTATGATGAAGTTCTTAGAATTATTTAGATTCGATAAAGAGAGGATTTATCGATTAGTCTTTAAAATTGTTCACGATCAAATGATAGGCTGTTAATAAGGATGATAGCTTCTATCGAGCATAGGTCGCTGTAGGCCATATGGGTTGGTTGTCCTCTTAACCAAGGAGTGTGGAGACACTGGTATGGCATACAAGTGAGATATAAGGGTACATCATCATAGAATATGACCAACTCTAGAGCATTCTACTGTCGAAAATATCTCTGATGGGATATAGGTATAAGTGTCTCTTAGACCTGAGATCACCTCAGTGACTTGCAAGCAACTCACTGTGCTTTGGTACAGGACTAACTGAATTTTTAATTCAGTGATGGAAGGCTTTTGGGTATAGTCAAGTACTTGCGAAGTCAGAGTGTGATCGAGATGGGATTGACCACTCCAAGAGTTGGAGAAGAATGAGTCACTGTATTTCAATTTAGCAAAACCTTGGCCAGGATAATCCATCAGATGGATTTGATATTGTGAAATACAATGTGGACAACCTGATCAGAGTTGACAGTTGAACTCTGAGATTTTCTATGATCATTTTGATCAAGGGAATGAATTATATAGAAACTATATTTGCATGGGTTTTAAGGATGTTGTTCTACACATTCGACCTATCCGATCGTTGGGTACCATTGCTAGATGGTCACTTCGATTGGTACAAAAAATTATTTCTGTACTACCGACTTAGGTTCAAACCTATGAGGTTACAGACATTAGAGTTCATGATCCGATTGGATGGTTGATCAATGATTAAGAATCATTTTAGGGTTAAATGATCAATACGATTGACATTTAACCTAGTGCAAGTGTTGCAGGAGGATCGATTAGTAATTTGATTGCTAATTGGCTTAATTTGATTAAGCCAATGGGCTGAGATTAAGTCTAATTGAATATAATTTAATTAGATTTAATTTGGGCTTGATTGGATCAAGTTCAATTGGTTTATTGGATAAGCCAAGTGCAAGAAAAAAACTAGTCCTAGTTCAATTAGGACTTGGGTCAACCTAATTTTTAATTTGATTAAAAAATTAAATCATATTTAAATCTAATTTAATCTGATTAAATTAGGTTCTTAATTAGATTAAGATTTATTTTAATTGGGTTGATCTAATTTTGATTTGATTTGATTTGAGAAACCAAATTAAAACAAGTCATAAGATAGAATCCTAGTAAGATTAGGATTCCATCTTGCGCCACATAAGCCCCCCATGCCCTCTCTCTTATTCCACGCCAATCTCCTCTTATTTTGTACAACAAAAGCCCTCTCCCAGGTCTTTCCCACATCCAAAAGGTTTTCTCTCTTCTTTCATACATGGAAAGTGGTTGTGGATCAAATCAAAGTAGGAATAAGTTTGGATTTTAAATTCTATGAGATAGAGTTTTAGAAATCCAAAACTCTTTCCTTTTTGCATCAAATTTATCCAAATTTTTTTTGAGATTTTCATGGCTTTTAGGGAACATATTGTGCACCCTTTTCTGGTGGTCCATGCACAAAAATAAGAAGGAGGCACCCAAGAGTTGGGCGCCCCTTATCTTGCCATATTTGGATAAGTCTTGACTAGGTATTTAACCTAGATAAGGACTCTATCATATCTCTCTCTATAAAATGAGTTTCTTCATAAAATTTTTGATGAACACATAGATTTGAGAGATATTTGGGGCATCCAAAAATTAGAGATAAAGATCTTTGGGTCATAGAGATATAATAGACACAAGACAGGGTGTCTAGGAGAGAGTAAAGAGAAGAAGAAGAGGGTCTTCTTCTAGGGTTGCTAGTTTCATCTCTTCCCTTCCTCCATCTTGAGTTTTCTGAGAATGTCTCAGATCTAAAACTTTTCCTCCTATTTCTCATCTTTCAAAGAATCCAAATCAAGAAGAAAGAGGTACCTGATCAACCATCGAAGAAGGATCAGCGCAGTACTAGCATACTGTGCTGATTTCCTGAAGTAGGACTTCTGATCGAGATTCGTGGACTTGTGTGGATGGCTCCTAGAGATCAGATGCATGTGCGGTTTGCAACATCATTCTCAAGCCCGAATCAGTAAGGTTAGAATGTCTAACTTGCAAGGTAATAGATCTAATCTATTGTTTAATACATACATTAGATGTAGTATAGAAACATGTTGATATGATCAATATGTAGTTCATGCTCTATATATTTTAATTTCTAATTTAATACTATGTAATAATCATATAATAAAATTTTAAATCTAGAGATTCTCTAATTTTAAAAAATAAATTTTGATTTATTTTAGTCTTCCACTGCCTAATCTTAAAAAGGTTTCAAGATCTAACCCTGAAATCCTAGATCTGATTCCTTCAATTGGTATCAGAGCATAAGATTGTTTATTACATGATTATTTATACATGCTTAGATTATCTCTTAGATTAAATCTAATTTATAATTTGATTATTAAATTTGAAATTAAAATTTTAGATCAATCACGAACTGCAAGGTTGTCTTGCTGTAAGGTTTACCCCTTACAGTACAAAAGTTGTCCTAGTTCGTGTAGATCTATCTTTAATCATAAATTTGTTAGATATGATATAGATTAAATTTATAATTTATTAGATTTAAAAAGTATTTAAATCTAAAATAAAATCTTTTTGTTAATAATTTTTGTGCAAAGAAATTTTTTAAAGTTGAAATTATTTCAATTACATGAACCTGTTTAGATTAGATCTAAAGTAGTTTCATGTTTATTTTACTTGCATCTTGATTATGAATCAAATATACAATACGGTTGATAGAACCATATTATAAAATTATTTTATAAATATAAAAATTATTTTCGAAAAGTCAAACCCAATCTTCAGCCCAAAACTTAATTAAGAATTAAGAAGTTGTTTGATTAGGTTCTAGGATTGTAAATTGAAGAACCTAAGATACAAACCATAACATATTGGGTTAATGGGTTAGTAGAAATTAGGTCCATTAATTGGGTTAGACCTATAGTTAGATTAAAGATGGACTTAATTAGAGAATTGACTAAATCTAATCAATTGTTGTCTTCGATCAGGTCAAGGATTCTCTAGATTAATTATAATAGTTGTAGTTGATCAAGTCCATGTCTTTAACGAGAACCAAATAGACTTGATTCTTGGCTTAGTGGTCTAGCACAAACTGTTAGGTTGATTTAATCGAAACTAATTAAACCAGTTGGTGTCTAAGATAAACCAGACTGGTGGTTTTTAATCGAGAGCCCGCTTACCTGGCCATTTTTGATGGTGTCTAAGGCAAGCTTTGGTCAACCCTCCCACTGATCGAACTTACCTGGCCTCTTGATGAAATTATGTTTTGATCGGATCACTTGACTATTCGAGCTGATCCATGTCAGCTAGGTAAATCAGTGTGACTGATTTAGGTGCTCCTAGACCAGCCCTTTTAATGGTCTCCCTTAAGCTGACTTGGTGAAGCCAGTGGGAGGATCATGATAAGCTGGTTCATCTGACCTCATCTTCTAAATTATTTAAATCTTTTAAAATTATTAGGTCCTTAAAATGATAAAGTTATGGAGATAACTGAGTCATGTCTCCCATTAAGGTGTTTGATAATGAGTCCATTAACTCAATAATCATTGCAGACCCAAAGGCCTGATGCTTGTTGACTAATGGAATTATCACTCATCATATGATGACTTGGAAGTGTCTCTCTAATGGTGGTTAGGTGAGCCAACCAAAGTTGGGCTTAATCATTCATTGGTTAGATGTACCAAGTATGGTCATGTTAATGGTTGGACCTAACCGGATCCTTACAGTGGAGGCCAAAGCCTACTGATTAGGTTTCTGGGGTAAAATTAAAATTATTAGAAATTATTTAGAGAAATAATTGGTTATGAACCTACCCTTAGATATATATGGGTTGGCCAACCAAAGTTGGGCTTGTGTGTAGTCTAAGTGGATTCTAGTACCCACTAAGGAATTAGGGTAATTCCTCGAATTGGAGGTAGAGGCTACCAATTTGAATAAAATAATGAGAGAAACCTTTTGATTAAAGTCTAAATCTTTAGGTTTAATGAATCAATTACTAATTAGGTTATGGTTTTTCTTTGAGTAGATATGGCCACTTCCCTATCGCTCCGATCATTGTTGGACAATGATAAGTTGGTGGGATCTAACTTCGATAGCTGGTACCGAAAGTTGAAGATAGTCCTAGAGCATGAACGGATCCTATATGTGATAATGGATCCTGCACCTAAGGAGCCAGCTGCCAATGCATGTAGAACAGTCAGAGATACTTACCAGAAGTGACTCAGTAATCGGACCATGGTGCACTGTATCATGCTGGCTGCCATGAGCGACGAGTTCAGTCGCAGATTTGAGATGGCTTAGTCAAAGGACATGCTTCAAGTGTTGGAGGATGCCTTTGGCACACCCGATGATGTGGAGAGGCACAAGACTAGTTGTGCCATCTTCAATGCCAAAATACGGGATGGTGTCTCTGTCACTGATCATGTATTGTACATGATCGAGCTGATGGAACGATTGAGCAAGCTCAGCTTTTCCTTGCATGTAATAGATCTGATCTATTGTTTAATACATACATTAGATGTAGTATAGAAATATGTTGATATGATCAACATGTAGTTCATGCTCTATATATTTTAATTTTTGATTTAATGCTATGTAATAATCATGTAATAGAATCTTAGATTTAGGAATTCTCTGGTTTTAAAAAATAAATTTTGATTTATGTTAGTCTTCCGCTGTCTGATCTTGAAAAAGTTTCAAGATCTAACCCTAAAATTCTAGATCTGGTTCCTTCACTTCTTGCATTGCATTGATCCAATTATAGTCTTTTTTAACTTCATCTATGGTTTTAGGTTCAAAATGAGAAATAAATGCAAAATGATTGTATGCATCTCTAAGTGAAGAACGAGTTCTTACTCCATGTGTAGGATCACCAATGATTAGTTATTTAGGATGATTGTGATCATACCTCCATTCTTTGGGTAGATCATTTGTACCTTGAGGTTGTTCTTGTTGTTCTTCACCTTCATCATTTTGTTTATTTTCATGTTCTTCTTCATTTTGAATTGTTGAGTCTTTTAGGGTGAGCTCCTTCATTCCTTCTATAAGAGGACCTGTATTATCAATACCTTAATTCTTCTTTGAAGAAAGATCATTAGTCTCATCAAAAACAACATGTATTGACTCTTCTACTACTAAAATTTTTTTGTTGAAAACTCTAAAAACTTTGCTAGAAGAGGAGTAACCAAGAAAAATAGCTTCATCAGATTTTACATCAAATTTTCTTAATCTTTCTTTACCATTGTTCAAAACAAAACATCGGCAACCAAAAATATAAAAAAAATACAATATTTAGTTTTCTTCCTTTCCAAAGCTCATAAGGTATTTTCTTTAGAATTGATCTAATTAAAGCATGGTTTAAAATGTAGCATGCCGTGTTAATTACTTTCTTCAAGGGTTCTATTTTTTTTTCTACTACCCCATTTTGTTGGAGTATCCTAGGTGCTGAAAAGTCGTGGTCAATGCCTTTTTTATCATAAAATTTTTCAAAATTTTAATTTTCAAATTCGGTTCCATGATCACTTCGAATATTTTGAATTGAAAAATCTTTTTCATTAGTAACTCTTCAATAAAATTTTAAGAATACATGAAAAGTTTCATCCTTATGTGCCAGAAAGAAAACCTATGTAAAATGAGAGAAATCATCAATAATTACAAAGTTATAATGTTTTCCACCTAAACTAGTAGTTCTAGTGGGTCTAAATAAACCCATGTGCAATAATTCTAATGACCTAGAAGTTGAAACAATATTTTTAGATTTGAATGATATTTTTGTTTGTTTACCCAGTTGGCATGCATCACAAATTCTATCCTTTTCAAAATTTAATTTAGGTAAACCGGTAACCAATTCTTTTTTAATAAATTTTGAAAGTGAATGCATGCTAATATGTGCAAGCCTACGATGCCAAAGCCAACTGGTCTCATTAATTTTGGCATTCAAGGCTACTAGACATTGCATGTTTATCTTGGAAAGATCATTCAAATCTACCATATAAATATTACCATGTCTATGCCCAACAAATTTAATGCCTTCATCATTGGGACTAGTTACTATGCATAATGAAGATTCAAAAATAACTTTGTACCCTTTATCATAAAATTGATTAATGCTTAATAGATTATATTTCAAACCATCTACTAATAAAATATTTTCAATATACTTGGAGGGAGTGATACCAATGTTACCTATACCGATGATCTTTTCCTTACTATTGTCTCCAAAGATGACCATCCCTCCATCTTTTGCATCAAGTGTGATAAATTAGGATTCATCACTGGTCATGTGTCTTGAGCACCCACTATCAAGATACCATTTTTGATTTGTTCCTTGGGATGCAAGACACACCTGCATGCAAAAATCAAGTTTTCACTTTAGGTACCCAAGCTTTCTTGGGTCCTTTTTGGTTAGTCATAATAGTTATTTTTGAAACTCATATTTTTTTCACATTAGAATTTTTAGATTTGTTAGAGAAACAAGTATAGGACTTGTGTCCTACTTTATCATATTTAAAGCAAGTAATATATAAAAACTTATTGCTTGATGAGTTCACATAGATATTTTTTAGAAATTTTTATTTCTTTAAAGGGTTATAGCCAAGACCGACTTTATCATAAACGGCCTTTTGATTATCAAGTATCATTTGAAGTTTATTTAAACTTAGAGTGAACTTTTTTACTATAGATTTTAACTTAGCAATTTTATTTTTTAAGTTTCGATTTTTTTATGTCAAGATGGATTTTTCATTTGAAATAATCTCATTTTCTTTTAGTAAAGATTGATTCTTTGATTTTAATTCTTTGTTCTTTACCTCTAACTTCTTTAGATTATCAACTAGATCATAAAATGCATCTTGAAGTTCATCAAAAGTAAAGTCATTAGGAGTTTCAGTATTTACCTTATTTTCATGTACCATAAGGCACAAGTTGGCTTGTTCATGAGACTTTTCTTCTTCGAAGCTTGACTCATCACTATCACTCCATGTAGCCACCATAGCCTTTTTCTTATACTTCTTGGGGTCCTTCTTACGTTGTGGATATTCGAATTTAAAGAGCCCCAACTTCTTATATTCATAACAAATAAGGAGTTGCTCCTTATCCTTCTCCTTGCTATGCTCTCCTTTTGTAGGTGGCTTTTTTCTTATCCCTTGTTTTTTTTTCTTCAAAACTCTTTTAAACTTTCTAGTGATGAGGGTCATTTCTTCATCTTGCTCTTCATTTTCTATTTCTTCGGATTCCTTATCGAGTTGAGTAGTGAATTTGAGGGCGATTGTCCTCTTCTTCTTGACATCTTCTTCTTGATGTTGTTTCATGCTTAGTTCGTGTATCATTAGCGATCCTAAAAGCTTCTCCAAAAGTAAAACATTCAGATCTTTGACTTCTTAGATTGTGGTCACTTTGGCCTCCCAAATTCTTGGTAAAGACCTAAGAATTTTTCTCACAAGATCGGTGTTAGAATAAGATTTATCAAGACTTTTTAGACCATTAATAATATTCATAAAATGAATAAATATTTCAGTTATTGATTCTTCATGCTCCATTTTAAAGAGTTCATATTTGTGCACAAGCATGTTAATTTTTGATTCTCTAACTTGATTAGTGCCTTCATGTGTTATTTCTAATCTATCTCATATTTTTTTAGCTAACATGCATGTTGAAATGCGATTAAACTTATTAGCATCTAAAGCATAATATAAAATATTCATGGCTTTAGCATTGAGTTGAGCCATTTTCTTGTCAACCTCATCCCATTCTCTTTCAGATTTGGTTGATTCTACACCATCAATTATCTTAGTAGGTGTGTGTGGTCCATTAACTATGATACTCCATATATCATAGTCAAGTGCTTGGATAAAGATTTTCATTCGAGCTTTTCAATAGGTATAGTTTGATCTATTGAAAAATGAAGGTCGATTTGTGAACTGCCCCTCGACTAGTGAAGCACCAACTTGAGTTGCCATAGATCTTTGGCTCTTTGATGATTAAATCAAAAAAGGGCTAGAGCATCGAGCTCTGATACCATTTGTTGCCCAGCTATGCAACCTAAGAGGGGGGAGGGTGAATTGAGTTTTTAAAATTTTAAAGTTAATTTAGAACTATGAGGATTAAATAACAATGAGTAGGATATATGTAGAGAGTGATTTAAACAAGGTGTAGAAATTAGATGCAAGAATGCAAGAAGATAAAAAAATTTAGAAAGAGAGCAAGTAAGCACAATACAAATGAACAAGATTTATAGTAGTTCGGTACCAACCTTGCACCTACATCTACTCTCTAAGCTCCTACATGGGAATTCAAATCCACTAAACCGTATTCAATCAAGAATATAACGTCGGTACCTCCAACTCTAGCTATTTCAAGCTAGAACACTTATTTTTTGGGTACAAGCCAACCCAATACAATTCGATTCAAGATTCAGATTAATCTTTCCAAGTTTTGGAATCCTTTCAAAACTAAAGATCAAGATAAAACAGAGTATGTGAGTTAATCACACAAAAATATAAATTTAGCTCCTTCAATGAGCAAATAAAACTTTAAATATACTTTACACAATAAGAAGAAAGCTTTTGTGATTTTTTTCAAGGTGGTTGAAGACTTGAATGAGCTCTTGAGGGGTTGGTGAACTTGAATTGAAAGCTTCTTTTGCTTGAAGAGGTATTTTTGCTTAGGACTGAAATGAATGCTTGAAAAAAAAAATTTTCTTTACTTTTTTTCCTCCTTTAAGTGCCTTTATAGCTTCAATAGATGGTAGAGATAAATCTGGGCTGAAATAGAATCATTGGAGATCATTAAAAGAGCATTAAATGCTGCCAAAAAGAACTGAAAATTAACCGTTATGGAAGTTTCCGTCATAGGGAGTCGACTCATGGGGTCGACCTCTGCACAGGGGTCGACTTATGGGGTCGATCTCTGTGGTATAGAATAGAAAATTACTGTTCTGTATATTTGATCTGCACAGCAATAGAGGTCGACTCATAGGGTCGTCCCCTTTGGGTGTACCAGATAAAAATAGCATGCCGTTCAGCCCCTTTTGACAGAAGTCGACTCATAGGGTCGATCCAATTCTTTAAACTTAAATTTTTCTCAACATATCCATCCAAAAAGTATGAAATTACCTTCAATAGATCACAAATCTTCGGTTCTTGCTCTTGAGACTTTCGAATCAGAACTTGATAAAATTATGATTTTGCCTCTGAAATATAATAAATTTTTTTCAAGCCAAAATTATTAGTAACCCCTCAAATATATTGTAATCATCAAAATTAATTCATTGAGCTACAAATATGATACTCTGTTTTAAAAAATCAAGCCCACCCTAAGTTGGCCCATCAAAACCTATAGAAAAAAAAAATTAAACGAAGACGCCCAACGGGAGTCTTCTTCTTCCTCCCCTTGCCCGACTCGATCTAGGACTCCTAGGGCAACTAGAACCCTAGGAAGAGCTCTATAAAATCCTCTCTTCCTCCTCCATAGCCAGCTACAACGAGCATCGAATTCTCCCTCTTCTTTCTCTTGGATTTTTCCATTAAAGCCGCCGGCACCCTCCTCATGTTTGCCTCAAATTCTCGTTGGAGACCTCACTGGAGTCGAAGGTAAGCCCCGACCCTCCTTCCTCTCTTTCTTCCACTCCTTCTTATGGCTTCGTGCACCCTCACTGGCCGTCAAGTTCATCAAAAAATCCCACAAAACAAAAACTCTATTTTTGTCCCTGTTTGATTGAATTGTATTCTCTCCTTTTCGGCCATCGACGCCATCATTTGCAGTGTCTCATCCCTAGGTTTGGACCCCTACCTCTCTATCTATCTTCTTCGAAGGTTATGGTCATCGGTGATCGGCTAATGATCGGAGAAATTCAAGAAAAGGGATCGGGTTCCCTATTTTTCAATTTTTTTTTAAATCTCCCCACTGGTCGAGCCTCACTACTGGCGATCTCTTGCTCCCCCGCTATCGACCGCCACTACCAAACCTCCGACCATGCCACCGCACCTCACCAGAGCATGAGCCACCAAGTCCCCCCCTCGTGTTCCTCCTCTGTTTGGCCAAGAAGAGAAAGAAGAAAAAAAAGAAAGAAGAAGAAGAAGAAAAGAAAAGAAAAAAAAAAGAAAAAAAAAAGATAAAGAAAAAGAGAGAAGTATTTTCTCTCTCCTCTCTCCCCCTCTTTCCCTCTTTATTCTCTCTCTTTCTGTTTCTAAAATTTTTCTCTACTTTCTTTCTCTAGAATTTTTCTCTCCTACTCTCTCTCTAACTGCATCACGGACTAAGATAAACTTGAGATGAAAATAAAATGACTTGGAATCGCTTCGAAAGTCAAGCAATAGGTTAGAACCCAACTCGATCCTTATCCAAAATTTATAGCATTTAATCATAATTAATCTATATTGAGTCATCTTGATATGATCTTTGATAATCTTAATCATGATTGCGCCTTCTGAAGGATACGAAAATTTTCTCTCTACTTTCTCCCTATTTTCTCTCTCATGATCGACTTTTTCTCTTTGAGAAGGTCTATGAATCTTGTATCGAGTCATGTCTTCATCTTCTAAGAACCTATGTTGACCACAATAAGATGATCCGAAGCTACTTTGATATATGTGCTATATGTCAACCTCATTTGGCTATATCAAGTATCTTTCAAATTCATTATTAATGAATCATATTAATTGATCTTGACTTTGATCCATTCTGTGCTTTATAATTTTTTGATCAAGTTACTTAAATCTGACCCTCAACTCGGAGATCCTAAATTATCCTGATGTCTGGATGGTCCGACATATCCGGTCAACAGTTCTCTTTTCTTATGATTTAATCTTATTATATTCATCGAATAAAAATTGATGATGATTTGATAATTTAAATAGGATTAGCTGATTCTTTTAATGAAGTCTGAAGATCTAAGATGAACGAGATAAGTGGATCTTATACTCCTTATTTATTTTTAAATAATCATATTTTTTATGCAAAAAATTGCTATTGATGAAATTATATTTTTCATAAAATAAAGATTAGTATATATGATATGAAAAAATATATTCTATTATGAGCATTGATTCTATAAATATATTTTATGAAAATAGTATGATTATGAAGCATGAATTTTATTATTTTTTAATCTATGTATATATATATTTTAAGAAAAAAATATAAAGATTTCAAAGGCTCTCAGATAGCTATGAACGAATTTCTTCAGAAAGATCGATATCCGGAGTTAGTATCCATATGAAACATGGTCCCGTTAATAGGTATAAAGTTGATACATGAAATAAAAATTCTGTCGATTAAAAAATATGGCCCTATCATAGGTATAATAGTGATCTTAGCACGAAAATCTGTGAGCAATATTTTGAAATATGATACATGATAAGAATAATTTACGAAATATATTTATAAAATATTCATGATTTATGCATGCATGATTGGTTTATGACTTATTTTATTATATATTCTTTGAAATACTTTATTTTATATTATCTATTATTTTTTAAATATTACATTATCATAAAAAATTTATACTTGATCTGGTAAGGAAGCGCAAGTTCTACTTACTGGGCTAGTGTAGTTCATATTCTTTTTTTATTTTTTTTGTACAGAGGAATAAAGTTAGAATCGATAAAAAAAATTTAGACTTGAGGATCTGCGAAGTAAGCTTGAAAATTTTGTAGCTGAAGTTTAGTTATTTGATGATCACGAACTTATAGTAAATAATTATAAATCTTGAGATATGTGTTTATATTTGATTTTGAATTTAGATGCTCTGAATCAATTTTGATTTAATTAAAAATTTGAATTGAATCTTTTTATTTTTTTATTTATGATATATTTATTTTTATAATTAAGAAAATAAATATGGCTTTGTATTATCATGGGCTCCATCTCTCAATAGTATGATCGTGTTATGTTCTGAATTTAGAGCATGACAAATATATTATAATAATATAGTATATCATAGTATAAAATTTATTATAGTATTATAATATAACATTCTATATTATAATATAATATAATATAATATAATATAATATAGTATATTATATTATAATAATATATTATATAAATATTATTATATATTAGATTATTATAATATACTATATTATAATATATTATATTATTATATTAATTTATATTATTATAATATTAAGGATATATTGAGAATAAATTTAAAAGATTATTACTATGCTACAAACTAAAATAGAAAATTTATTTTCATAAGTACACCAAACTCCAACCATATAATCTACATCAAGCTCAACAATTAATTTTTTGTGTAATCAACAAAAATTATAACATGTACATTCAGATTAAAAAATAATTTATAATATTAATTTTAAAATAATATAATTCAATAGTTGATGATTATAAAATTTTTTAGCAAAAAAAATATGTACAAGTATCATAACTATCGAGAGGTGTATATATCAAGATATTGGGGCATTCTCCATGTTCGCCTCTCATAAATATATGTCACCTCTGATCGCTGTCGTGACGGCTCAAGCACGGTATCGATCGATGGGGAGGGAGGTGTTGGCGTGCTCGACCTATTAACATATGCTTGGCATCTATCTCGAAAAACTCTCAGTCGACCCCTACCTCTAGCTCTCCCATGCCGATCGATGTGTTGCTCATCAGGTCAGTACGATGTATCTCCTGGCTTGCTCATCCTCTATGATATAGATGCATTATCTATGAGGAGGTCGAAGTTCGAGAAGCCAGAGTATGAGGTGTGCTGGGCATATGATAAGGTACTCGGATCATCCGTCGATGGCATAGTCTAAAGTCGTCCATCCTCTGAGACTACTAGCATAGTATTAACAAAACCATCCACAATATCGATAAGTGCTCGATCTTTGCACCCAACAGTGATCGAATGGAAGCTGCTTATTGCCTGGTGCTATAGCGATGTGATCCTCTGAAACTGTCAGTATGAAAAGAAAAATAAATATTATTCATAAGTGTAACAATAACAACATAACAAAGTAGGATAAAAGTAAAATGTACTTACCACATGTCCATCACGCTACTTGAAGGATGGAACTTCATCTCGAGCCGCTCACTCATCAATGGCGAGATCAATTGCCTAGTGATGCTCCTGTACCATATCAGATATGGATCATAATAATCCATCATGGGGAGCATGGATGGGCCATCCACAATCAAATCCTCCCACTGTTCCTATGTGTCAATATGCTCTCGATGTTCTCTACTCCAATTATGGCGATGCCACCCTCGTCGATCTAAATTGTGGAGATCATTGTGAGTGTTGCATAATGGGGGGATGCCTTGATGCATGTCAAACTGTTGCATCACGCACTCTAGACAATAGATCTCTACGATGTCGAAGCAAATGAAAAGTATGCATGTTCTCTATACGTGCTGATCTGATCGGTATACCTCGAGCAATATGGCTAATATCTTCAGTGTGTAAGGCACCCACACCATCTAATCATCGCACTGCTGGTCAAACTGATCTCTATAGTATATGAGTGTATGAAACGTCGGATTGCTAGTATTAATGAGTCGAGTCCTCCATCTGTCCAAAACAAAATCAATATATTCTTGTGCTAAAATATGTAGTTATTTATCATATAAAATCAGTGATACTAATTACATACCTGCATCCCAATGGATTAGTTTGGTCGTGTTGTATGCAGCCAAATGGGCCCTCAAAACCAGCATCATCCTCATGTAATGGGCCATGTCCTATTACATCACCTCCCATCGTCGGTTGGTGGGCTCCTACCCTGGGGAGTACTCTATCTAGCCGTCCAACATATAAATACTCCCATATCCAAAGTTGCAGCAACACCAATAGCTCAGCTATCTCACATGCATCTGATCGGTGGCCTTACAGAGCTCACGAAACAAGAAGGTTAAGATAGCACTGCCCCAACTCAACTGCCCATATGTATGGAGATCACGTAATAGGATTAAGTACAACAACTGTACATAGGAATCAGACTTATTGGTGAATAGATGGCCATCGATAAGACAAAAAATAAATGCTTATGTATGCCTCTACACGATCTCATCATTCGCATCATCCAGTAAGTGGTGGAACATGTCGCGAAGCTATTAAAATCTCAGTGAAGATCCCGACATCATCAACTCTGGCGGTCTAATATCGAATAACTCCTCATATAGATTCAGCTAGATGATCCCCGCAGTACCAGTGATGGCAGGCCCGTGCATCCATAATCCAAGAAAAATTGCAATGTCCTGCAATGTAATCGTCGCCTTCTCGATGCGCAGGTGAAAAGTGTGAGTCTCCTAATGCCATCGCTCTACTATGACTGTGATGAAGGCCCAATCCAGCTGTATATATCATACTCTAAATACTCCATAAAAATCAGCCATATGAAGATACTCTCGAATCCTCTCATGTGACTACCAAGCATGCATAGCAGTCGAGCCTCTATGTCTATAGTGCAGAGGCCTCATGTCCTCTCTAGAATGTATAAGATTGCTGCGGTGTCGAGTTTGGAGACACAACATAGTAGAGTCTGTCGGCCCCGGATGAACATCGGAGTCTGAACCTATCATGTCTAAGGCACAAAATAAAAAGACTATTTTACTACCAAGAAATATCAAAGATGATAAGCAACATAAATGATACATAGGATAATTTAAAAAATATTTACACGACATGATTACATAACCAAAATATTTTAAAAGGATTACAAATGATACATAAAATTAGTCTACATATTATAAACAAATACATAAATCAGCGCCATTGGGGACATCTGCATCAGTTGTGCCCTATCTCCATGCATAATCCACACCGTACAATATTTTGGTGCTCCATTGCTTCCATATCATTTTGGATCCTCCTTGATTATGGACACCCCTTTCCTTATTTTCTTGTGGATGGATGCGATATGAGTCTAGGTGCAGTCCACTCAAGCCAATAACGTGGACTCTCAGAAAGATGGAAGGTAGATGCATATGACCGCTCATAATGTGCAATAGTATAACAATCGTCAATGAACTACTTCCAGTTCAAGTTCTCACTGGCACATACAGCAAACAAGTGAGAGTATAGGTAATGCAGTAACTGTCACTTTCTACATGTGCATGTGTGTGACTCTAAGTCGACTGTCTGTATGTAATCAAGTTCATCGGACTATAATACTTTCGTCTCAATCAAATCTCATACAAACTCGGTTAGTTATTTATAAATTAATATTACTTAGATAAAATTGTCTTCCTTTTGAACAGTTCATTTATTGTTGAAGAAATAAATATATAATTAATATAAAAATAAAATTATAAAAATAAAAAAAAATTTTGACAGCTTCTCTGGATGGGGGGTGGGGCGATGCACTGAGCAGTCACGGGGACTGTCGAGAGGAGGGAGGGGAGAGGGTCAAGAGGAGGGAGGGATAGTGGTACAATGGAGAGGAGGGAGGGCCGAGTGGAGGAGAGAGGGGCGGCGGTATGTCGAGGAGGAGGGGAGGAGGGAGAGGTGGCGATACGCTGGGGAGGAAGAGGGGGGTGGATTGAGAGGAGGGAGGGCGGCGGTATGCCGGAGAGGAGGAGGCGGTAGGCCGAGAGGAGGGAGGGCCGTTGGGAACCTAGAGAGAGAGGGAGGGGGTTCTTGCGTCGGGGATCGAGAGGGAGAGTGAGGGGGTTTCTAGTGCTGGGGATCGAGAGGGAGAGGGTGGGGGGTTCTCGCATCGGGGATCGAGAGGGAGAGAGAGGGTTTAGATGTATTTTTTTTTCTAAGTGATGGAGAGGAGAGAGGAATTTAGTCGGAAGGATTTAGATTTTTTTTTTTTCTTACTTAAAGTTCTAAATAGAATCGCCCTACCATAAAGCGATTCTATGAGTCACCTATCATAGGGTGGTTCTCCGATGCTGACTCCTTATTCTATATGATGTGAAAAATGATGGCTCAATATATAATCAATCTATGAAAGGATAATTTTATTTTCGGACGATGTTTTGATAAATATTCTGTCAAAGCATTATTTTTATAATTTTTTAAAAAATAAGTATTAATTAGGTAAAAAAATCCCTGATTTTACCCAGATGCGGGCTGATCCATCCATCCACTGCGGAGTGAGAGAGCTTTACACGTCAATAGATAAAGAAAGGGAGGCCATCAGAGAAAGACTCCAGAGTAACCGCCGGAGAACGGAAGGGCGTAGCAGCGATGAAGATCCTGGTCGCCGTCAAGCGGGTCATCGACTACGCCGTCAAGGTCCGCGTCAAGCCCAACAAGGTAACCATCCATTTCCCTTCTATTTTTCCCAGTAATCACCGTCCATCAATCATCTGACGGTCGTAATGATGGCCCGGCGATGGCGATCAGAGCGGGGTGGAGACGAGCAACGTGAAGATGTCGATGAACCCCTTCTGCGAGATCGCGCTGGAGGAGGCCCTGCGCATCCGGGAGTCCGGCGCCGCCAAAGAGGTCGTCGCCGTTACCGTGGGCCCCGCCCAGTGCGCCGACACCCTCCGCACCGCCCTCGCCATGGGCGCCGACCGCGCCGTCCACGTCGACGCCGGGGCGGCCCCCGTCCTCCCGCTCTCCGTCGCCAAGATTCTCAGGGCCCTCGTCCAGGTGGAGCAGCCCGGACTCTTGATTCTGGGCAAGCAGGTAGAAGGAATTGCTTCTCTTTCTTAATTAAAGGTTGGATTTTTGGTCGTTTTCGATTCTAGATTATATGGAAATTTACTTCTAGTACTGGAGTGGTGATTTGGTATATTGGCTGATGATATACTTTGATGAAAATTGGTATCTGGATTTGCTAGGGCTGTATTTTGTTTAAAAATTAATTTCACTTTTTTTTTTTTTTTTTGTTTTTGCTGGTTTGTGGGCAAATGTGAAATGGTTGGTGGATACAATATCATTAGGGTGAAAGAATCTTCTATAGCATGGAGCGTAGTCGGGAAAAATGTTTTTGCTTTTTTTTTTTTTTTTGTTTACAAAGTCAATTGAAACGAAATGTTGAATTGTTCCATTAAAAGTTTACTCATTTGAGATCAGTTGTCACTGACTAATATGTTGTTTTAAATATTGAAAGTTTAAATAGTGAAATTTTAAACCTTTGCATGGAAAGAAAGAGAGGTTTTTGAGACTTGGAGGAAGGTTTTAGTGCGAGGGAAAAGTTAATAAGTTTCACAGGTATGTATTTGCTAGTTTTTGAGACTCGGAAATGGTTACTTTAACTTGCAAGTTACCATAGCACTTAGAAATGTAAGCGTCTAATTTGTTATGTATTTCAGAAAGTCCCAATGACATTATGATTTATTTCGCTCTGGTTTTATATCCTTATATATGGCGCGATTTGTTTTACAACACTTAGGAAATGTTTTGTGAAATAATTAAACAACCTAGTTACGTGTTATTTGTTGAGAGTTTATTGTCTAATTGGCAGATTTCATTCTAGGTGATTTTCAATCATTCTCTTTTTTTTTCTTTCAAATATAGATTTATTAGCATATCTTTTGCATTTGGGCTGCATCAGGTTAGTTTTAAAAATTCCCAGTTTAACCGCTTCCAAAATGATGAAGTTATTGGGGATGGTGGAGACTTTTCATGGGATGAGTGGGAGGTCAAACTGAAACTTTATTTGTATGAAATTGATGCAATACTAGTAGAATGAAAACGTCCTTCTTAGTTCCACTAGTTGATCAACTGAGAGCCAATGAAGATCTTTATTCTTTATTTTGATAATCTTGGAAAAGAGAATCCTGAAAATCTAGAAGGTTGGAAGCTAAGATTTGCAATATCAGTTGGTACCATGTTGTACCATACCAGTATTGAACTGATATGCTATTCCATACCATACCAAACAACATACTGATATGGGTTCCATACTGAGACGGCAAATTTTGTTGGAACCTAATCATCCATGATCGCCAACTGTTAGGGATTGAATGCCAAATGTTTTTCTTGATGTTTAGAGTAGGTCCAACTTCCTTAAGCGATCATAACCATGCCTATGATATATGAAGATCTGTTCTATCCCTATTTTCTTCTGGTTCACCAATACTTCATCTTGCTTTACTGAGTATTTGATCCAAACTAGGAAAACAAGCTTGAGGAATATCCTCTACAATCTAGTTGACTTTTTACAAGGCATTTTGTGCACATTCACATTCAGGTTTGAGATTATATGACAGATGCAACAGAATATTTGTTAGATTTTGAGGCAAGATCTCATGCATGAAGTAAATTAATTTAATTTCAACATGGGCAGTAATAAGACGTCTATTTTCATCTAAGCTTGGTCTGAGTCGAAACTGGTTAGAAATTGGCTACACGTTGTAGTCCCATGGGTCATCAGTTGGTTAAGCCAAACAAATAGTGATGTAAAGTTGGCTTGCTTTATACATATAAAAATTTAGCTCATGTATCAAGAAGGAGAGCTAATCATCAAGTCATTTTGTTGTATCATGCAATATTTTTTAGAGGAAACATGATTTAGAGGTAAGCTGTAAGCCTCATAGATTTTTCCATATGACCTAAAAAATAAGAACTAGGAAAATTAATGTGAAGAAATATGTGTAAAGAAAAATAAGGTAAAATTTATGAATGATGTTTAGACTTGGTGACACACTTTGGTGAGGATCATGCAGTGCAACAATAACAAATGTGCAAAAATTATAGTGGTAAGTGTACAGTATCATTACTTTGTCTTACTTAATTTCAACATTATAGTTCAAATGCAGTGTTGTCATCTAAGTGCAAAATTAAGGTAAAATTTATGAATGAAGTTTGGGCTTGGTGACAGCCTTCGATGAGGATCACATGTTGAAACAATAACAAATGTGCACAAATCTTAGTGGTCAGTGTACAGTATCATACTTCACCATAGTTAATTTCAACATTATAGTTCAAATGCAGTGTTATCATCCAAGCATACAAAATCCATTGTTTTCTTCTGTTCGTTGGCTGTGGAAAAAATCATCGTAGTGCATCTACCTTCTGTACAAGCATGATAAGAAGTGGCAGCGATCCTCCTAGAAACTCTCTATGTGATACTTGTGCCTTATCTCGGGAGCCTTATGCATTCCTTAAAAGCCTTAGCCTAAGGTGTGACACAAGCCTAAAATATGCCTCTTAACAAATGTTAGCTAGATCATACCACTTTGTCTCTAGGATATGTGTCATGAATGAGGATCCTTAAATCTTTTATCAGTTGTTTAGAGAAGTCATCTTGTCATCAGCAATGCCATCAGTATGCCATTTAGGTATTCCTAGATATGGTGCAACCAGGTTGCCAAATTTTGGACACCATTTTGTAAGCTATATGAATTTTCTCTAGGATTGTCCTTTCCTTTGGTTGATGTAGGCTAATCCTCACCATCCATTTCCTTCTTCATTGTCTTCTTTGTAATTTGTCTCCATCAGCTTAATCTCTGTGAAGTTGTATGCTGAGTTGCATAACAGATGCAACTCTGTACCTTGTTCTGAATTGTCAATGCTATTCGTTATCTGGATTGCCTGTTTTATCATAGAAATTTGAATGTTTAACCTAGTTCAGTTTTTATCAGTTTACTGTTTAAGATTTCTGATTGTGGATTGATACTGTAAAGTTGAATTTATTTTTGGAATATCGCTGATGTGACATTTCATTATACAAATTCATTGGCCTGGATATCGTTTTACTTGTTCATCTTTTGTGGTAGGAACATTATCCTTTCAATGCCTATTTTGGGTGTTTTGTTGGCTGGGGCTTATTCTTTAGTTGTCCTGTTAGGCTATTGATGATGACTGCAACCAAACAGGACAGATGGTAGCTGGACTGCTGAAATGGCCACAAGGAACATTTGCTTCGAAGGTAGGACATAATGGACAAGCATATCTAAATTTTTTTGCTGTTTCAAAACTCACAAATTCATGCCATCTAATTTAACTATCTAAATGCCTGGATTCATCTGTCTGGCCACAGTCAAGTGAGAATTTCATGCAGAATAACAAAAGATGAGTCTCAACATTGACTTCCATTAGAGACATTGAAAAATACCATTTATTCTAGGTCCTACTTACAGATAAATATGTCTCCAAAAACCACAAGGCGCACCCCGATTGTCTGTTTCCTCTAACTGCTCTCTGTAGTTAATCAGCAAAATGGTCATTTTGAACATATTGATTTTATGTTTCTATTTTTTTGAATTACATATAGGCAAGAATTGAATGGAGGTGTCTCACTGCTCTTTTTTTTTTTTTAAAGCATTACATGAGGATTTCTTCAAGCAAAGAAACTTCTCACCAATTGGTTTTGCAATTCATCATATTTCATAGCTTATTGTAGTACCCTCTAGACTTTTGGTTCAAATAAAGCATTAACCATGTACAACAAGGGATATATATAGAAAGATTTGAACGACTTTTCAGTACTTTGTTACTTTGCAATATAGTTTTCATCTGTTAGTTCATCACTTAAGAAATTTCCATTTTGCTGAGGTAAATTATATTGGCGGACTAAGATGCCACAAGGATGGTATACGGATTGGTTAAGAGAGATGGAGATGTCTCAGCTGCAAATGCAAGGAGATGAACTGAAGATTACTTATGGTATTGTTTTGAGCAAGAGAACTGAGGATGGGCAAGGAGACGAACTGAGGATGTATGAAGTATGGGCCTCTGTTAATGTTCTCCTGTCATCTGATGACATTAAGATTTGAGGGAGAAGCATATAAGCCATCCGACCTGACACAGATGCATGCTTGGACACAGACACAGACACAGACACACACATACATAAATGGTGCTGTATGGATCATCCTCTTGAGTATGGAGAAGTGTACATGAGCATAAGATGACTGCAAAATGAGGATGTTGAGGTGGATGTCTGTGCTGTGAGTTGAAACTGTGAAAGATAAGCCATAAAAAAGTACATGAGAGGATTCTTAAGAGTAGCACAAAAATAGGATTAGTCGTAGGGGAACTGTTTATGATAGATTGGCCATCTATAAGCCAAAGGCATCTGTAATGAAGAGAAAGGTATTCAATTTGTTCTGAGTATTTTTTAAAATGAAATAGAAAGGCTAGAGATGACCATACAAACTGCTTTTAAGGCAGGATGTATGAAGCCGAGAAAGAGTTGAAGATTAACTGATTAAAGGACTGTTTTTCAGTTGGGTTCAACTTATATGGTGTTCTTATAAATGGCCTATTAAGCTTCTGTTACTGATCAAGTAAAATTATTTCTGAAGCATGTTATGTAAAACAGAGTTGTGCAGCGGTCTATAGACTAGTTATTAACATGTTCTGTACAGCTTAGTGCTCATAAAAGGCACTTCTCTGACATCCAGAAATTTCTTGCACTGGAAAAAATAAATAAACATGTGTTTGCTAAAGCATGTATGTACTTGAGTTTGGATAATTTGAACCATGAAACATATCATCTGGTCTTTAGTGGATGCTTGTGCACTCTAATCATCACTGCATAAAGCACATGTAACTGGCAATGGAAGGATCTTATCAGATTGATTCTAGTTAATCTAGAACAGATCATATGTCTTTGCCTCTTGAATAGTATAAGAGAATATTTTACATCAACTTGTCCTTTTCTTATGCTAATGTTGATACTTAAAAGCAAAAAACCACCATAAAAAGATAACAATTATGAAATTATTCCTCCAACTCGTTCCCACTTTGAGCAAATTACTATACATATTTTTCAGCCAAAATTTTTCTGGCTTCTATTTTTTATCTAGTGTCAATTTACAGTCATGGTGATCATGGGGTAAAACATTGCAAATTCTTTCTATATGTTCAGATTTTGCTCAGGCCATACAAATGAAGCACTATGTATTTGCACTGTGCACCTATGCACAGGTTTTGCTCACTTGACATCCCTTTGCTGTCGATTTTTCATCTGGAATAAGAGGTTCAGGAACAAAAAAAAAAAAAAGAGTGAGAGAGAAGTAAATAAAGGTTGTGAATTAAATAATTAAGTGCATATGGCATACATAGAAAGGTCTCCTTTCTTTTGTTTTGAAATTTTGACAAAAGTTTTTGATTTATTAACTGATACCTTCATCGTCATTATTTATTTGATATAAATGATTGATTCTTTCATAATACCTAGCATAAATTATCATAATGTAATCTAGAAAGAAGTTTCTTTATGATGCAATGCTGATCTTAGCCATCTATTGCTCTGCTAATATGTATCTCAAGCCTTATGCTTTTCTTTTCTTTTTTGTTTTCTTTTAAAAAAAAATACAGTTAGCTGTTACTGTGACTAAAAAGTTATGTTAATCCATTTTCTCAATTATTTTAGTTTGCATTTAATAGATATGTTAACGGGAAGGCTCCAGGGTATAGAATTTGTTCATCTACTTAATTCGGTGTACCTTGGAATTCTTTCTTATGGCAAAATCAAATTCATGTATGTTAACACCATTTGCTACCTTTGTAGTAGGTTGTATTGGACAAGGAAAAACAAGTAGCAACAGTGGAAAGAGAAGTCGATGGTGGTCTTGAGACTCTCTGTCTAGATTTGCCTGCAGTAATCACGTAATCTTCTTGTTTGATTTTTTTTGGCTGAATATAATTTGTTTCTTCTTTTTTGTTCTTTCTAGATTTTAATTGCCACCCACCAGTGTGACAGAACAGCAAAATTGAACTACTATTATTTGCTCTGGCCCAATTGACTAGTCATTTAATCTCATGCTTAAAACATGCTTCACTGTATAATCACACCTTGTATTTGCAATAACATCCACTAGCATCAGTAGGCAATAATAGCATTAGGTTGTCAGAAAATTCCCCAGTCATGTGACAATCCTCTGCACATCCTCTTTGTTGGCGTACCAATCAGTACATCAGTTCGCTTCTTCATAAATGCCAGAAACCTGTAAAGTTGAAGTCTATTTATGAGGTTACATATGTTCTCTCAAGTAATCCATGTGATTTTAGTACTGTTTTGCCAGCGGAATTGAGTTCATAGGTTAGCACTGCTTTTGTCAATCCATTAACTGGGAGAGGTCCTGTATTTAGAACATGGAAAGGTGGCCTCCCTCTGTCATGCTGAAAAGAAAAAATGTGATTACTGAATCATCAACGATGACCTTCAGTCAACCAAGCATCACGTGCATAGACTGCATTTTGATCATCCTGCATTTTGATCATCTATGTTAGATAAATTTATTTCATCTTATTAAATCAATTTAGTTGGACCATGCCGTATGTCATATAAATAGGAAGATTACTGCAATACTTCATGATGATGATTCATGAACTTTAAGGGCATAATTTTCAGTATGCTTTAAGATGGCCAGGTTAAGATATTCTTTATCGACTATATTTTATATTTGCTTCAATGTTGGCTTTATTGCATGTCATACTGCTACTTAGCATTTGACTTTGAAAAATTCAATATGTTACTTGACATTTACTGGAAACCTGGTATGATCCACCTTCATGAAAACATTAATACTAAATATTTGAATTTGCTTGGCTCAACCTACCAAATGCCCTAGTATTTGACTGGTACCAAGCCAGTATCTTTTTTATCAGGTCCATTTCTCGGTTGATTTTTGGACATGGTTTTATTTCTGTTGCAGCACGGACTTGAGGTTAAATCAGCCAAGATATGCGACACTCCCCAATATAATGAAAGCTAAATCAAAGGTCATCAAAAAAGTTACTCCTGAAGAGTTAAATGTGGAGATTAAGTCAGATCTAGAGGTGGTTCAAGTCACTGAACCTCCTAAAAGGAAAGCTGGTGTTATCATTTCCTCCGTGGATGAGCTCATTGACAAGTTGAAGAATGAAGTCGTGTCTTGTAACATTTTGGTGAGTGAAGATCATGACTGATGGGAGTTCATCGCTGCAACTGGTTTCAGTTTGGCCTCGCCTCACTTTGCCACAACCCAAAATCACTGTTGTTCATGATGGAAAAATAGAAATCTCAAATAAATTCTTTGTGTACGTTTTGGTAATAGTACAATACCTTATCACATAAATTAGGTGCAAAGGTACTCGTTAAGATAAAAAATTATATATCAGATGGTTGCACCATCCTATGGCCACCTGAAATGATCTCCACCCTCTCCCCCACGGACTTTAATACTTCTTGAATTGTGATTCTCCTCTATGTTTCTTGTAGGATTTATCTCAAAAAAAAAGAAAAAAAAAAAAAAAAGAAAAAAGAAGATATGTTTCTTGTAGGATAGCTAGCGACTTGAAGTTCAGTTGAATTGATCGTCTTCCACTTCTGTTTGACTTGAATATGTTTGTTGCATGACTTTCACTGTTGGACTTTTAGGGGGGATGTTAGCCATATGATGCACCAGCATTAGATACCTTTTTGAGAAGGACATTTTATGGAGTAATTACATCATTCATAAAGCTTTAAAAATGTGATGTATCTTACACAGTTTTAGGAAAGCAGTTTTAGCATCATGAGTAGCAGATTATTTGAGTTGCTTGTTTGTGGATCTTGATTTGTGCTAATTTGATACCATGCACATGAATTCGAGAAAGTACATTCCAATTTTTTGTGATTGACCTGTCAAAGCTCTTGGAACCTTGTGATAGTTATTAAACATGTTTCCCTTTTGTGCTTTTTATCACAGAACTGCAAGTAGATACTATGAGTGTACTGCATCATACCATGCTGGTCCATGAGTGTTGTGGTGTAAGAATCATCCCCTTGATCTCTTATCAGTGGCTTGAAAGCCTTATTCAGCTTCACCGGAGAAAAATTTCTTATTTTTGTAGGCAACAAGGAGCACATCAATGATATTAGTGCAACAACAAAAAACTGGCAGCGGGCAGGATAAATATAATTTCATGCTTGAGTTGAGGTAAACTTAATGTCAAATGCCGTGATGCTCGAAGGACCAAGCATGGGAATGCATCACCGCTGTTCTTAATTCTGTGATCCAGATAGACTGAAATAATGTGATCCTGCAGCAGGATTGGAGAAACATGTTATGATCTTATGCTTACCTGGCTACATTCTTAAATCAAACTCAGGAAGTTCGTACGAGACTGCCTTCAATGAAGCTTATGGCAGACGCCCAGGATAATGTGTGAGTTTCTATGCTGACTTGGTACAGATTCGAAGGAACACATTCTTCATGGCCATCTAACAAATTAGCCATCCATTAAGTGTTATGCAAGTGTTCTATATTAGGCTTGATGATAGGAAAATATGTTTTCGCATGATCATTGTTGTACTCCTGCATGAAGTTCCAAGTCCATGGAGAACAGAAACAATTTTTCGAGTATAGGTGTATTGAATCATCGCTTGCGACAGACGCAGCTTAGTTCCACCTTTGTATTGTCATATTGAGAATGGTCATGAGAAATGACTTACAGCTGGGAGAAATTGATCAAATATAGGGAAGGCTAGCTTGTTAGTGGATTGATAATTGCTACTTGCAAAGGGGGTTGAGCACTCAAGAGAAGGTAATGTGGAAGGCAAATTGATTCTGACAAACACTTTCCATTAGTATCTATGTTTTGCGGCCATGACTGATGCGCATGGTTACATGTTTGTTCAATTCTAGCACAGGATCTACCCTGCTGCTCAAACTGCGGCCTAGAACAAAACTTAGGAGGCAAGTGAAAAACTTACCATTCTCCAGGAAACGAGGTGTCAGGCAAGTGCTCAAGGAACTAGTAAATGAGAACCAAACAGGCATCTTCAGGAACAGGTATCAATAGTAACCTCAGCCTGGAACTAAAGGGGAAAATAGAAAGAACTGGGTGGTTGGCTGGTATCAAGAATCTGATGATTCTTCGCGGCACTGTTTGTTTAAATTTTTTGAGACAAGGGTGTCAAGGAATGGTGGTGCCTTGAGAGTAAAATTGGATCTTGAGAAAGATATACTTTGCCTGAAGGGACTTGGGTCCGTTGGTTGCCTTCTCTTGCTGAGGAGGGAGTCTCAGGTTTGAATCCAAATGCTGCCATCTCATCTCGAAACCCAAAAAAAAAATAAAAATAAAAATAAAAATAAAAAATTTCTGTTAAACAAAAAAAAAAGATCGGCGAGTGCCATGTTGACCTGGTGTGATTGATGTTTGTATTGGCCTAGCATGGACATTTGAAAAATCTTGCTTACAACAAAGTATAACCAAGTAATGCAAGAAAGATCATTCACCGGGAACATGATACTAGCATACTATTGGAAGAAGGTGGTGCAACAACCAAGTGCAAAGGCCGAAATATAGAAGATATAGGTTAAAAGCAAATGAGTAAGAGTGCAACTGAGAGGAAGTAAGTCAAAGGATAAGACAAAGGAGCAAGGCGCAAAAAACAAGAGAGACACTTGAAAGTTTCAAGAGTAGGAAATAAGTGGTAAGAGAAATAGAGGGAAATGTTGGAAGAGTGGAAGAGGTAATTAGAGCCAAAATATATGTTGCTTTGTGTAAATAGCAAACTAGTGCACAAGGAGCAAAAAGCAAAGGATGGGGAAAATAGAAGAATAAGAAATGTTTAAAAGGCAGGAGCAAGAAACCAAGCATGAATCAAGAGGAAATATGGGTAGTTATATTTTGCACATGCTTTGATGAAATTAAGTATAGCTACCCGTAGCGGGAGAGTGAATCTCCAATAGGAACCTAAATGAGGACATCGGGGTAGTAGGAAGAAAAGCAGCACTAGCCCAAAACAAAGGGGTATCATTTGAAATCCTTAAAATGCTCGAAAAAAAAGCAGCACTTTTATGGGGGAAAAACAAATTTTTAGTGATTAGAAGAGAACATTTTGGAACTTTGACTAAATTACCTCCAAATGAGATACTAGAAGTAGAATAGTGAGAAAATATTTACCTTGTACGGGTCTATGTATCTTAGATGTTTTGGGTTTTGTCAGAAATCTCTTTGCTATCTTTACCAATGTATATGCAGCCCTTTGTGCTCCTTAAAGGTACCAACAATTATTGAAGTCATGGAGTTTTGTAAGATAAGAAGAGTAGTGAAAATCTATCGAATAATGACTATAAAAAATGGAGATAGAAAAAGATGAAATGTTTAGTTTAGCGAAATACAAACAGTATATTTCAATGGTGCATATGACTCACGCTTTTTCTCCTCGATGTATCATCTAGATTCATAAGAAATTCTTTATGCACTACGTATGGTACAATAAAATTGATGTGGAGCACCGTCCAGTCACATTGGATCATGTAGTATAATTAATAATGAGATATATATTTAATACTGCTCTACTTTTTCTTCTTATTTTTTTTGCTGACGGGAATATCTTTTCCTTCTGTAGAACAAAGAAATAATAGTATTATTACTTTTTGATATTTTGTATAACTTTCTATGAATATATATGATATTTTGAATAATATATTTGACTTTCTATGTCTTTATATAATATCATATTGATTATTATGACTTTCTAATGTCTTTATATGACTTTCTGAATAATATATATGATTTTCTATGGCTATATATGACATCTTGAATAATATATGTGGCTTTTTAATATCTTGTATGACTTTTTATCACTATATATGATCTTCTAAATAATATATATGATTTTTTATGAATATATATGACATCTTGAATAATATATATAATTTTTTGATACCTTATATAACTTTTTGTTAGTTATAATAACCATTAGAAAATCATATAAGGCATCAGAAAGTTATATATATTATTCAAAATATCATATATATTCATAAAAAAATATATATTATTTAAGATATTATATATATTGATAGAAAGTAATATAAGGTATTAAAAAATTATATATATTATTCAGGATGTCATATGTAGTCACAGAAAGTCATATATATTATTATAAATATCATATATATTGATAAAAAATTATAGAAGGCATTAGGAAGCCATATATATTATTTAGGATGTTATATATATTCATAAAAAATTATATATATTATTCAAGATATCATATATATTTATAAGAAGTCATACAACATATCGGAAAGTCATATATATATTATTTAGGATGTCATATAAACATACAAAAAATTATATATATTATTTAGGATATCATATATATTCATAAAAAGTCATATAAGATATCAAAAAATTATATATATTATTTAGGATGTCATATAAAGATACAGAAAGTTATATATATGATTCAAAATATTATATATATTTATAGGAAGTCATACAAAATATCAAAAAATAATAATATTGTTCTTTTTTTATTTTAAGTATCAAAATGATACTTTCATCAGCAAAAAAATTAAGAAAAAAAGTTGAGTGATATTAGATATTTATCCCATTATTAATTGTACTATGTGATCTAATATAATTGGACAGTGTGCTCCACGTCAATGTTATTGCACTGTACGTGGTGCACAAAGAATTACTCCTAAATTTACATTGTTCATGCTCTCCAATACATATGTGAGAAGTCTCATAAGGCATGCTAAAGGAAACTTGTTGGCAAGCTGTTCTTTCTGTTCGAAGATGGGCGAGCTAGAAAGCTCATAACAAAACTCATTGCTAGAGGCAGATGCACAAGCATACTATTAGATTTGGTTTAATCAAAAATAAGATCATGAAAGGATGATGATGATAATAGTGTGGGCTCTTGTGCCTTTATCTTAAAAGATTTTCGCTACCATCATAATACTTATTCAAAAGAAGATGGAGAGGATAGGATAGGCTGTAGTAGGAGCTACAACTAGAGTATTTTACTACTATTCTTAAGGAAAAATTAGAGTTTTGTTGGTAAACTAAGAGTGAAGAATATAAAAATAATATGAAGATCAAGATCGGCATATTTTATCAATGGGTCAAAAAGATGAAATGAATCCCGCTTTAGATTATAATTTTCTTATTTAAACTAGATGGTATAATAACTACCTATATTTCAATAGCAACAACCATCTCTAGCATCCACTTCTAACATTTCTAACAATTGATGCTAATTATTCTTCACTACCATGTTGTTATAACAGCAAACTCTAAACCACCTGTCACACCAATAATCATGCTCAATCAGCCTCGACTTGTCACTAATCTTTATTTTGCCTATTAGTCACTTTTGTTTATTCGACTAATAACACGATACCTTTTGGTCAACTTGTCTAGCTTCTCTATAGTGTCTATTACTTGGCCTTAGCTTTTATTTGTTTGACATCCTATTATATTTGTCATGTCCTAATCTCACCACCTGGCTAAATGAGCAAGTATCTTGTAGATGCCATCTTGCGTAAGGATGTCGTGTAAACAATATCACCCATATCCCATTGATTGACGGTTTAGATGGTGATGGAATGCATTTCGCACTACATTCATCAACTTAGTTTTAGACTTAGTAGTTATTGAACTTGGCCAATTGAAAGAAATGCTAACCAAAATCTTGCAGATCCATCAAACTCTTTGCTAACGAGGTTGATAGGTTCACCTCTTTAGAAAGGTGAACTTGAGCAAAGCTAATAGGCCATAGAGGATCTAGTGGGCGAGACTCAAGCAACATGTAGAAACCATAAAAGATTGGGTGGAGGTGAAACCTATTACCATGCTTACCCACAAACGTCTATGGAGGATATGATTAATTTGGAGGAGAATGTGTTTAATAGTATTGCTAATGACCCCGACATATAAATTTGATGTGCATGGTTAAAGAAAAGGAGGTGGTGGTATTCTTAAAGATGTTACCTCCAATCACTCAGAATAGAGGCAAGCTACATCACAAATTAATTAGTTGAATTATTGTCCTCTATCCATTGCAATTAGGGACATCCAACTTTAGTGAAAAGGACTAATGGCTGTGCGATTTTATCAACATTTCTCCTAACAGCCATCTATAGAATAGGATGGCTGAAGCTCGTCTTAGGCTCAAATATCATTCTAATGTTGATCGAAGCATTGCTGATTGCCTATTTGGTTTGACCTACACCTACATTTGTCTATAAAATCTCTTCCTCATTGTCTCAATGCATAGATATCGAAGGCTCCATCATATTATAATGTTCAGCTCTTCTTTCTGAAATGTTGAAACTTGATAATAAAGTTTCTAGTAAATCCTGGATATTTACATGATGTAATAATCGATAAGCCGATTCATCCATCATAAAGTAGAATCAGTTGATTCCTCATAGAATAAACCAAAATATACTTTGGTTTATAATATTTGCTTTTCATAATGGAAATAAGTATTTCAACCTATTGTGCCATTAAAGTTGGAGATGCCATGAATTGCTCTATAAACAACATTAGCATGATGGACAATTTACTCTTAATTGCTTCATCAATCTCCAAGTATAACAGCATAACTGTAGCTATATGACTATCCTTCTTGGGCATACAAAAATAAACTTGTTAGTAGTGTCACACATTTAAATGCTTGATCTCTATAACCTTTAACGCCATGACGATGAGGATAATTGTCAATAACTCAGAGGCTATCTCTCTAGAGGTTCCAACATTTTCAACAAAAAGAGAATATATTGATAGCGAGCTAGAAGTTTGTTGAATACTGCAACTTTTGGTTCCTTAGTTCACTCATTTTTGCTCTTAATTGCACTGTAGGCCTCTGTAATCTCTCCTCTTTCTGTTAGTCACTGTAAGTCGAACCTTATGTATTCCCCATTTTACATATACTTATATATGCATCATCACTGTACATATTTATATTATTATTAATATATTATGGGGGAATATCCTTTTCCTCTTGGTTCCTCCAAAAACTTGTTAGCAAACAAGTATCACAAAGCATGCCAAAGAAAATTTATTGACAGGCTTGCCTTTCCATCGAGGAATGGACATACCAGAAAATTTGTAATAAATCTTGTTGCTAGGAGTAGATGCGAGGGTGTACCATTGGGGTTGGATTTGTTAGAAATAAGATCATGAAAGGATGGTGAGAGTAGCATGGTTTGAATAGTGACTACCTATCTTTCTCCATCTAAATAGATATTGACAAAGGCTAGGTAGAGAGGTACCATGGAAGATGTGCATGATCAGATTATGTCTTTGTTTATGACTTTTTTGGTGATGGCTTGGATAGATCACCTATCTTTTTCCTTTTGAATAGATATTGACAAATTCTAGGTTCTTAGGTAGTATAGAAGATGCGTAATTCAGTTTGAATGTCCATAATTGTCTTAAAAAGTCATGGGTGCTAGTAGGTCACATGTGATAAAAGGTGAATAAAACCTTTTAATTAAACTTTGCTTTCTTTGTATCCTCATCGTTCCCCTCTTCTATATTGAATGAACAAACAAAATTTAGTATTAGAACAAAAGCAAGGTATTGTGACATTCTAGAAGAAAAAGGGGAAAGAAGTTAGATGATAGATATAAATAATGGTATAAGTATTTAAAATCAAAGTATTCTACTTTTAATATTAAAACTATCAACTTCATTTCTCTCAAACAAAAAAAAAGTCAACTTCATTCATCTCATGAAATTCATGGAATATTATACAAAAGGTACATATTCAATATGATCCTCAAGATTATACCATTTGGAGTCTTGAAGAAGGAGATGAAAGAAAACCCAAAAAATTATGAAAAGGTCCTCTCCATCATGGACCACTCTCTCAAGGCTTATTGAAAAGTTAATTTTCGAAAGGTATCAGACAACTACTTGAAATTATGAATGCTTAAGTCTTTTATTGAGTACTTTATTGATAAAATAATTTGAACATGCATATGATTATTTCTTGTTGAGTTATTGTAAATTAAATTAGATTTCTTCATGATGATTTAACAAATCAAAATATATTGCAATTAATTATTAGTTTAGATTGACTAACAACTAGGGAGGTTATGAATATTTGAAGGATAGTGAAAAAATTGATGAAATCCTAACTTGAGATGTGACATGTATCTCATTTTTTTTTTTCAAGGCTAAATTTTCTATAGTTTTTCTTTGTGTTTATACTAATCTTATTTTGCTTATGATAAGGTGTTGAGTTTTGAATCAAGAAATGATCAGCTATACTTATGTAATGCCTCCATGTTGTCTGTTGATGTTAAGCTACAGTTAAATTCTCGGCAATGAGAACTTTTTAGTTCATCATAACAGCTATATCCTAAAGGTCTTGTAGATGAGCTAATGGGGATGATAATCATCTAAGGAGAAGGCTGATTATTGTCTAATCTATGATGAACCCAAAAAAAAAAAAAGAAAATCAGTCTTTTGGTTATAGAAGTTGGATTGTTTTAGGGTAGTCTCTAATTAGATCAGACCTGAATTTTGCTTGTTATGGATAAGTTTGTCCTTGCTGTTCATGCTTTTGGAAGAATTTAAAGCTTTAGTTATTTTTTATTTCATGGTAATTATCATATGAATAGATCATCCTTCCCTTTTTTATCAAAAAAGTTACAGAATTAATAATATTTTAAAAGTTAGGCTATGCTCAATGAGGAACCTGTAAACAGAATTTCTTTAAATCCAAGCCACACGAGAGATGCGCTTTTTTTTTTTTTTTTTTCTTTTTCTTTTTTGATAAAAAGAGATGCTCCTTTCTACATTTGTGTTCTTTTTTTTCCATGCTTAAAAGAATCACTCAAAAAAAAAAAACAAAAGTCACTCAACTGCCTTAACGACCATAAACAGTCATTTTGGTTGGTTATAAAAAGTCCCATCTGAGAGCTAAGCAAGCTATCCAAAAATTTTCTTTTCTTCTTCTTTCTAAGCTTTTTCTTTTCTACTGCAATATTTCTCTTTCTTTTTCTAGGTACTGAAAGAATTTTCATTAACATCTTTCATCATCGTGCTCATAAGCGGAGGATCTAGATAATATTTTGGAGTGATTTTTCTAAATTTTTCTATATGAAGGATAGAAATACGTCTTAGAACAGTATCCAATACGCTTCTAGATTTGATCAATTTTATTTTTTAATATTTTATAAATCTTTTATAATTTTTTTATTATAAGATTTTGTGAGATTTATTTAGTTTTTTAAATTACTTCAGCAATTCTTTAAGCCATGTTCTTCCGGTGCTTACATTGCTTCATTATATAACTGTTGGTGCAGAATTCCACCGATACTGGAGAAGCTGGAGTCGCTAGAGTCGAGGGGATCACGGCCGCCGCCGGGACCTGCAAGGAAAGTTTAAACCGGAGTTGGGGGTGCTCTGGTAAGACCCTCCGACGCTCAAGTTAGTACTCTACTTCAACAGAAATGGAGCACTCGAATTGAATTTTAGCAAAATTTAGAAATAATGCTTAGAGCGTAAGAGCTTTTCGAGAGCTTGAGAAAAAAATCTTCGAAACTGTTGCCTTACCCTGTTTTATGGTAGAATGCGGTATGGTCCCGTCATTAATGGTGCAGACAATTGGGGAGTTGTCAAATCATCAGGGACTGTCAAATCGGCATGGATTGTCAGGTCATCAGAATTAATCTATGTCCTTGGCAGGACAATGCCCTAGGGCGGTCGCACAGCATGTCCTTGACAGGTCAACAGCCCATAGCGGTTGTACAGCATTTGGATGGGCTGACCGACTATATGTCGGTATTCGACTGTCGGAACGTCGGGTGATGACTCGAAAACACCGTCGGCTGATCTGGTGCCTTGTGGAAGTCGGACGTCGGTTGCCACCCTTGACAGTGAGTCGGTGATATGGGTTCGGCCGTTCTACCGGTTGGAAACAGTATAGGTCTGTTTGGCCAGCATACCTTCGGTCGGATATTGTCGGCAGTCATTGTCGGAGTCGTCTGTCTGTCCGGTGGGTAGAGTCTGACGTCGGTCGGACCGGTCCGAGGATAAGTCGGCGTACGGGGGTCAGTCGATATATCCCAACAAGGACCATGCAATGGCTTCTTTCTTGTCTTGTGGTCCATGACCACCACCACATGGGCTGATCACTGGGAGGTCATAATAGTGGAGACCATAGAAGATTCAAACTCCTTCCTTGGCATCCAGCACTACTCAGTTGCAACTGAGATGGAGCCCGTCCGTTGTAGAAGTTCGTCTGAAATCCAATTTTGTTGTAGAAGTTCGGACGGAGTCCGATTCTTCTAGGAGTCCGGAAGGAGGCAGCTTACTATAGAAGCTCGGATGGAGACCGGTTGCCGTGGAAGTCTGGATGAAGATCGCTTATTGTAGAAGCTCGGATGGAGACCGCTTATTGTAGAAACTCGGATGGAGATCAGAAGGTGGTCGACCGCTGTAGAAACTTGGATGGAGTCTGGTTACTGTAGAAGTCCTACTGTTGGAGAAGCTCGGACATTGACGAAGCCCGAAAGAAGCTCGGAGTAAAGTCGATCGTGACAGGAGGAAGTCTGGAAGAGATTCGGAGAGTAGTCGATCATTGTAGAAAATTGACTGATAGTGAAGCCCAGAGAGCATTTGGAGTAGTCCGATAGACGACTGAAGGAGCTCATTATTGGAGAAGTCTGGAGGGTACGATAGGAGTTCATCTGTTGGAGAAATCTGGAGGACACTGTGGAAGGTCGACTGCTGGAGAAGTCCGAATGGTACTGTGGAAGCTCGGACGGTCGGAGGAGTTCAGAAAGACGCCGCACAAGGTCGGAAGCCGGAAGAGTCCTGGGAGGGTTGGCCTCTTATGAACTTCGGCTGGGGTTATTTTATACCCAACACTAGCCCCCTACTTCCGAGTTCGGGTTTTGAATGAAAGAAGTACAGAGAAATTTTCTTAGCCGAAGTTCATTTTTTCTTATCTCTGGTGTAGCTCGTCACTTTCCCTTTTTCTCTAATTCTATTTTTTTTTTTATGTTTGGATGAGAGTTTTTCCTCTGCTCCTAACGGGGTTGTAGGGGTGTAGAGGAGCTATTGAGGAGGCTTTTCCTCTCATCCGGTCTTAAACGATCAGGTCTTCGTTTGTGTCAGGACGAGGTTCTCTCCTGTTTCCGACACAGTCAATTTCAGCTCATGTTAGGATGAGGTTTTTCTCCTGTTCCTAACAAGGCTGTGGGGGCACATAAGGGCCGTTGCGAGGGCCTCTCCCCCCATCCGATCTCTTAATAACCGAGTCTTCGACTTTGCTCATGTTAAGATGAGGTTCTCCTCCTATTCCTAACATGGCTGTGGGGGCATATAAGGACCATTGCGAGGGCCTCTTCTCCCATCTGGTCTCTTAATAACCAGGCCTTCGACTTTGCTCATGTTAGGACGAGATTCTCCTGTTCCTAACATGGCTGTGGGGGCGCATAAGAGCCGTTGCGAGGGCCTCTCCCCCCATCCGATCTCTTAATAACTGGGCCTTCGACTTTGCTCATATTAGGACGAGGTTCTCCTCCTGTTCCTAACATGACCATGGGGGCGCATAAGGGCCGTTGCAAGGGCCTCTCTCCTCATTCGGTCTCTTAATAACTAGGCCTTCAACTTTACTCATGTTAGGACGAGGTTCTCCTCCTGTTCCTAACATGGCTGTGGGGGCGCATAAGGGCCGTTGCGAGGGCCTCTCCCTCCATCCGGTCTCTTAATACTGGGTCTTCGACTTTGCTCATGTTAGGACGAGGTTCTCCTCCTGTTCTTAACATGACTGTGGGGGCACGTAAGGGCCATTACGAGGGCCTCTCCCCCCATCCGATCTCTTAATAACCGGATGAGCCGTCGGTTCGACGATCGATGATCGAGCCGTAGATTCGACGATCAAGACGTAGATTCGACGATCGAGCCATAGGTTTGGTGATCGACGATCGAGCCGTAGATTCGACGATCGAGCCGTAGGTTCGGTGATTGACGATCGAGCGGTAGATTCGACGATCGAGATGTAGATTTGACGATCGACGATCGAGACGTTGGGCTCCAGTCGGGGCATCGGGGTTCGTACTTCTGACGAGGGCTGACCCTTGGCAGAGAGCCGAATTTTATAGACTCTGAGGTTTTGAAATTGAGGTGTATTCCGAGTGGACATACAGAATTCATTGATGGTATAATTTCAGATTGTCGGCATTCCAAATCCGAAAAATAGTCATCCCTTCCAGGGTCTCAAGTCGGTAGGTGCCCGGCCTGCAGGTGTCTGCTATCTTGTAGGGTCCCTCCCTTCCAGTTTGGGGAATAGCTATCCCTCGATCCAATCATTTGGAGATCATGTTGATGACTCCTGCAGTAGGCTGCTTGTTCGCCACCTCTTCAGTCGGTTGGGGTCGTCCGTCGGGAAGGGGCCGAGTCGGCGGGTCCCTTCGGTACTTTTCGAGATACCCTCATCGTATGAGGGCCTCTATTTCATCCTTGAGTTGGATGCATTGTTTGGTGTTGTGACCGTGACCCCGATGGAATCGACAGTATTTTCTCCGATCGCGGCCCTTTGCCTTCAGAGGTGGAAGCCGTCGCAGATATTTCGCTCCCTCGATCTTCATCAGCACTTAAGCTTTTGGAGCATTGAGAGGGGCATAGCTGTGGAATCTTCCTGGGGGAGAGCTCTACTGAACTCTGCAGTCCAGGCTTCTCAGCCTATGAGCTCGGGGGGGGGGGAGTTCAGACATGCTTGTGTGGAGAGAGTTCGAGAACGCGGCCGAGCTTCACTCGACCCTTTTTCAGCTGCGAACTTGCCGGAGTCACCCACCTGCCGCTCTTTCGTGGCCTCCTCATCCTTCAGCTTGAAGGCTTCCTCTGCTCGGCATATCCTTCGACCCAAGCCAGCAAATTAGCAAAGTCTTTGGGATACTTCTTTTCCAGAAAAAATAGAAGGTCATTTTTTTGAAGACTGCTCTTTAGGGCAGCCATTGCAACTGATTGGTCCAAGTTTTGGATCTCCAATGCGGCGGCGTTAAAATGGTTAACATAAGTTCAGATGGATTCTCCCTCTTTTTACTTGATGTTGACGAGGAACTCCGAACCTCTCTGGGGGCGTCGGCTGCTGGCGAAATGAACCGCAAACTAGTGGCTCATTTGATCAAAGGAGAAGATAGTATCCAGCTTCAATGCTGAGTACCAATTTCTTGCTGCTCCCTTCAAGGTAGATGGGAAAGCTCGGCACAGGATGGCGTCTGGCGCATCATGGAGTAGCATCATTGTCCGGAAGGCCTCCAGGTGGTCAATCGGATCTGAGGTCTCGTCATAGCTCTCAAATTGGGAGAGCTCAAAGTTTGACGAGATCGATTCCTGTATAATCCTTTGAGAAAAAAGAAGGTCAGTATAGATATCCTCACCGTAAGCAGGGGGAGAATGACGGAGCTCTTCGATCCGTTGGTTCATCTCTTGGAACCTTTGATCTAGGAGATCCTCTCGATCGTGGATCTCGAGGATCTTCTGGCAGAACGGAGGTAGGGACCCTCCAGGGGCAGAATCGTGATCAGACAAAGGGCTCTCCGCCCTCTACTTCCCCTTTTCGGGGGATACAGGGCGACTGGCCCAAGTGGGCCACCCGATTGCCGGCTTCTGAAACTCCGGCGATGCTCTTTCCAGCCGTACAAATGCCTACGGCTGCTGCTGCTGCTACATGGCCTGCACTGCTTCGGTGAGGCCCCTGACCTGCTGAACCAGCAGGTCGAACTGCTCTATGCTGACTGCCGTTGCGGAAGGGGAGGAGCCTGAAAAACTGGAGACGAGGCCAGAGCTGATGGATCTTGCTAAGATCTGGCCATGGAGGCCGTAGATCGTCTGGTGGATGCCTTTCGGGGAGGCATTAGGTTAGGATCTGGCTGGAGAAGAAAAAGAAGATGTCGAAGAAGCTGATCGAAGACAGTCCTGTTGAGTACTCCTTTAAGAACAAGGGTCCTGCGAAGACACAGGGACCCTTCCTCTAGCGCCAATTCTGTTGGTGCAGAATTTCACCAATGCCGGAGAAGCTGGAGTCGAGGAGATCATAGCCGCCATCAGAACCTGCAACGAAAGTCTAAACTGGAGTTGGGGGTGCTCCGGCAAGACCCTCCGATGCTCAAGTCAGTACTCTGCTTCAATAGAAATGGAGTACTCGAATGAGATTTTAGTAGAATTTAGAGATAATGCTTAGAGCGTAAGAGCTTTTCGAGAGCTTGAGAAAAAACTTCCGAAACTGTTGCCTTATCCCGTTTTATAGTAGAATGTGGTATAGTTCTGCCATTAATGGTGTAGACAACTGGAGAGTTGTCAAATCGTTGGGGGCTGTCAAATCGGCGTGGATTGTCAGGTCATCAGAATTAACCCATGTCCTTGGCAAGATAATGCCCCAGGACGGTCACACAGCATGTCCTTGACAGGTCAACAGTCCATAGCGGTTGTACGGTGTTTGGACGGGCTGGCTGACTATATATCGGTATTCGGCTGTCGGGACGTCGGGTGATGACTCGAAAACATCGTCGGCTGATCTGGTGCCTTGTGGAAGTCGAACGTCGGCTGCCACCCCCGACAGTGAGTCGGTGATATGGGATCGGCCGTTCGGCTGGTTGGAAACAGTATTGGTCTATTTGGCCAGCATACCTTCGGCCGAATATTGTCGGCAGTCATTGTCGAAGTCGTCTGTTTGTCCGATGAGTAGAGTCGGGCATTGGTCAGACCGATCCGAGGATAAGTCGGCGTATGGGGGTCAGTCGGTATATCCCAACAAGGACCATGCAATGGCTTCTTTCCTATCTTGTGGTCCATGACCACCACCACATGGGCTGATCACTGGGAGGTCATAATAGTGGAGACCATAGAAGATTCAAACTCCTTCCTTGGCATCCAGCACTACTCAGTTGTAACTGAGATGGAGCCCGTCCGTTGTAGAAGTTCGTCTGGAATCTAATTATGTTGTAGAAGTTCGGACGAAATCCGATTCTTGTAGGAGTCAGAAGGAGGCCGCTTACTGTAGAAGCTCGGATGGAGACCGATTGCCGTGGAAGCCCGGATGGAAACCGCTTATTATAGAAGCTCGGATGGAGACTGCTTATTGTAGAAGCTCGGATGGAGATCGGAAGGCGGTCGACTGCTATAGAAACTTGGATGGAGTCTGGTTACTGTAGAAGTCCTGCTGCTGGAGAAGCTCGGATATTGACGAAGCCCGAAAGAAGCTCGGAGTAAAGTCGATCGTGACAGGAGAAAGTCTGGAAGAGATTCGGAGAGTAGTCGATCACTGTAGAAAATTGGCTGATAGTAAAGCCCAGAGAGCATTTGTAGTCTGATAGACGACTGAAGGAGCTCATTATTGGAGAAGTCCGGAGGGTATGATAGGAGTTCGTTCGTTGGAGAAATCTGGAGGATGCTGTGGAAGGTCGATTGCTGGAGAAGTTCGGACGGTACTGTGGAAGCTCGGATGGTCGGGGGAGTTCAGAAAGACACCGCACAAGATCGGAAGCCGGAAGAGTCCTGGGAGGATTGGCCTCTTATGAACTTCGACTGGGGTTATTTTATACCCAATAATAACATAATTCACAATGATTATACAAAGGAAGAAATGAGAATACAGTAGACCAGCTCAGTGATTTTTGAAATTTAGATTTTTTTAATTTATTTAAGTATTTTTATTTTTTTTAAAATAATTAAAATTCAGATACTTCTACCAATCCTGCAATCATGGACGTGGTAGTCTATTGAAATGTGTTATCTCATGCATTGTATGGATTCCATGCAATGACTAGCTACTGCACTAAGTATGCACATGGATTTGGAGGTATGTTTTCTGATAACTGTTTATTATACCTGATTAATTTTCCAATCAAATGCTATCTTAGTTTTTCTTATATTAATTATTGAATGTGCTCAAGTGCTTTCTAATCGTTCCCCAGTATGGGTGACCCGGGAATCCACTCTCCCTCCCATCTCCTTCTCCCTTGTTTCTCCCTTTTTTTCTGATTGGTAAAGCTTTTATTCCCTTATAACGCCGCATACGGCAAGTGTCCTGGAATGGTGGTGGAGGTGGTTATGACTCAGCGGAGTAGAGTTCCAATGCTGGATATTTTCTGCTCTCTTTTGTGTTTTATTTTCTTCTCTCTCTTGTATCCGTTTCATTGCTAATCAAATATATGGTGGCCTTTCCATCTTTTTGCTTAAAAAAATAGAATTAATTTATATATAACTTGAAACATTAATTTGAAATATCAATTTCTCTACAACTTCTTGTTTACTTTATTGGGGATTAACCTGAATTCATTCTCTTAATGAATTTGATGGGATTTTTCATTTTCTATTAAAAAACCAGAAAAGGAACTTTAGTTTGACATTGTTGGTGAATCCTGTTTAAGTTTCATTTGGCATCTCATGGATCCACATCTTGTTATTGTAGAGAAATAATCATCTAGTATGCACATCATATTCAAAAACTGAGAATTTTTCTCTTTGAGCTACCTTCTAAGGCACTTGGCCTTAATATTGTTGCTGCAACACTCCGGTTGAGATAGAATAGCTTGGTCAGTGGAGATTTGAGGAGGAAGTTCGGTGGTTGGCGATGATCCGAGAATGGTTTGTCACTTCTGGAACCTGTAAGAAAAATCTAATCATCAAAGATTTTCTGACGGATAATCCTTCGATATTTAAGTTGGTTAGAGCTTTAGAAATAGTGGAAGAAAATTTAGAAAGAGAGTAGTATTTCTCAGCTAAAAAAAGTTTACTGGAGGGTCCTTTGTGTCTCTTTTTATAAAGGAGAGAAATGTACGTTATCTTGAATACAGATAATTGTTGCAGAGAATCATTGGCCACGATGCCATCATGGGAAGTGGATGACTAATGGCTTTAATATATGTGCCACATTCTATAGTAACCGTTGAGAATAATTGTCCGTCATCCGAGGGACGTGGTGTTGGCCCATGTTTTCCTTATAATGGCAATGTTCCTAGGTCTTTTATAGTCATCGGCTCAAGTCTGACCAAAAGATCGATAGTTGCATGATGCGGTTATTGGTACGTAGTCGAGGACGATGTTTGTAAGCAGAGTGTGGTATGGTCGTCCATTTTTTTTCTGACTCTGGGAGATCTGAATTGGGGTCATAGCGATGAAGGTCCTCTCATAGAAGGAGTCAGACATACCGATGTTACGTACTGCTTAGGTTGTCCTTGACGTTGAAAGAGCAGGATCCAGATGATGCTTGTTATCGAGGTCCATCAAGAGACCTCGATCATTAGCCGATGTATATTTCTGAGGATGAGTGCTGAGGATAATGACCGAGGTGGTATGACCTGCAACACTAATCATTTAAATGAAATGGACTGTGCTAAAGGATTTTCTATTATTACTTGTTAGCCACTAATATCCATCTTGCCTGAAGACTCATCTCACTATTGGAGCTAGCAAACATTCTGATCGAAGTTTCCTGACCATCGATCTACAAGATCAGATTGGTGGCTTACAAGGGCTGCATCAAAATCAATGGGTTGATGTGCCATTTTTGTTAGGAGCTTTAATGGTTAACATTGGTGACCTATGACAGATATGGTTTTTACTTAACCAATCAATGGATTGATGGCCGGCTGACTTCAAAGGTATCATGAATAAAGACCTAATCTAACCTATAATTCAATGATTTTACTAATTGTACTGACCCAATCCACAAATTAATCTCATAGAATTTTCAACTCAATCATCCAAATAGATCTTTTGCTTGTTTGGATATTCTTACAGCAAGTCTGCTGTCCCATCTAGCTGATATTTTTTAAGAGCTTTTCTGAACCTAACTCAGATCCTAATCTTTGGACTACATATTTTTTTTCTTTCCCACAGGATTAGGCTATGTGATGTTTCGTTGTTATAAGATCATGCTTAAATAAACTACCCAATTCATAAAAAAAGAATGAAAATATATCTTAGGACAGTGTCCAACACACTTCCGGATTTGATCAATTTTATTTTTTATTATTTTATAAATCTTTTATAATTCTTTTACTATAAAATTTTGTTAGATTTATTTAGTTTTTTAAACTATCTCGAAAATTCTTTAAACTATGTTCTTCTGGTGCTTACATTGCTTCATTATATAACAGAATTCACAATGATTATACAGGGGGAGAAATGAGAATACAATAGGTCAGCTCAGTGATTTTTGAAAATTAGATTTTTTAATTTACTAAAGTATTTTTATTTTTTTTAAATAATTAAAATTCAGATACTTCTACCAATCCTACAATCATGGACGTGGTAGTCCATTACAATGTGTTATCTCATGTATCGTATGGGTTCCATGCAATGACTAGCTACTGCACTAAGTATGCATATGGATTTGGAGTATGTTTTCTAATAGCTGTTTATTATACTTGGTTAATTTTTCGATCAAATGCGATCTTAGTTTTTCTTATATTAATTATAGAATGCGCTCAAGTGCTTCCCAACTGTTTCCCAGCATGGATGACTCGGGAACACGCTCTCCCTCCCATCTCCTCCTCCCTTCTTTCTCCCTTCTTTATGATTCCTTGTAACACAGCATACAGTAAGTATCCTGAAATGATGGTGGAGATGGTTATTATTGGGTGGATATCTGATCAGGATATCATCTTTCAGGATCTTTTCTGTACTATACGATGTAGCAGAAAAAAAAAAATAAATAAAAATAATCAAAATACATGGATCAATCACAAAAGACTCATCTCTATGGGGCATGCAAACTTCACTATGAAAAAAAAATTTACAAGAGGAGATCTCTTCTTCAACCTTTATGTTAGGATTTGACGCCTCGAGATTCAGCCCACATTGAGCCCACAGTGAGGTTCGCGGTGAAAAATGGAGTCCAACGAGATCAAGATCACCCAAAATGGAGCTCGGATGGAGGAGATACGAGCTTTTGAAATCGGCACGAGATTCAAGGCGGCGGAGGACCGCCGGCGGCGGGCGGCAGTGGCGCGGCGCAGGCGGCGGTGTGCGGGACGTGCGACCCAGGCACGCGGGATGCACGACCTAGGCCCGCGGCCCAGGCGGGCGCGCGGCCCAGCCGCACATGGGCCCGCGCGCGGGAGCGGGCCGGCCCAGGCCCAGGCGGCTGCCTGGCCCTGTTCATCGATCCACCGTGGACCGGACGGTCCACGGATGGGTCTGTGGATCGCGTGGGCGGTTCCCACGCATTTCTCACGTCCACGACATTATTCCGTGGACCGGAGCGCGATCGGAGGGCTCAGGTGACTCCCGATCTTGATCCGACGGTCTGGGACGTGATTTGGGTTGATTAAGGACTCCTAAACCTAATCTAAACCATGTTTAAGCCCTTTAAAAGCCCTGTGAAAAGCCCTGTGAGGCAACAGAGAAGGTGTGGGGTTTGGTTTTGCACTGTGGATGCCGTACGGAACTGAGGAAGAAGCGTGCGTTGCTGTGAGAGAAGGAGCATGGCTCCTGGACAGCGGTCGCCAGGTACTTCAGGGGTTCAAGGGGTCTTCCAAGAGAGAGAGAGCTTTTGTGAGGGAAACTTCTAGTGAGAGAGAATTGGGTGTACAAGGGTTGAGGGTGAGATCTCCTCTTGTAAAATTTCTTTTTCATAGTGAAGTTGCATGCCTCGTGGAGGCGAGCCCTTTTGTGGCTGATCCACGTATTTTGATTGTTTTTCCTTTTTATTTTGTTTCTTCTTTCTTCCTGCTGCATCGCGTGGTACTGAAAGGATCTTGGGAGGTGGTGTCCTGGCCAGACATCCACCCAACACCTTATACACCCAATTTCTCTCTCCTGAAGTTCCCCCTCACAAAAGCTCTCTCTCTTGGAAAATCTCCCTGAATCTACCAGCGCCTGCTGTCCAGAAGCCTCCTGCTCCTTCTCTCTCAGCGGTGCACACTTCTTTCTCTCCTGACGGGTTTCGTACGATGCATCCATGGCAAAAAACCAGACCGCATACTCCTCAATTCACTGTTTAGATCCTTTTAAAGGGTTAAAACTCAATTAGATTAGGTTTAAGAGTCCTAATCAAAACCAATTAAGGCCTCAAATTGTTGGATTATCACCGAAAACTCTCTGGGTCGTCCGATCGCGATCGGTCCATGAAATAGTATCGTGGATGCGAGAAATGCCTGAAAAATGCCCAAGTGGTCCACAGACCCAGTCGTGGACCGCCCGATCCACGGTGGACCAAAAAAACCAGACCCAGCGGTGCCTGGGCCTAGCCTGCACCCGTGCCGGGCTCTTGGGCCCAGGCCATGCCCCACGCGCCCGTGCGTGGGCTGGGCTGCGCGCCCCATGCGTTGGCCCCGCCTGGGCCGCACTCCACCGGCCCGCCACCGGCCACCGACGATCCTCCGCCGCTTCAGATCTTGTGCCGACTTCAAAAGCTCGTATCTCCTCCATCCGAGCTTCGTTTGGGATGATCTTGGTCTCGTTGGATTCTATTTTTTATCATGAACCTTGCTGTGGACTCAATATAGATCGAATCTTGAGGTATCAAATCCTACCAATCTCCACCTCGACTCGATATTCGACCTCCTCCTAACTCCGAGAGCTTCTGGATCTCCTCACCCCCATGCCCTGGGACAATCGCCTGCTGATCATGGATGGGCAAATATGAGAGTCGAGCTAGGCCGCTCGATCCCATCTCCGTCGTATGCTGTGCTCCTCCTGACCTGAGATCTACTGGGGCATCATCCTGCGGCAATAGGAATCTCACCTTGCGACGTTGCCTCTCGTCCTCCCGAGTCTCCTATCTTGTGTCCGATCCACCTCCATCTGGAGCTCCACCTTGCTTTAGGCTCCACCTGGCTCCCGAAACTCCACCTCGCACTGGACTCCTGCTAGGTAATAATGTCCTCTGCTCCCCTTCTTTCCCTCCAGCACAATCCTATCGCCGCGTAGCACCCTCAGGATTCCTCCATTAGCTATTGTCCTGTAGCCTCTCGAATCCAGTTTGCTAAGTGAGATAAGATTCTGCCAGAAATTGGGTATGTATTGGAGCTCCCCAATCTCCTTACTGCACCATTATGTGTCCTCTAATTGACCGTCCCGATGCTTCTGATTGCACAGCTCGATCCATCCGGCAGATATACAGTGCCCTTACTGTTCTCTAGGGAGTCAAACTGCTCCTCTCTACAACATACATGATAGGGGCATGCAGAATCTAATATCCATTGCTGGGAAGAAGTAGATACCTCATCAGATATCTCCAAGACATCTCCATCTGAATTATTGCCACCAATAGCCACCGTCCGATTTTTGAGTTGAGGGCAATCTCTGGCTAGATGCCCCAACTCCTCACACAGGTAATACTTGGTTTTGCTCAAGTCCCTCCTGGACTTGAACCGTCCTCGTCGCGATCTTCTGTCGCTCCGTCTACTGCCTCCTGCTCCTCTAGAAGCCACCAAAGCTGAGCCACTGCCACCTGAGCTCGAAGCCGGATTCTTCCTCCTGAGAACCTCATTCTGTAGTATCGCTACGGTGACCTCGTCCATCTTGATGGTGCTCTTCCCCACTAGAAGAGCAGTCACCAAGGACTCGTACGAAGGTGAAAGCGATGCTAGCAAAATCAATGCCCTGGTCTTCTCCTCAACATTCTCACCAATGCTGAGGAGGTTGATGAGGATCTTCTGAAAGTGGCTTAGATGCACCTGCACACTCTGTCCCTCAGTCATCCATAGCTGGTAAAACTGCCTCCAGAGGAAAAGAGTGTTGGTGAGAGATTTTGCCATGTACAACTCCTCGAGCTTCGACCACAGCACTGTCGGAGAAGTCTCGCTCAGCACATGGATCACCACTTCATTCGCCAGGTACATGCGGATGGTACTCACCGCCTGCATCTGTAGCCGTTTCCAATCCCGCACCTCCATGGTAGTCGGCTTCTCATCGCACAAGAGAGTATCGATCAACTCTTGTTGGACGAGCACATCCTTTATTCTGGCCTGCCACAAGGAGAAATTACTCTTACCATCAAATTTATTAATCTCTATCTTGATTATTCCTGTCTTCTCCATCTTCAGTCTTGCTCACCACTGCTGCAATCTGAATCTTTGTACCACCTTGCTCTGATATCACTTTTTGGATGGATGTCTGGTCAGGACACCACCTCCCAAGACCTTTTCGGTACTGTGCGATGCAGTAGGAAGAAAGAAGAAACAAAATAAAAATAATTAAAATACATGGATCAGCCGTAAAAGAGCTCGCCTCCACGGGGCATGCAAACATCACTATGAAAAAAAAATTTTACAAGAGGAGATCTCTCCCTCAACCTTTGTGCATCTAATTTCTCTCTCCTGAAGTTCTCTCTCACAAAAGCTCTCTCTTGAAAAACCCTCCTGAACCCCTAAAGTGACCGGCGTCCGCTGTCCAAGAGCCTCCTGCTCCTTCTCTCTCAGCGGTGCGTGCTTCTTTCTCTCCTCATGGGTTCTGTACGGTGCATCTACGGCAAAAAATCAGACCGCACACTCCTCAATTCACTGTTCAGGCCCTTTTAAAGGGCTAAAACTTAATTAGATTAGATTTAAGAGTCATAATCAAAACCAATTAAGGCCCCAAATCATTGGATCATCACCGGGAACTCCCTAGGCCATCTCATCACGATCGGTCCATAGAATAGTATTGTGGACCGCAAAAAATGCCTGAAAAATGCCTAAACGATCTACAGACCCGGTCGTGGACCACCCGATCCACGGTGGACCGAGAAAATCAGACCCAGCGGTGCTTGGGCCTGGGCCGGCCCGCGCACAGCGCCTGGGCCCGGGCCGTAACCCGCGCGCCCGTGCGTGGGTTGGGCTGTGTGCCCACCTGGGCCGCATGCGCCATGCGTTGGCCCCACTTGGGCCACGCTCCACTACCTGCGGCCACACCGCCGCCGCTCCGCCGGCCCTCCACCAGCCGCCGGCAGTCCTCCGCTGCCTCAGATCTTGTGCTGACTTCAAAAGCTCGTATCTCCTCCATCCGAGCTCCGTTTGGGGTGATCTTTATCTTGTTGGACTCTGTTTTTCGTCGCGAACCTCGCTACGGGTTCAATGTAGATTGAATCTCGAGGAATCAAATCCTAACAGTTATGACTCAGCGGAGTAGAGTTCCAATGCTGGATATTTTTTGCTCTCTTTTGTGTTCTATTTTCTCCTTTCTCTTGTATCCATTGCATTGCTAATCAAATACATGGTGGTCTTTCTATGTTTTTGCTTAAAAAAATATAATTAATTTATATATAACTTGAAACATTAATTTGAAATATCAATTTCTCGACAACTTCTTGATTACTTTATTGGGGATTAACCTCAATTCATTCTCTTAATGAACTTTACGGGATTTTTTATTTTTTATTAAAAAACCAGAAAAGGAACTTTAATTTGACGTTGTTGGTGAATCCTGTTTAAGTTTCATTTGGCATCTCATGGATCCACATCTTGTACTTGTAGAGAAATAATCATCTAGTATGCACATCATATTCAAAAATTGAGGATCTTTTTCTTTGAGCTACCTTCTGAGGCACTTGGCCTTAATCCTAATTATTGCTACAACACTCTGGCCGAGGTAGAATAGCTTGGTCAGTGGAGGTTTGAGGAGAAAGTTTGGTGGTTGGCGGTGATCCGAGAATGATTTGTCACTTCTGGAACCTACAAGAAAAATCTGATCATCAAAGATTTTCTGGTGGAGAACTCTTCGATGTTTAAGTTAGTTGGAGCTTTAGAAATAGTGGGGGAGAATCTAGAAAGAGAATAATATTTCTCAGCTCAAAAAAGCTTACTAGAGGGTCCTTTGTGTCTCTTTCTATAGAGGGGAGAAATGTACGTTATCTTAAATACCGATAATTGTTACAGAGAATCATTGGCCATGATATCATCGTGGAAAGTGGATGACTAATGGCTTTAATATATGTGCCACATTCTATAGTAACCGTTGAGAATAATTGTCCATCATTTGAGTGACGTAGTGTTGGCCTATGTCTTCCTTATGATGGCAGTGTCCCTAGGTCTTTTATAGTCATCGGCTCAAGTCTGACCCAAAGATCGATAGTTGTACGGTGCTGTTATTGGTACATAGTCGAGGACGATATTTGTAAGCAGAGTGTGGTATGGTCGTCTGCTTCTTTTCTGACTCTCGAAGATCCAAATTGGGGTCATAGTGATGAAGGTCCTCTCATAGAAGGAGCCGGACATGCAGAAGTTACGTACCATTGAGATCCTCCTTGATATTGAAAGAGCAAGATCCAGATGATGCTTGTTATCGAGGTCCACTGAGGGATCTCGATCATTGGCTGATGTATATTTCTGAAGATGAGTGCTGAGGATAATGACCGAGGTAGTATGATCCCGCAACATTAATCATTTAAATGAAATGGACTGTGCCAAAAGATTTTCTATTGTTACTTGTTAGCCACTAATATCCACCTTGCCCGAAGACTCATCTTACTGTTGGAGCTAGCAAACATTCTGATCGAAGTTTCTTGACCATCGATCTACAAGATCAGATTGGTGGCTTACAAGGGCTGCATCCAAATCAATGGATTGATGTGCCACTTTTGCTAGGAGCTTTAACAGTTAACATTGGTGACCAATGACAGATATGGTTTTTACTTAACCAATCAATGGATTTATGGCCAGCTGACTTCAAAGGTATCATGAATAAAGACCTAATCTAATGTATAATCCAATAATTTTACTAATTGTACTAGCCCAACCCACAAATTAATCCCACAAGATTTTCAACTCAATCATCTAAATTGACCTTTTGCCTGTTTGGATATTCTTACAGCAAATCTGTTGTCCCATCTAGGTGATATTTTCTAAGAGCTCGTCTGAACCTAACCCAGATCCTAATCTTTGGACCACAGATTTTTTTTCCTTCCCATAGGACTAGGCTATGTGATGTTTAGTTGTTATAAGATCATGCTTAAATAAACTGCCCAATCCATAAATCACACAGGATAATGAACTGCAAAAGAGGCCACGAAATGTCCAAATGAGAGTTCTACAATCAACTTCATTTGTAGTCTCCAATTAACTAGTTGTATTGTTTATCTTTGCCCTCCTTAGGGCATGGTCATAATGTTGATGTTATACAATGACCATAAAGTTCTCTGTATGAAATTGGTGGGGTCCCATCCATTTTCTCAATAAAAAATAATGACCATAGATTTTTTTTCCGGTACGGCTTAGAAATGCTTTCGTAGAGATTAAGATTACTTGTATGGTTAAACATGAGAGCTTACAGGCTCTAGTAGCCCTGCAATGCTGCAACTGGAAAATGGGAAAAAGAATTTGAAAAATCTATATTCAGCATGTGATTTGATTTAATGGATGGATGTTTCATTGCAGAGAGAATACTTGCAAAAGTTATAAGGCGATCTATTTGAATTTGGAGAGCATTATATAGAGATCTTGCGATGCAATTTAAGGAGCACTTGGCCTTTTGCCTGATTTGCTCATTTCAAAAGTAGTCCTCGAGATTGGTTTTCCTTCTGCTCTTCTCACCACTGACAACAGAGATACATTGTTGCTGTAAATCCAAAATTGGAAAAAAATGACATATACGTGTTTCGTTTGACTGTAAACAGTCACTCGAATTGACCTTTTGTAGCCCATAAAAAGGGGGAAAAAGCCAAGTATTTATAGATGTTTCATGAGCAGAAGATTATTGTATATTAGCTTATTTAGCTTCTCAAATTTCCAGTAAACACACTTTTTATATACAATATAAGTGTTCTGTCACTCTTTATTGCAACTTAAAATAACTTAAAGCTGATTGCCCATCGAGTCCTTTTGAGTCATAGTGTGAGATAAAATCCCTTAGTAGGATTTCTCTGTACAAAGGCGGGCTTTCATCAGATAGCAACTCCTTGATCGGACCATAGAGCCTTGAGGATGGGTAAAGATGCATGGTAAAGAAGCATGCAACTGAAACTCTTGGGCCTACACTGTTCGCAAGCACTCTGTGCTCGACGCTTTTGAGCCTGTCATTGGAAATCAACTGCATACAGAAAGGCATTCAAAAGAGAAACATTTAAAGATGGAAATCTTACAAAATGAATCATAAAGGCTTACAAAAGCTTGATCTGTGAAACGTATGATTAAACAGTAGTGTGACTAAAAAGAATGTTATTAGGTCGGAATATTATGCATCTCATAAGACATTTGGCATCAGGGTCCCTGAATACAAGCATACGACTTGTTTAGATGAAAACAAACCTGTAGAAGGTCACCTATGTTCACTACCAAAGCTCCTGCCACAGGGGGTACATCCACCCAGTGTTGCTGATGAAGTATTTGCAAACCACCAACATGGTCTTGTAGAAGGATGGTAAGGAAGTCTGGATCAGAATGCTTGCTTGTTCCAAGAGTGAGGTGTGGCTCTGGGCATGGTGGATAATAGTTTGAAACAAGGGCATGTCCTTTAGCACACTCCATTTCTTTCAAGTAGTCAGAGGGAAGGCCAAGGGCTTCTGATAGTAATTCCAACAAAACATTTCCCAGGCTCTTGACATGATCTGAATATTCAAAGGTTATTTGTCTACAAACTCGAAGAGAGGATTAGTTAGACAAAGTAGCAAAGTTCATTAATCAGTTTTCAGATTTGCAATTAAACTGTCGTTTACTAAGAATTTGGTTGTGACATGCAAATCAATATTATGAATAATATTATTATTGTTTTGACTTCATTTTTTTTCCTATTCAAATGAAGTCAAAACAATAATAATGTTATTCATAATATTGATTTGCATGTCACAGGCAAATTCTTAGTAAAAGACAGTACCAATTAAAGATCTAAAATGACTTCCTATCCAAGAAAAAAAAGAAAAAGATCTCTATAACTTATGCATTATCATATACACTTCAAAAGGAACTCATGTGACTCTTAATTTGCTTCTGATTCTGAGGGTGCAAGAATAATTGGTACAACTTAGATCCCTTGAAAACGAGCAGAAATCAGTCATTTCTTTAGGAGTGAAATTGGGTTTATATATAAGGTGTATGGAATTCTACAAGAAAGAAAGAAAAAGCCTTTTGAGATGATCGCTGCTGAATTTTCTGAAACCTATATCATATACCTCATCATGTGTTCTTTACTTCTCTATTAAAGAAGTTTTAGGTGATCAATCATGATTATCCCACCCATGATGAAGCAAAAAAAACCAAAGGAAGCAGTCAGCTGCTTGCTTGATCAGGTTCAAAACAAAGACTGCACCCTAGAACGGTCTGCCTCAACCATATGTCAACAAGTGCAGGGCCCAGAAAGCAACCGTGCCTCCAGTTGATACCTGAGCATAGAGACTAGCATGTTTGAGACCTGAACATGATAATTTTTGGCCTGCTTTGTGTTTGGGCCAGTCATCTTCCTTTCTGAGCAGTGGGGCACCTCTTTTCTTTTCTCTTGTACCATTTCGAGCAAAGATTATCAATCGCTATTTCTCCAGACATGACTTATCTTCATAAATAGGCATAACATGAGAAACACAAACATATGATATGGTAAATAAATTAAATCCAGGATGTTAAATGAAGAGGTAAAGCTGGATCACCAAATAATTTTCATCTACTAAAATTTTTAAGTGGTTTCCTAGTTGACAAAAGGATATTGATATGCATTTCATGCAGTAATACAATGAAGATAGATTGTTAAAGTGGTAGATTCATTCAATAGAAACTTCCTCTCCTACTGCTAAAATTATTACCATCACAGATCACCATGATCTCCATAAGTATTGTTCTTATTTCATTTTATTGCTTGCATCTTTTCAGTTCCAAAATTTGCAGTAAATTTTAGGTCTGTGAGAGAAGTAAAGGTCCCAATATCTAATGAATTGTGTAGTAAATTGAAGTATTTGTGCATGGTAGTTGGAATTGGCAGAATTGTGTGCAGTGATTTTAGTGTTCTCCTTCAGCAGATGGACCAATGAAAAGCAGAGCTGCAATCGGAAGCAAGCAAAATAACCGAGATCCAAGCAAGGCCACTAGTAGTTTCAATCGATATGATAGGTGTTTCGTACATTCCCAGGTGGATCGTAATGACATGTGTTGGGCATAAAATCCCCCCCAGCCGAAGTTCGTGTCAAGAGTGACCCTCCGGGTGTTCTACCGACATCCAACCTTCGGCGACATCTTTCCGAACCTCTCCGATGGCCGAGCCTCCGCAACGTTCCCAAGTTCTGCCGACGGATAAACCCCCACCAGCGTCGACCAGATTCTTCACGACGGACGGACTCCACCCAAGTTTCTACCTGCTAGACTTCATCCGGACTCCTACGGGAGCCGGACTTCATCCCCGACTTCAACTGCAGGAAGACTTCATCCGGACTCCTACGGGAGCCGGACTTCGTCCCCGACTCCAACTGCAGGTAGACTTCATCCGGACTCCTACGGGAGCCGGACTTCGTCCCCGACTTCAATTGCAGGAAGACTTCGTCCGGACTCCTACGGGAGCCGGACTTCGTCCCCGACTCCGGCTGCAGGAAGACTTCGTCCGGACTCCTACGGGAGCCGGACTTCGTCCCGACTCCTGCAGGAGACTTCGTCCGGACTCCTACGGGGGCCAGACTTCGTCCCCGACTTCAACTGCAGGTAGACTTCACCCGGACTCCTATGGGAGCCGGACTTCGTCCCCTACTCCGACGGTAGGTAGACTTCGTCCGGGCTCCCACGGGAGCTGGACTTCTGCCCTGAACTCCTGTTGCAGGTAGACCTCACCCCGAACTCCTACAAGGGCCGGACTCCGAGCTTCTACTGCAAGCGACCCACTCTGAGTTTCGCTACAAACGATCTACTTCAAATTTCTACCACGAGCGGTCCGTGCCGGATTCCCACCGTAAGCCTTCACCGAGCTTCCATTATGGACGAATTCCTTTCGAATTTCTGTTGCAGACAGGCCTTGATCGGGATTCCTCGACAAATGATCCCATCCGGGCTCCTACGGAGATCGGACTCCGACCGAACTTTTATAAGCGGGCAAATGCCGGGCTCACGGAATCCAGCAGCTGGCCCCCTCCGGCGGATGAACCTCTCTAGCGCCATCCGACATCCACCGCCGGTCGACCCTCTGCCGAAGTCTGCGCGAAATCGGACTGCGTCTGCGGAAAATCTTTGACCGAGCTCCTACGGCAAGTGGTCCTCGCCTGCAGCCTTGACGCCCAAGGCACCCAACAGGATTTGCAACATCCGAGCTCCTCTCAGATGGATAGCTACCTCTCTCCGCCAGGCACCTCAACCGAACTTCGGCCGACAGGCTTGGACCCCCTGGCAGGCCACAGTAACGGCCACGACTCTGCTCCACTTCCTGCGGCGGATTCCGCGTGGCTCCATCACTCCCTGGCAGGCCACAGTAACAGCCACGACTCTGCTCCACTTCCTGCGACGGATTCCGCATGGCTCCATCACTCCCTGGCAGGCCACAGTAATGGCCACAACTCTGCTCCACTTCCTGCGACGGATACCGCGCGGCTCCTCCACCCTTTGGCAAGTCGCGACAACGGACGCCGCTTCAGACTCCACGTGATAGGTCACGGTGATGGCCACGATTCCACTCCACTACTCTTCATAACAAACTCCTCCTAGCTCCGAACGGCCCACTGCCAGACGGTTACAAATGTCGCTATCAGTCTGTTGCCCCCTCCGCCTATAAAAAGGGAGGATCCCAGATACGTTATTCTCTAAGCTCTAATTTCTATCCCAAAAACTCTGCTAAAATTTTCGTTCGAGCACTCCATTCTTGTTGAGGCAGAGAACTGACTTGAGCGTCGGAGGGTCTTGCCGGAGCAACCCCAACTCCGGTTTAGACTTCCTTTGCAGGTCCCGACGGCGACCGCGACTCCCTCGACTCCAGCTTCTCCGACGCAGGCGGATTTTTGCACCAACAGGATTGGCGCTAGTGGAAGGGCTTTGAACCTTCGCAGTACCCTTGTTCTTAAAGGAGCGCTCAACGGGACCGCCTCCGGTCATCTTTTCCGACGTCCTCTCCTCCTTCCCCCACTAGGTCTTCGCCCGATGCCTCCCCGCAAAGCATCCACACGGCGATCCACGGCCTCCGCGGCAGATCTCAAGCTCCGGCCTCACCTCCGGTCTCCCAGGCTCCTCCTCCGGCAACAGCAGTCGGCATGGAGCAGTCCGATGATCGGCCTCCGATAGATTTCGCCAACACCATCTCGGGAGAATCCTGGCAGAGAACAACCGGCGTATTGGCCGGACCTCTCAAGCGACAAAGGATTGAGGAATCCATAACCTTTACTGAAGAAGATGCTCGGGGAGTTCAATTTCCTCATAACGACGCAGTTGTAGTTTCTTTAAATATAGCAAATTACGATGTCTGCCACGTTCTTGTCGACAATGGAAGTTCGGCCGACATTTTGTTCTACAATGCCTTCTCAAAAATGTCCATCCTTGACAGTTATTTGGGGCCGATTAGCTCCCCTCTGGTAGGGTTCACCGGCGATGCTTTCCCGGTGGAGGGGGTAATAACTTTGACTGTAGCTGCGGGTCGATATCCAAGACAATCCAGGGCTTTAGTGAATTTTCTGGTGGTGAAGGCGCCGTCAGCCTACAACGCAATCCTTGGCCGACCTGGCCTCAACGCTCTCCGAGCCGTGGTGTCAACCTATCATTTGAAATTGAAATTCCCTACCAACCAGGGGGTCGGAGAAGTCAAAGGAGACCAAGCCTGGCCAGACACTGCTACAACATAGCCTTGCAAAGAAGTGACCAATCTGACCTCTGTCCGGTTGATGGATTGGACGCCCGCGACGATCTCGTTGAGGAAAGGGGCGGCCCAATCGAAGATCTGGTTTCGATCCCTTTGAACGATGGGAATACGAAGCATGTGGTGAAGATCGACTCCAACCTGGGGGAAGAGGTGCGGACGCAGCTCATTGATTTCCTACGAAAGAATGCGGATATTTTCGCTTGGGTTCCAGCAGACATGCCGGGAATTGATGCAGAAGTCATGGAACACCGGTCGATCCAAAGCATCGACCGACGAAAGAAAAAATCTGAGGTCATGCCCCGGAGAGGCAGAAAGCGATAGCCGAGGAAGTGGACAAACTCCTGAAAGCCGGATTCATTAGAGAAGTCAATTATCCTGACTGGATTTCCAACGTTGTCCTAGTCAAAAAGGCAAACGGCAAGTGGAGGATGTGTATAGACTTCAAAAAACTGAATAAAGCCTACCCAAAGGACAGCTACCCTCTGTCCAGAATTGATCAACTGGTGGATGCGACCTCGGGCCATGAGCTTCTCACCTTTATGGCGCATTCTCCGGCTATAATCAAATCAGGATGGCGCCAGAAGATGAAGAAAAGACTGCTTTCATCACTGACCGTGGTCTTTACTGTTACAGGGTCATGCCTTTCGGCCTAAAAAATGCAGGTGCGACCTATCAGCGGTTGGTGAACAAAATCTTCAAGGAGCAGATCGGCCGCAACATGGAGGTCTACGTGGACGACATGCTCGTGAAAAGCAAATCTTCCATGAACCACGTCGCCGACCTCGAGGAGACCTTCGGCGCCCTCCGAAAATATAAGATGAAGCTAAACCTGACTAAGTGTGCTTTCGGAGTGACCTCAGGGAAGTTCCTGGGCTTCATGGTATCGGGGCGCGGTATTGAAGTCAATCCAGAGAAAATTCATGCCATCCAGGAGATGGCCGCCCCGAAGTCGATAAAGGAGGTCCAGCGCCTTACAGGGAGGGTGGCAGCCCTGAATCGCTTCGTTGCGAGGTCGGCCGAACGATGCTTATCCTTCTTCCGAACCCTCAAGCGACCGAAGAACTTCTGTTGGACCACTGAGTGTCAACAGGCGTTTGAAGAACTAAGGGACTACCTCGGCTCGCCTCCACTGTTGGCGAAGCCCGAGCCTGGAGAGGAGCTGTTCTTATACCTGACGGTCTCCTCTATGGCTCTCGCAGCAGTCCTTGTCAAGGAAGAAGCAAAAATTCAACGGCCGATCTACTACATCAGTCGTGCATTGAGAGACGCCGAAACCAGGTATACTAAATTGGAGAAACTAACTTACGCCTGTTGATTGCAGCCCGGAGGCTCCGACCCTACTTTCAAGGGCACACCGTAACGTTGCTCACCGACCAACCGATCAAGGCGATCCTGCACCGAACAGATGCCTCCGGGAGGATAGCGAAATGGGCGATCGAGCTCACAGAATTCGACATCAACTATCGATCCAGACCGACAGTGAAAGCCCAGATATTGGCAGATTTTATAGTAGAATGCACTATCTCGGAGGAAGCCGAACCTGAACAGGGTGAAATTGACGGCCTGGAGCCCCGACCGAACTCCTCCGAAGAAGAAGCAGACCCCCCTGATTGCTTTTGGGCCCTCTACGTGGACGGATCCTCCAACATGTCGGGCGCAGGTGCGGGCCTGATCTTGATCAGTCCGGAGGGAATCATCGTGGAGTACGCTCTGTGCTTCGAGTTCTCCGCAACAAACAATGGAGCGGAATACGAAGCTCTGATCGCAGGATTGAGGATCGCCAAAGAATTGGGAGTAGATCGGCTCCAAGTTCACAGCGACTCCCAATTGGTAGTGGGACAAGTCAGCAAAACTACGAAGCACGGGAGGACAGCATGGCTAAGTATCTTGAAAAGGTAAAGGAGCTCGTCCCCGCCTTTAGTAGCTTCCAGATCAGGCAGATTCCAAGAATGAAAAATACCAGGACCGATCTTCTCTCCAAGCTGGCTACGTTGGCTCCGGCTGAATTGCCCAAGGGTGTTCTCTTTGAAGTTTTGAAGTGCCCAAGTATGGAAGAATCGCGGTCCGTGATGGAAATTGATCATGAGCCCAGTTGGATCGACCCACTGGTGGCATATCTCAGGGACGGGGTTCTCCCTCATGATGCAAAAGAAGATCGGAAGCTCAGAAATCAAGCCTCCCGGTACATCCTTTATGAGACAAGCTGTACAAGAGATCATACTCTTTGCCCTTTTTAAAATGTCTCCGGCCTTCAGAAGCTGACTACGCCTTATGGGAGGTGCATAAGGGAATCTGCGAAAGCCATCTAGGGGCTAGATCCTTATCCCACAAGTTGCTCCACCAAGGGTATTACTGGCCGACAATGTATCGTGACTCCATTGAATACGTCAGAAAGTGTGACCGATGTCAGAGGTATGCCAACATCCAGAGACAGCCCGCCGCCGAGCTTACATCCTTGAGTGCCCCATGGCCGTTTGCGTAATGGGGAATGGATATCCTTGGACCCTTTCCGTGGCGTCGGGACAGAGGAAGTTCCTCCGGTAGCAATTGACTATTTCACCAAGTGGGTCGAAGCCGAACCGCTGGCGAAAATTACAGAAGCTAAAGTGCAAGACTTCGTCTGGAAGTCAATCGTTTGCAGGTTCGGCCTGCCGAGAACCCTAATTACTGATAATGGGCGACAATTTGCGGGAGCGAGATTCGCCGAATTTTGTGAAGACCTAAACATCTCCCACAACTTCACATCGGTAGCCCATCTTCAGGCGAACGGCGAAGCTGAGGTGACCAACAGAACTCTGCTGCAGGGGATCAAGACGAGGCTCAAAAAAGCGAAGGGAACTTGGGCAGACGAGCTTTATCATGTGTTGTGGGCGTACCGAACTACCCAAAGACTGCCCACGGGGGAGACCCCCTTCGCTCTGGCCTTCGGAACGGAGGCTGTTATCCCAATTGAGCTCAAGCTCCCGTCGGCACGAGTCGTAGCATTCGACGAACATCACAATTCGCAAGGTCTTAAAGCCAACCTTGACTTGCTGGAAGAAAAGCGGGAGGTAGCTCAAGTTCGAATGGCAGCCTATAGGCAGAAAGTCGCCCGCTATTACAATTCCCGGGTCAAAAATAAAGTCTTTAGAGCAGGAGACCTAGTGCTTCGACGAGCCGCTGTCTCGCAACCTCAGGATCGAGGGAAGCTTGCCCCAAATTGGGAAGGCCCATACGAAGTCAAGGAAGTAGTTCGGTCCGAAACTTATTACCTCAAGGAGCTCGGAGGAGCAGACCTCCCGCGACCATGGAGTTCGAAAAACTTACGAATGTATTACCGATAACTTTATTTTAAATAAAAGTCTTATATCCACATGTCTTCTCTCTTGGCACGAGCCTAATCGACAAGACAGTCAAAACAAACTGTGTCGGGAGCAGGAGGAGAACTTCGTCTCGACACAATCGAAGGCCCGGTTCTCCTTAGACCGGATGGGGGGAGAGGCCCTGCAACGCCCATATGTGCCCCCACGGCCCTGTTAGGGACAGGAGGAGAACCTCACCCTAACTTGAGCAAAGTCGAAGGCCTGGTTACCCTTAGACCGGATGGGGGGAGAGGCCCTACAACGCCCATATGTGCCCCCACGGCCCTGTTAGGGACAGGAGGAGAACCTCGCCCTAACTTGAGCAAAGTCGAAGGCCTGGTTACCTTAGACCGGATGGGGGGAGAGGCCCTGCAACGCCCATATGTGCCCCCACGGCCTGTTAGGGACAGGAGGAGAACCTCGCCCTAACTTGAGCAAAGTCGAAGGCCTGGTTACCCTTAGACCGGATGGGGGGAGAGGCCCTGCAACGCCCATACGTGCCCCTACGGCCCTGTTAGGGACAGGAGGAGAACCTCGCCCTAACTTGAGCAAAGTCGAAGGTCCGGTTACACTTAGACTGGATGGGGGAGAGGCCCTGCAACGCCCATATGTGCCCCCATAGCCCTGTTAGAGACAAGAGGAGGACCTCGTCCTAACTTGAGCTGAAACCGATTACGTCAGAAATAGGGGAAGAACCTCGTCCTGACACAATTAAGGTCTGGTCATTCAAGACCGGATAAGAAAAAGAAAACTTTCCCAGCGATCCCTCTGCGCTCCCGCGACCCCACTAAGAGCAAGGGGAAAACCCTCACTCGAGGAAAGAAAAAAGGGAAGAAGGAGTTAAAAAGGAAAGCGACGAACTACATCAGCGACAAATGAAAAACAAACTACATTAAAAATACAGAGGACTCATCTCAGCGAGGATGGGGTTCTCATCGAAATCTCCGATCTCCAAAAGAGCTCTCAATGCAGCCAAGGATAAGACGGCTTCCTCAGGACGACGAGAAGCTTAGATCTCCGAGCTCGAACTCTGAAAGGAGGCGTCAAACTCGAGTGGTCCCGGACCAATCAACGGCCATAAACAGAAGGACGGGTCTATGCGACGGTGATCAGGTACCTCCGAATGGCATCGATATCGAACAAGATGAAAGCCGAAGGAAGCTCGGCAAACGACAATTCAACACGTGAGTAAAAGAGGTAGCGGAAAATTCCCTTCTCATGTTATTTACTAAATATGTATTACAGAGCCCTTAAGGCTGAAGAAGAAAGATGACCGAAAAAGCGGGCCGACGCGGCAACGACCAGTAACCTCCAGATGACGTCGATAAAAAAAAAAAAAGGGGGGGGGAAGAAGAGAGAAAGAAGACGAAAAGGAAAAGAGGAAGGGAATACAACAATAACAATGGTGAATGAAAGAAGTTCGACAGGCGACAATTTGACGCAAAGTGCGGACAAGGTAACAAGATCTCCTTCTCATTCTCGATTAACAAGATGTACGTTACAAGACCCTGAGGGCCAAGAAAAAAGAACATTACTACAAGACTTGAAAGGAACACATCAGGGACCACTTCAAGCTCTCAACTTCTCCTTCTGGTTCCGTCCTTCTCAGCAGTATCCTCCAGTGCATGTGATAAACCTCTCGGCTCTCGCCCCCCGCCTCGTTCCGCTCCATTGCCAAAATCCCAACCCTAGGGAAAAAGGGGGATAGAATTCAAGGGGCAACAACGGTGACGGCAGCGGCGACGACGACCTGCATCAGGAAGAACCGAAGTACCCCGGAGGCCGCGATGACGCGGAGGCATGCACCACCACCGCGTGCTTCACGACGACCACCATCCTAAGTACTTCGGCAAGATCGGCATGCGCTACTTCCACCGTCCCCGCAACAAGTTCTACTGCCCCGCCGTCAGTGCCGACCGCCTCTGGTCCCTCGACCCCGACGACGTCAAGAAGCCCGCCACAGCTTATGACGATAAATCTACCCCCTTGACTGGTGTCGCCTCGTTCAACTACTCCGAAATTCTCGGGCGGAACGCGCTCACCGGTTGGTTCCGTTATTAAATCCCCGCTGTTGAAGAAATTCTCCCTCGAGCCCCCTTCGAGGCGGTGGGAACCCCTAGTGATGGTTCGGCAGCCGCTGAACTCGCAGACCACTATTTTCCCCCTTCTACTCTCGATCCGCAACATCCTCTCGAGATTGGGCTCCGGGCAGAAGTCCCGACGGGAGAACTCCTCGAAAGGGCTCGAGAGACTGAAGGCGGCGGGGAGTCGGCGGAAATGGCGAAGATTGGTGCGAAGAATGCCCAGAGTCGAAAAGGGCACCGATGGGGTGGCTAAACTCTCAGGCAGAAGAAAAGCGTCGACTCTCAGGTGAGATGAAGTCCCCGGAGGGAAAGAGAGGGCTTAAATAAGCGACGGGGCCTGGCATAGTTATGGTGGCAGATATCCCTAGGTCAACCAATGCCCGCCACGTGTCCCACTCACCGCGGCGTAGGGCTGACCGCTGACGGGACCATTATGGTGTGGCGCTTGGGACTACGCTCCGATGGGAATTCCGAAAGGACCCTTCGGATCACCCTAATTGGAAAAAGACTCCGGCACGCGTGCATTAAATGCGAGGATATTTGAGGGCGATCGTGCACAGGATTCAGAGGGACAACTTCGACTGTGAAAATTTTTTTGTACTTCCTTCATTCAAAACTCGAACTCGAAAGTAGAGGGACTGGTGTTGGGCATAAAATCCCCCTCAGTCGAAGTTCGTGTCAAGAGTGACCCTCCGGGGGTTCTACCGACGTCCGACCTTCGGCGACATCTTTCCGAACCTCTCCGATGGCCGAGCCTCCGCAACGTTCCAAGTTCTGCCGACGGATAAACCTCCACCAGCGTCGATCGAATTCTTCACGATGGACGGACTCCACCCAAGTTTCTACCTGCTAGACTTCATCCGGACTCCTACGGGAGCCGGACTTCGTCCCCGACTTCAACTATAGGAAGACTTCATCCGGACTCCTACGGGAGCCAGACTTTGTCCCGACTTCAACTGCAGGAAGACTTCATCCGGACTCCTACGGGAGCCGGACTTCGTCCCCGACTTCAACTGCAGGTAGACTTCATCCGGACTCCTACGGGAGCCGGACTTCGTCCTCGACTCCAACTGCAGGTAGACTTCATCCGGACTCCTACGGGAGCCGGACTTCGTCCCCGACTTCAACTGCAGGAAGACTTCGTCCGGACTCCTACGGGAGCCGGACTTCGTCCCCGACTCCGACTGTAGGAAGACTTCGTCCGAACTCCTACGGGAGCCGGACTTCGTCCCCGACTTCAACTGCAGGTAGACTTCGTCCGGACTCCTACGAGGGCCAGACTTCATCCCCGACTTCAACTGCAGGTAGACTTCACCCGGACTCCTATGGGAGCCGGACTTCGTCCCCTACTCCGACGGCAGGTAGACTTCGTCCGGGCTCCCACGGAGCCGACTTCCGTCCTGAACTCCTGTTGCAGGTAGACCTCACCCCGAACTCCTACAAGGGCCGAACTCCGAGCTTCTACTGCAAACGACCCACTCCGAGTTTCCACTACAAACGATCTACTTCAAATTTCTACCACGAGCGGTCCGTGCCGGATTCCCACCGTAAGCCTTCACTTGAGCTTCCATTATGGACGAATTCCTTTCGAATTTCTGTTGCAGACAGGCCTTGACCGGGATTCCTCGACAAATGATCCCCATCCGGGCTCCTACAGAGATCGGACTCCGATCGAACTTCTATAAGCGGGCAAATGCCGGGCTCACGGAATCCAGCAGCTGGCCCCCTCCGATGGATGAACCTCTCCAGCGCCATCCGACATCCACCGCCGATCGACCCTCTGCCGAAGTCTGCGCGAAACCGGACTGCGTCTGTAGAAAGCCTCTGACCGAGCTCCTACGGCAAGTAGTCCTCGCCTGCAGCCTTGACGCCCAAGGCACCCAACAGGATTTGCAACATTCGAGCTCCTCTCAGATGGATAGCTACCTCTCTCCGCTAGGCACCTCAACCGAACTTCGGCCGACAGGTCTGGACCCCCTGGCAGGCCACAGTAACGGCCACGACTCTGCTCCACTTCCTGCGACGGATTCCGCACGGCTCCATCACTCCCTGACAGGCCACAGTAACGGCCACGACTCTGCTCCACTTCCTGCGACGGATTCGCGCGGCTCCATCACTCCCTGGTAGGCCATAGTAATGGCCACAACTCTGCTCCACTTCCTGCGACGGATACCGCGCGGCTCCTCCACCCTTTGGCAAGTTGCAACAACGGACGCCGCTTCAGACTCCACATGGCAGGTCACGGTGATGGCCACGATTCCACTCCACTACTCTTCATAACAAACTCCTCCTGGCTCCGAACGGCCCACTGCTAGATGGTTACAAACGTCGCTATCAGTCTGTTGCCCCCTCCGCCTATAAAAAGGAAGATCCCAGATACGTTATTCTCTAAGCTCTAATTTCTATCCCAAAAATTTTGTTAAAATTTTCGTTCGAGCACTCCATTCTTGTTGAGGCAGAGAACTGACTTGAGCGTCGGAGGATCTTGTCGGAGCAACCCCAACTCCGGTTTAGACTTCCTTTGTAGGTTCCGACGGCGACCGCGACTCTCTCGACTCCAGCTTCTCCGACGCAGACAGATTTTTGCACCAACAACATGAAATGCCAAAAATTCATCTCAAATACATCAGGAGAGCATTGTAAGATCCCTTTTATCACTTGGATAATATTTCATTTTCTCAATAAGATGTCAAACTGAGGTCTCAAATATAACAAGGTTACCAATTATACAAACAGAGTTAGCCGCTAAGAAAGCTGCCCAGCTGCAATCTAGTGTAAAGAATACAGAAACCAGAAGACGAAAGTTATATGCATCTGATTGAGAGCTCCTTATCTGTGAATCATGAAATGTCTGATATTTGGCATGGAAAGTTGGCACCAAGAACTATCCTAAACCAGTGCACTGCTCCAAAGTAAGGGTGGCAATTAGATCGGATCAGGTTGGGCCAAAAAATTGTCAACCCAAATCCGATCTGTTTATCAAACGGGTCAAAAATTCAAACCTGAACCTAACCTATTTATTAAACAGATAATCCGACTTGACCTATTTAACCCGTTTATTAAACAGGTCAAGTTAGGTTAAACGGATTAAACATGTTAAACAGGTCGGATTAAATGGGTCAGAAATAGATGAAATAGATTTTAACTAGGTTAAATAGATCTTAAATAGATTCAGATAAATATATTAAATGGATCAAAATTAAGTTAAACAGGTTAAACAACTTTTAAACAGATTAAATGAGTTAAATGGATTATCTGACTCAATCCGACCTGAATATTAAATAGGTTAAACAGGTCGAATATCTAAAATTCAAATCTGATTCAAATATTAAACGGATTAAACGGGTTGATCTGTTTATGACCCAAATCCGTTTAGCTTAAATCCAAACTTGTTTATGGCGGGTCGAACACAGGTCACATTGGTGGGTCGGATCACATTTTGTTAGCCCTACTCCAAAGTAGTCTGCTGAATATGGAATATATGTGACAAAACCTAAAGATTACCGATCAGGTGGCACACCACTATGACCAAAGAACTACAAAGGCATTGTTTAATAAATGGTCTTGGTGAAGAGGAATCTAGAATGAAAGATTTCAATATTGGGAAAAAAAAAAGGATATTTGGAACGTGCCAAAATTATATGAGATATAATATACAGACAATATGAGTTGAATTTTATCTATTCCATTGCCAAGGGGAACAGGATAAGTCTGCTTAATATTAGAGATGTTACTGCATTCAGAGTCTGACCCTTTGGCAGGCCCAATCAGGTGCATAGGATAGAATGAGCAATTTCAGTAAGTCTCCTTGCTATAATCCAATTAGAAAAGAATGGAATTACAAGGAAGAAAATTAAGAAGATCTACTTTGTCGAAAAAAAATCTAATGGAATTTAGAAATATCTGGGTAAGAGAATATGGAGACTTTCTCCATGGTCCAAAAAATATTTTCAATTCTAAAGGCTACAATATTTTTAATTCTTACTAAATCGGTAGCGTTTCCAAAAAATCAGCCATCTGATATGAATGTTCTCAGTTTCATCAAGAAAGAAAAATATCTCCTTTTTCGTTTCACTTCTAATATCAAGAAACAGAATTAAAGGGAGTTTTGACTTTCGAAATAGATTGAATACCTGCAGGCAGGGGGCAACTCCTCCGGCTCCGGGGGCTCCGGCGCCATCCAACAGAACACGGAGTCCCTCCAATTCGCCGCCAGCGCCTGATAAAGATCAAAATTACTGTAGAAGCTCACTTTCTTCCTCGAATCCCGGGAGTAGTACTCCCTCTTCACCTCGGCCTTCTCCTCGTGGAAGCTCCGCACCCCAGCAAGCATTTCGTCGAGCACCGCCGCGGGGATGCCGTGGTTCACCACCTGGAAGAACCCCAGCGTCTCCGCCACCCGTCTCACCTCGCTGACCACCTCCTCCCGCCGGGCGCCACCGGAGTCGACGCCTCGGAGGTCGATGACGGGGATTTGCAGGCGAGCATCGGCGGGATGGATATCGTCGAAGTGGTCGGGGGGTTGGAAGAAGAAAGGAGGGATCTTGGTGATGCCAGCGTCGACGAGGCCCTTCACGCCGGCCTTGGTCTCGTCGAAGGCTTTGATCTCCCGCACCCGGTCGTAGTCGGAGGACATGGCATTCCACTGGGCTGTGAGGCTTAACAAATGGTAAAGAGGTCCTCACAATTTTTTTGTTTTTTAATTACTTCATCTCCTCGTAATTCTTACTTATATCCTAAAATTTTATTTTTTTAACTAAATCTCAAACCTTAGATTTTAATTACAATATGGTCCAACCTTCCGTGCCCATGAGAATCCGTGAAAATATGATTGCCATGTAAAATAAGTTTAGACAAAATTTCATAAATACCCTTACAAGCTTGATTAGAAAAGATGTGTTTTGGTGAAATGAAAATCTGAAATGATATTAGCCGATTCACATTCACATCAACGATGTTAGAGTCCGAATGGATCTCTGAGCCATGTTGCATGCAATTTGTAAGTTTTGGAGCTAATTGAAAAAACTGAAACGTCTAAGATATAAGTGATAAATCATGAAGAGTCAAAGGATATATATATATATATATATATATAATTTTTTTTTCTTAGTTATATAGTCCCACAACTTTGAGTAGATGTTTCTTCGCCGTATTTTTTTTTTTCCCTAACGAAAGTCTTCTCCTTATTTTCTTTCTTTTTTTCTATCGCTTTCAAATTCATATGGTTGTTTTAATTGGGTTAATGGGCTGAGTATTACATTCTTTCTTCTAAAAAAAAATTTATCCTTAAAATTTTGTTGTTCAAGTCTTAAAAAATTTAGGATTACTTCTTTCTCAAGTCATTTTTAACCCTAAAAATTAAATCTTTCATCATAATACTTTTCAAATCAAATTCTTATTTTGATTAGCTTAAAAATAATTCAGACCACAATATTTCTACTTCACACTCTAATTCAAATCCACCAATGTACTTGTGTCAAATCTAAGTTTTCAGTTGTTACAATCAATATAAGTTATCATCCCAATATCCTTAGTGCCTACCCATCTATACTCATGTTTGATTCTGTATGTCATAATTTGTCTACTTATACTCTGATATTATATTAATTATCATGTCTCTTATCTGAAATTGCAAGTCAGAAGTCATGACAATTATTACATACTCATGGAGAACTCTCCCTACAAGCATGCAAGACATCTCATCATGATATCATAAAGTAATAATGAAATAAAATTTACATAATCAATATTTAACTCTAATTCAAATAGTTAAATCAAATATTATATAAAATAATCTTTCATAGTTTGCCATCAACTTCAATAAATCTTAATCTAAAATAAAGATATCAAATTCTACTTCTAATTTGCTCTCCCATATAAAATCTTCAAGTCAAGCTAGTCCTTTTAATCTATAAAAATAGTAAAATATAGAGTAATGAGCTAGACGGTCCAATAAGTAACATATATTTTAGTTAGATAATTTTAGTAATAATAATATATTAAAAATAAATATGCAAGATACATCAATTCAAAATATACAATACTAATCAAAATAAGATCCATGCGAGTTCAATTTCATTCATAAATCGATTTATTTTAAAATATTATATTTATCTCGACAGCTATGAACTCAATTAAAGTACCACCACATAACTCCAAACAGTAGAGTATTAAAATACAAGCGTATAACTTTCACTGACAGGATATCGAAATACCGGCATACAACCTCCATTGACAACATGTCAAACTATCAATGCACAACCCTCACTAGCAGAGTTCGAAACATTAGTGCACAATCTTCATTAGCAGAATATCAAAGTTTCAGTATACAATCCTACTAATAGGATATCGAAGTACTAGCACACAACCCCCACTAATAGGGTATCAAAATATTAGTATATAATTCCAATTGATAGAATCTTAAAATACTAGTGCATAAATCCCACTAATAGGATATCGAAGTACCAATACATAACTTCCACTCGTAGGATATCAAAATACAAATAGGGTTTGATATATAGTCAAGCTGTGAGTCAGAATCCATTTCAAATCAAAATACTTTTTCATATCCCAATTTGAAAAGTTCATAAACTTGCAACATCAAAATCCATCAAACAATCCATATCAAACTCAATGCATTCAATCATAAATCACTTAATGTTTTGAAGAAAGATAAATTTGGTAATTCAAAATACGATGCATCAAATTCATAAATTATAAATAATCTAATATAAAAAATATTTATAATTTATTGATAAATTAAAAAAATAAAACATTACTTACCTCACACATACTCCAATAAAATCCATATAATTTCATAATTATTTTTCAAAATCATCAATTCATTGATCACATCTCAGTATCTCACTATTGTACATTTTTTTGTTGAAATGATTATGCCACTATATAGAATTGAGTCTATTGATTAGAAAGAATATAGATAATCAGGAAAGACACGGTTCATAAGTAGCCATATCTAAGGTCTAGGTCGATCAGTCATCTAATTTTATTTGATCAAAAATTATCTAAGATATAGATAATTCAACAAAAATCAAAGGAAACCAAATCAATAGTATTCGATAAGAGTCATGATGGAGGATGGTACAATGCTTGATGATTAGAGATAAATTTTTATCAAACTTTATTTAATTAAGATCAAATTAAGATACATTAGCTCCATAGAGATCAAAGACTATCAAATCTAGTGCTATCTAATAAGAGCTAAGCAGTAGCGGTTGATGTCCTGATTAGTCCAATCAAGATGATTTAATCAAATCATATTTGAACCAGTGTAAATATAGTTCAATGAAAATCCCAGATAATCAAATATAGCAGAACTAATTTGGTTAGGATTGGGATTGGCATGCTGCTCGATGACCATGGATCAGGATCTTTTCATCGAGGTTGATCCAACTTATCGAAAGAAAGTCTTTTATTGGATCAATCCTAGAGAGATAAACTTCATAGATAGAGAAATAATTTTAGAGAGAGAGATATATAGAGAGAGAAAGTAAATTTTTTTAAAGAAAAAACTAAAGAGAAAGTCATAGAGAGAGGAAGAGAAGAGAGAAAAATCTCTCAATTTTTTTTCTTTCTTCCTTTTTTTTCTTTTCTTCTTTTTCTCTCTCTTCCTTTATTTCCATGGTGAAAGAGGGGATTATTTTTCCTCTTTTTCTCTTGGAGCAGTGGATCACCAATGGCATGGCTCTGGTCGACGGTAGCTAGGGTTGCAACGGTGCAGCTGATGGACCCTAGATTGGTGGTCGGCAATGACTTTTGATGCTAGAAATTCCAAAAAGAAAGGGGCAGAAACTTGGGAAAAGTAGGGGTAGGGGTTTTCTGGAAAAATCTGACAATTATTGGTTGGAAATCATGCTTTGTGGGCTAGCGAGAATGACAAACCAAGTTAACTTAAGATTGAATGATTTTTATCTCTTTTTGCGATGATATTTGGTTGAAATCTCTGACAAATTCAAGAAGGGAAGATGCATTTCTTTTGACAAAAAATGGTGATCAATGGTGTGGGTTTCACCAGAGACTTCATCTTTTTAAATAGAGGTAGAGTGAGGAGGAGTTAGACTCTTCTCGACCACAGATTCTAACTCCAATTGGGAGTCCAACGGGAGGAGAAGAAGACCCCCAATGGAAGTCTTCCCCCTATTTTCTCTCTTTTTTTCCTATTGCTTTATAATTCATGCGGCTGTTTTAACTGGGTTGACGGGCTGGGTATTACAAGTGTTTTAAAGGCTATGTGGGGGTAATAATCAATAAGGACTTGTTATAAACTTAGAATGCATTCTTTGGATCTATTATCTTTGTTACCATATTTTGATTTGTCTTGCAAGCTTTCGAGGAGGCATTTGTTCTATGCCTTTATTTTTTATTTCATTTTTCAAAGAAAAATGTAATGGATCTTTCACTATTCTGCTCAAAAGATATACTAAGCATATCAATAAAAATCACAACCAAATAAATAGGAATATGTGGATATAATTTAAAATATTTGTTGGTGCAAAAATCGCCTGCGTCGGAGAAGCTGGAGTCGAGGGAATCGCGGTCATCGTCGGGACCTGCAAAAGAAGTCTAAACCAGAGTTGGGGTTGCTCCGGCAAGATCCTCCGAGCTCAAGTCAGTTCTCTGCCTCAACAAGAATGGAGCACTCGAATGAAAATTTTAGCAGAGTTTTTGGGATAGAAATTAGAGTTTAGAGAATAACGTATCTGGGGTCCCCCTTTTATAGGCGGAGGGTGCAACAGACTGACAGCGATGTTTGTAACCGTCTGACAGTGGGCCGCTCGAGGTCAGAAGGAGTTTATTGTGAAGAGTAGTGGAGTGGAATCGTGGCCATCACCGGGACCTGCCATGTGGAGTCTGTTGCAGGGAGTGGAGCGGCGTTCGTTGTCACGACTTGCCAGAGGGTGAAGGAGCCGTGCGGTATCTGTCGCAGGAAGTGGAGCAGAGTCATGGCCGTTATTGTGGTCTATCAGGGAGTGATGGAGCCGCGTGGGATCCGTCGCAGGAAGTGGAGCAGAGTCGTGGCCGTTACTGAGGCCTGCCAGGGAGTGATGGAGCCGCATGGGATCCGTCGCAGGAAGTGGGGCAGAATCGTGGCCGTTACTAAGGCCTGCCAGGGAGTGATGGAGCCACGTGGGATCCGTCGCAGGAAGTGGGGCAGAGTCGTGGCCATTACTGTGGGTTGCCAGGGGGTCCGGGCCTGTCGGTCGAAGTCCGGTTGAGGTGCCTGGCGAGAGAGGTAGCCATCCATCTGAGAGGAGCTCGGATGTTGCAAATCCTGTTGGGTGCCTTGGCGTTAAGGCTGCAGACGAGGACCACCTGCTGTGGGAGCTCGGTCAGAGGCTTTCCGCAGACGTAGTCCGATTTCGTGCAGACTTCAACAGAGGGTCGACCGACGGTAGATGCCGAATGGCGCTGGAGAGGTTCATCCGCCGGAGGGGTCCAGCTACTGAATTTCGTGAGCACGATATTTGCCCGCTTATAGAAGTTCGGTCGGAGTCTGATTTTCGTAGAAGCCCGGATGGGGATCATTTGTCGAGGAGTCTCGGCCCTTGTAGGAGTTTGGGGTGAGATCTACCTGTAATTAAAGTCGGGGACGAAGTCCGACTCCCGTAGGAGTCTGGGCGAAGTCTACCTGCTATTGAAGTCGGAGACGAAGTCCGGCTCCCGTAGGAGTCCGGATGAAGTCTTCCTGCAGTCGGAGTTGGGGACGAAGTCTGGCTCCCGTAGGAGTCCAGACGAAGTCTACCTGCAATTGATGTCGGGGACGAAGTCCGGCTCCCGTAGGAGTCCGGACGAAGTCTACTTGCAGTTGAAGTCGGGGATGAAGTCCGGCTCCCGTAGGAGCCCGGACGAAGTCTACCTGTAGTTGGAGCCGGGGATGAAGTCCGACTCCCGTAGGATCCCGGATGAAGTCTACCTGCAGTTAGAGCTGGGGATGGAGTCTGGCTCCGTAGGAGTCCGGATGAAGTCTAGCAGGTAGAAACTTGGGTGGAGTCCATCCGTCGTGAAGAATTCGATCGATGCTGGTGGGGGTTTATCCATCGGCAGAACTTGAGAATGTTGCAAAGGCTTGACCGCCAGAGAGGTTTGGAAAGATGTCGCCGAAGGTCGGAAGTCGGTAGAATCTCCGGAGGGTCACTTCTATCACGAACTTCGACTGGGAGTTTTTTTATACCCAACATCAATCCCCCTACTTCCAAGTTTGAGTTTCGAATGAAGGAAGTACAAAGAAATTTTCACAGCCAAAGTTATCTCCTTGAATCCTGTGCGCGATTGCCCTCAGATATTCTGGCATTTAATGCGCGCGTGCTGGAGTCTTTTTAAATCGGGGTGATCCGAAGGGACCTTTCGAAATTCTCGCTGGAGCGCTGGCCCAGGTACGGCACAGTAATGTCTCTGTCAGCTGTCAGTCGCTTTTAGCCGCCTGTCATGGCGAGTGGGACACGTGGCGAGCGTGGGTCGGCCTGGGGAAATTCGCGATCATTATAGCACGGATCCTAGGGTCTATTTAAACCCGCCTTTCCACCTTCAGGAGCCTCATTCTGTCTGAAAGTTCTGTCGGTGTCTGCCTTCTCTTCGAGAGCTCTGACCCTCCTTGGCGTCTACCTTGGCCCTAAGCATTCTTCGAGTCGTCCCTATCCTCGCACCCCTGCATCCTTCGGAGCGACTTAGGTTAGTCCCGAAACTTTCGTTTCTCTTCTTGCCATCTAGGTGCCCTTTCTCCTTCATTTTTCTTCTGCCGCATTCCTCTGGTTTGGTCCCCCGCAAACCTTTCGCCTCTTATCCCGCCTGATTTCTCCAAGATTTTTAGGGTCTTTGTTTGAAATATCTTCTGGCACCTCCGCCTTCAGTGGTTCCAGGAGTTCGTCTGCCTCAGCCCCCCAGAACCCCCACACTGTAGACGAACCCACATCTAGGGCTGGGCCTCGTCCGATTTTTGCATCGGGTGCCATTCCCTATTCTCTGACTCTGGATGAACTTTTACTGATAAGGGTTCAGTATGGAGTTCCTCTGGAGTATGATCTGGAGCTTCCTGGTCTCGCCGACCGGGCTAGCACCCCCCATTTGGTCGTTTTTGCCTGTATCAGGAGGCCTTCCGTGCCGGACTCCGGCTTTCGCTTTTGCCCTTCGTCGTCGTCCTTTTCCATTTTTTAGATATTTCTTTAGCTTCAGTTACGCCGAATTTCTTTAGGTTTTTGATAGGGTTCCTCTCCCTTTGCCACGTAATCGAAGTTCAGCCATCTTTTTTTTTGTTTAGATATTTTTACACCTTCAAGCGCCACCCCTCAGTGAAGGACTGGTGGTATTTCTCCCCCTAGTTTGGCAAGAAGGGGTTGCTGAAAGGTGCTCCCTTTTCAATCCACAACTGGAAGGAAAAGTACCTCTTCGTCCACTGCCCGACCTTGAGGCTGGGATTGCCCCCTTGGGGCTCTCTGAGGGACTCTATCCGCGGGCTCCTAGTCTGGGGGAGGATGACCTTCAGGCCGCCCGGAGGCTTCTTAGTTACTCAACTCCTTCCCTCCCCAACCTTCTGAAGGAGCAATTTTTGTTCAACATCGGCTTGAGCCCTCTGGACCCTGCGAGTATCCCATCTTTCCTTTCCTTTTCTTTTCTCCCGCTCTTCTTCTCTCTCTCTTTTTTTTCTTTATTTTTTTTTCATGCGTCACTTCTTCCTTTTTCACTCCATTACTGATCTTTTTTCTCTCTCCTTTTTTTTTTTTTTTTTTTAAGGAATGGACGCCGAAGCAGCACGGATGCTCGCCAGGGGCCTCAAGGCTCACAAAAGAAAAGGCGCCGCGACCTCCGGATCGGCGAAGAAGGCCAGAATGGAGGAGATGAGCTCGGTCACGCCTGCCCAGGCGGCTCCCGCGGTCGACGTTCCTTCAGACGTCGAACCTCCGCCTCCCTGGGCCTCTTCAAGGAGTTCCCCCGCTGAGGCTCCTGCTTCGGGGGTCCGCTTTGAGGAGGCACCAGGGGTTGAGAGGGGGAGGAGAAGGAAGTCGGTGGCCCGCAGGGTGAGTAGCCACCAAGCCACCATCGAAGAGTCCCTCGGTTCCGAACGAGAGCGGGGGAGAATCCCTTTAATGATAGGGACCTGATAAAGCGACTGATCGATGGCTGCATCCTGCCCGAAGTCGTCCAGAGGATTGATCGCACCGATCCCGAACAGCGGGTTTGGGACTCCCTAGGGTCCTTTCTTGAGGTAAACAGATTCACCTTCCTCCTTCCCTTCGCACCTTCATTTGATTAGCTTCTCGACCTCCGTTCTGACCTCCTAGCCGCCCTTGCAGATCGGGCACCAGCTCCTTGCCAATATCGAGGCGACGAACCGGACGAGGAGGGATGCCATTCAGGCGAAGGAGAGTCGTCGGGTCGAAGTTGCTCGCCTCAAAGAAAAGGCTGCCGAGGTAGTCAGCTCCAAGAGGTCCTTGAGAAAGAAAAGCAGACCTCAGAGGAGACGGTGAGGAAGGCGGAGGCCGAGGTCGCAAATTTGATGGAGCAGATTTCGGTCCTGGTCTCGGAGGCCAGGGTTCTAGCAGTGGAGGAGTTCAAGGCCTCTGCGGAGATGAGGGACCTGAACGTCAAGTTCGGCCAAGAAGCATTCATCAAAGGATTCGAGCTCTGTCAAGAGAAGGTGGTCAAAAAATTTTTTGAGCTCAACCTCAGCTTCTTGGACGAGGCATCTGAAGATGAAGCCGGTCCCTCTCCCACTGCTACTGCCACCGCAGCCCCCCTTCCAGGAACACCGAGCTCCCCAACTCCTATTTCAGAGGTCTGAGACCTCTGACTTTGTATTTTTCTTTTACTGTAATTTTTTTTTCTTTTTATCTTTAAGAAACATTCAATCAATAAAATTGAATTTCTCCTTATGGAGGACTTCTCCACTCTTCCTCCCTCCTCTTTTTTTATTTTTCTTTCTGCAATGAGACGCGCCTTGACGCTTTTGTCTCTCGATGACAGTGTCCTGCCGAAGCGCTTCCCTTGCCACAAGGAATTCCGCTGAAGTCCATGATCCAACGTCTGAAGAAGAAATTTGTCATTTAACAAAAGGGTCAGGGAGATGGAGGGCGAACTTCGCAGGTTGAGGGAGAGCCACTCTGAGGCTACCGCAGAGGCCACCTACTTTCGGAACCTCCACGTGAAGGGATTATGGAGTACAGTCGGAGGAAAGCAAACTTGAGAAGGAGCTCGAGGAACATAAGAAGCATGCCAGCGATCGATCCTGGGCCCAAGCTACCAAGATCAGTTCTCTCAGAGTGGAGCTATCGGCTGCACAGGAGAGGATTAGCCAGTTGGAAGGGAGCTCGTCCTGGCTTTCGATTCGGGTCGACTGCGATCGGGAATGGTCGAAGAAGTTTTCCGACCTTCAGCAACAGCTCCAGGATGCTGAGGTGAGCTATAATGCATACCAGGTCGGCTGGTGCAAGCAGGTGGATGACTATAGAGGAAAGCTCAGGATGGTGACCGACGAGGTTGCCCGCCTTCAAAGGCGGCTAGCTGAAGGGGCTCAGTTTGCTCCTGTTCGGGGTCCCGACGAACTCCAATCCCTGAGAAGAAACGTAGAAGAGCTATCTGTCGCCCTTGGGAGGGGAAGGCTGAGCTGCAGCAATTGAAGATCCAGCTGGTACATGAGCAGCAGGCAGTCAGGGATGCGGAGGCAGAATCTGAGGTCCTGAGAAAAAGGCATCGAGAGGGGAGAATGAAAGCCAGCGGCTTCATCGGAGATATATGGAGATGCTGATGAGAAAGAAGGAATTGGAAGAAAAAGTGAGAGCTTAAGGCACTCCCTGATGAGGGTCGAAGCGAAAGTTCGAAGTCGGAGGAAGCGGGCCCCCCTAGGGCTCTTTTTGTCTTTCATCCTTCTATGTGTCTTCTTTTGCCGTCTGTTTGTTTGTTGTTGTTTTTGGTTGTTTTTTTTTGGCCTTCCGGGCTCTTGTAACGCATACTTTGCTAATGAAATAAAAAGAAGGTCTTTATTATCTTACCCGTGCGTCGTGTCGAATTGTCATCCGTCGGACTTCTTTCATTTTTGTCCTGTGCGATGTAGATGTTGTTCGAAGGTTCCTTGTTCATCTTTGTATTAGGTCGTCATCATCGAGTTTCTCGTATTTTTTGATTGGTTCGACGTCGACATCGTTTGGAGGTTCCTAGCCATTGCCGTGTTGATTCACCTTTTTGTTCATGACCGTAGATCTCACTTTCTCTTCCTCCTTCCTCATGGAGACGAGGTCCTTCGTGCCTTTAATGTAGTTTGACCTCCATTTTTCGTTGGGGTAGTCCACTGCTGTTCCTTCACATCTTCCTCCTTCTTTTAGGCAAGGGTTCTCCCTAGCTTTTTATGGAGTCGCGGTAGCGTAGAAGGGCCGCCGAGAAGATTTTCTTCTTTCTTGTCGGGTCTTGAATGGTCGACCTTAATTGGTGTCAGGATGAGGTTCTTCTCCTATTTTTGATGTGATCGATTTCAGCTCAGGTTAGAACGAGGTTCTCCTTCTGTTCTTAACAGGGCTGCAGGGGCACATATGGGCATTGTAGGGCCTCTCCCCCCATCCGATCTAAGCGTAACCGGGCCTTCGACTTTTCTCATGTTAGGACGAGGTTCTCCTCCTATTCCTATCATGGCTGTGGGGGCACATATGGGCGTTGCAGGACCTCTCCCTCCATCCGGTCTAAGTGTAACCGGGCCTTCGACTTTGCTCATGTTAGGATGAGGTTCTCCTCCTGTTCCTAACATGGCTGTGGGGGCATATATGGGCGTTGCAGGGCCTCTCCCCCATCCGGTCTAAGTGTAATCGGGCCTTCGACTTTGCTCATGTTAGGATGAGGTTCTCCTCCTGTTCCTAACATGGCTGTGGGGGCACATATGGGCGCTGTATGGCCTCTCCCCTCATCCGATCTACAAGTAACCGGGCCTTCGACCTTGCTCACGTTAGGGCGAAGTTCTCCTCCTGTCCCTAACATGGCTGTGGAGGCGCATATGGGCACTGTATGGCCTCTCCCCCCATCCGATCTACAAGTAACCGGGCCTTCGACCTTGCTCATGTTAGGGCGAGGTTCTCCTCCTGTCCCTAACATGGCTGTGGGGGCGCATATGGATGCTGTGTGGCCTCTCCCCCCATTCGGTCTAAAAGTAATCGGACTTTCAACTTTGCCCACATTAGGGTTTGTTTTAGTTGTCCGATGGGGTCGTCCCCTGTCGTTACAAATCTATGCCAAAAAGGGAAAGATGTGCAAGTCTGAAAGGAATCTTGATTTAAAGCGGGATCGTTCGCAATACATTTACAAATTTTTCAAATCCCAGGGCTGTAGAAGGTCTGCTTTCTGTTAAGGTCCTCCGAGATGGAGTTGATGATCCCAATTGGAGGTCGATCTCCAGGCTGCTCTTCCCTCCTCGGTGGTTCAGGCTGTGGTAGGGCCCTTGGTCGATCCTCTCTACCCTCAGGTCAGCATCGAATGAACCTGTCGAGCCGACCTCGTCTGATGAGCTCCTCGATCTCATCTGAAGCTGAATGCATTCCTCCGTGTCGTAGCCGTGGTCACGATGGTAGAGGCAGAACTTATTAGGATTGCGCTTCTCGAGGTGCGTGCGTATCCTTTCTGGCCTTGGGAGCTGCTCTCTGACTTCCATCAGCACCTGGATTTTCGATGCGTTGAGGGGGCATAGCTATGGAATCTCCCTGGGGGAGACCCTCGGCGGACTCAGTGCTCGGGCTTCTCTGTCTGCGCGCTCGGGGAGGAGTCTGGGCGCGCTTGTGCCCGGGGGGAGTCCGAGAACGCGGTGAGCTTCTCTCGCCCCTTTCTCGACTGTGGGCTTACTCGAGTCTCCCGCCTGCGCTCTCTCGCAGTCTCCTCATCCTTCATTTTGAAGGCTTCTTCTGCCCGGGCGTATCCTTTGGCCCGAGCAACAGATCAGCAAAATCCTGGGGTACTTCTTTTCCAGGGAGAATAGAAGGTCATTCTTTTGAAGGCCGCCTTTCAGAGCGGCCATCGCGACCGATTGGTTTAAGTTCCGGACCTCCAATGCGGCGATATTGAAATGGTTGACGTAAGCCTGAATGGACTCCCCTCCCTCTGCTTGATGTTGATGAGGGACTCCGAACCCCTCCGGGGACGCCGGCTGCTAACAAAATGGGCCACAAATTGGTGGCTCATCTGATCAAAGGAAAAGATGGTGCCCGGCTTCAGCGTCGAGTATCAATTTCTCGCCGCTCCTTCAAGGTGGAGGGAAAGCTCGGCACAGGATGGCATCAGACGCGCCATGAAGCAGCATCATTGTCCGGAAGGCCTCCAGGTGGTCAACTGGGTCCGAAGTCCCGTCGTAGCTCTCAAACTGAGGGAGCTTGAAGTTCGACGGGATGGGTTCCTGCATGATCATTTGAGAAAAGGGAGGGTCAGTACAAATATCCTCACCATAAGCGGGGGAGCATGGCGGAGTTCTTCGATCCACCGGTTCATCTTCTGGAGCCTCCGGTCCAGGAAATCCTCTCGACTACGGGTCTCGAGGATCTTCTGGCTGAATGGAGGTAGAGATCTTCCAGGGGTGAAATCGTGGTCTGATTGAGGGCTCTCCACCCTTGGATTCATCTTTTCGAAAAAGACGGGGTGGCTGGCCCAAGTGGCCCATCCTACCATCAAATTTTGGAGTTCTGATGACGCTCTCTCCAGTCGCACTGATGCCTGCGGCTGCTGTTGCTGTTGTCTGGCCTGCACAGCTTCAGTGAGGCCTCTGACCTGCTGCACCAGTAGGTCGAATTGCTCCGCACCAACGCCGTTGTCGGAGGAGGGGGGAGGCTGGGAAATTGAGGTGAGGTCGGAGCCTGAGATCTGATCGCGGAGACCGTGGATCACCGCGTGGATGCTTTGCGGGGAGGCATCAGGCGAAGACCTAGTGGGGAAGGGAGGAGAGGATGTCGGAAAAGATGATCGGAGGCGGTCCCGTTGAGTGCTCCTTTAAGAACAAGGGTACTGCGAAGACACAGGCCCTTCCTCTAGCGCCAATCCTGTTGGTGCAAAAATCCGCCTGCATCGGAGAAGCTGGAGTCGAGGGAATCGTGGTCGCCGTCGGGACCTGCAAAAGAAGTCTAAACCAGAGTTGGGGTTGCTCCGGCAAGACCCTCCGATGCTCAAGTCAGTTCTCTGCCTCAACAAGAATGGAGCGCTCGAACAAAATTTTAGTAGAGTTTTTGGGATAGAAATTAGAGCTTAGAGAATAACGTATCTAGGGTCCCCCTTTTATAGGCGGAGTCCGGACGAAGTCTTCCTACAGCCGGAGTTGGGGACGAAGTCCGGCTCCCGTAGGAGTCTGGACGAAGTCTACCTGCAATTGACGTTGGGGATGAAGTCCGGCTCCCGTAGGAGTCCGAACGAAGTCTACCTGCAGTTGAAGTCGGGGATGAAGTCCGGCTCCGTAGGAGCCCGGACGAAGTCTACCTGCAGTTGGAGCTGGGGATGAAGTCCGGCTCCCGTAGGAGCCCGGACGAAGTCTACCTGCAGTTGGAGCTGGGGACGGAGTCCGGCTCCCGTAGGAGTCCGGATGAAGTCTAGCAGGTAGAAACTTGGGTGGAGTCCGTCCGTCGTGAAGAATCTGGTCGACGTTGGTGGGGTTTATCCGTCGGCAGAACTTGAGAATGTTGCCGAGGCTCGGCCACCAGAGAGTTTTGGAAAGATGTCGTCGAAGGTCGGAAGTCGGTAGAATCCCCGGAGGGTCACTCCTGTCACGAACTTCGGCTGGGGGGTATTTTTATACCCAACAATATTGTTAGCAAGTTTTCGTTTTTGCTTAGAGATGGGCATAGTAGAATGCTAATGACAAGTCTCGTAGCTAGGAGTATATGCATGGGCATGCCACTAATATTGGATTTGTTGCTTAAAAAGGTAGCAACCCAAGAGGAGGGGGGGGATAAATTAGATTCTTTAAAAATTTTAACTAAATCAAAGTTTAAATAAATATGTGCTTCAATTTAAGCTTAACTTGAGTGATTGTATAGAATTTATATATGCAGCAGTGGATATAAACTAATGAAAGCAAAGTAAGAATGTAAAGCAAGTAAGATAAACAAGACAATGTAAAATACAAATACAAAGAGATTTATAGTGGTTCAATGTAATCCCGTACCTACATCTATTCTCCAAGAGTCTTTTGAGAATTTCACTATAATCTTTTTGATTACAGCATGTTTGTTTTATCTAGAATCACAAACAAATTCAGTTGATTTTTTAGGATCACCAACCAAAATTATATACCGATTATTTTTTAGGTTTATAATCAACTCAGTTGATTTTACGGGCTCACCAATCAAAACCTACAAAATTCAATTTTAGGCTTAGACGGACCTTTGCCCTAAGTTTCTTTCCTCTAAAGAAATTTATAAAGAAACTAAAATACAATAAATAGAAATTTTAGCATAAAAGAAAATTAGAAAATAAACTCTTTTAGGCATGGAGAAAGTTGATGAAAAGTTTTTCTTTTGATGCTTGACTTTTTTCTTTGATACTTGAGAGGATATAAAAAATATTAAAAAAGATCACTGTTTAAAAGCTCTTAAATCTGTGCACTAATTTCTCTCGTTTCTTCTTTTTTTAATGGCATTCAATGTTCCTCACTCATTTGAAAGTTTTTCTCTTTTTGACATACTTCTCTTACTTTTCAAATGATTCTCTAGCTTTTTATAAACTTAAAAGTGGCTTAAGAATGAGTTTTGGCCGTTGGAGAGTTTGGAGTAGCCATTAGATCCAAAAATTAGTCATTGAAAAAATGCAGAAAACTAGCCGTTATTGCTGTCTCCATGAGTGGGTCGGCTCCATTTGCAGACTAGCTGACTCGGATTGAAATCGAACTGGCTCAAGTAGGGATCTTAAAAATATAGTTTTCTATCTTCTCTGAGAGAGTTGGTTCAGATTGAAATTGAGTCAACTCGAACTTGTACCAGTCTTCTTCTAACATGCCAAAATCGACTCAAAACCTCTTGGAGTCAGCTCCAAACCTTCCAATTTCATTTTTCTTCATATTTTGATATTCAAACTTAAATTTTTTGATCTTAATACTTCCAAATGATATTTTTTTTTAAATTTTATTTTCTTCAAAGTGAGCCATCCAAACTTATGAGAACTTTTTCTTTTAAGTACTTTGGCTTGGCTTCTTGAGAGGATTTATTCCAAGGATGATTTCTTCATTGTGAACACTTTAGAAATCCTACATCTAACCTTGAAACACATGATTAGTATCATAATTACTCAATATTTTGTTATCATAAAAATCAATCATAGGATCAACAATCTTTTTCTTTTTGATGATGATAAAATTTTAAGTATATAAGCAAAAAAAAATATAATGTACTTCAATTGATTTATCCATATAAACATGAAGTGAATAAGTAAACACTTACTTCATGAATGTTACCATTATATTCAAGAGTGAGTATATCCAAAATTATATTCAACATAATATACTCATTTCATATGATTTTCTCAAGTAAGCGAATGAGTATCTTAAGCATAATGAATCAAGTAATCAACTCAAGTATTTCAAGCAAATGATCATCTTAAATATATACTCAACATAATTCTCTCCCTTTTTTACAGCATCAAAAAGCACAAGGAAAAGATTTAAGTTAAATTTTCAGAATTTGACTTTCAAAATTTTTTAAATCAAAATCAATCATCAAAATCATCTAAAGAAATTCAATTTTTAGAATTTTATTTAAGTTCTCTCCTTTTAAATTCAGCTTGAGCTTAACTTTTAAATTCAAACCAAGATTTCTTCCTTTTTTTCAAAAACATAAATAGAAAATTACTTTTCAATTTCAATTAAAGGTACCAGGGCTTTAAAGATTTACTAGAGATCAAATTTTTGAACAATATAGGCTTAAAAATACTTCTCTCTATTTTGATATTAAAGTAGATCATTTAAAAATATATCACAAGAGTTTGTCTCAAACAATGAATAGCAAGAATATAATCATGAAAATTCAGATTTGATACATAGCATACTTTTTTTTTGTCAAAAGATAAAGCAATAGAGTTTAAGGCATGAATGAACTATTTGATACCAATTATAAGAATCATGATACCAATTGTGACAATATTCATGAGAGATTTTCCTTGATACTAATTGAAAGAAGTTTGAATTTATTTTTTTAAAAATAATCAATTTAAAATAGAAAACAATCAATTGAACTCTGCCTAATATCGAATATTTTGAGATTCAATCTAAATAGCAACTATCCAAAAAGAATTATATATATATATATATATATATATATATAGTTTTTGATTAATATAGATTTAAAAACATATCTCTCCCTTTTTGAATAAAGTTGATGCATTAAACAGATTCTCAAATTCAATTACAAATAGGTGTTAAGCTTCAAGGATTTAAGAAGGATAGAGCTTTTTGAAACAATAAATTTTCAGAATCAAAGCCAAACACATGAGATATTTAGAGATGGTATCATGAATATATCAAAGTAAATCTACGGTCCTAACATATAGTATCAGAGCAAAATCAGAGTAAAATATTATATCAGAGCAAAATAGACTTAGAATAAAATAATCTTTTGTTTTTGCCAAGAGATTAAGTAATGGAGTACAAAAAAAATTAGATTGTCTGATATCAATTGTGAAAATTAATCATCTTGATACTAATTATTTTTAAAATTAAATCAAATTATAATTATCTTAATACCAATTTTAGATTTTAGAAAGAACATATTTTAAATCTATTTCTCAAAAAGAATCAATCATAGCAAAATATGAAAATATATTTTAAATTTAGCTTGATACCAGATATTTTGATATGGCAACATTCTTGAAAAATTTTTGATACCAATTGCTTTAGTTTTGAAGTGATAAAGCTAAATCTATTCAAATCAAATAGTTTTGAGAATTTAAAATGAATTGATATCAAAAATCATAAGAGATTTTTAATTATTCTCAAAAAAAAATTTCATCCTTTTCATAAGAAGTATTAAATAATTAAGTACAGAAAAGATATTAATTTTTTAGATTTATCTTAATGATATCTTATCAAGAATATAACTTTGCAAAATAAGATTGAGACAAAAACATTCTTCTTTTTTTTATCAAAAAGTAGATCAATAAAATACAAAGTAAATAGTAAGTTATCTGACACTAATTGAATAAAACTAAAATCTTCTTTCAACTTTAAAGATAAATAATAATTTTTTTAAAATATTTTATTTGATATCAACTTCAAAAGATTCAAGAACAGTATTTTTCAAATATATTGTTTGATATCAGTCAATCATAGTAAGATATCAATATTTCTTAATAATTTTTTTCAGATCAAACATGATTTCTTGATACCAATTAATTTTCTAAAGCTGATGATATGATCAAAAAATATAAAGTATGAATAGTTCTCTTTTTATATTCAAAAAAGATTCCTCTAAAACAAATCACATGAACACAATAACAAAAATATTCAAATAAATTTATATGGCTATGTCGAGATAAGCAAAGTACAAAAGTTTATCAATAAATCTTGTTTTTTGAGTTCAAAAATAATTTCTCTTACAATATTTAAATAATATTTTTTCTCTTTATTTTTCATAATAAATGCTAGAAGAATTAATTTTCTTAAACACGCATTGCAAGAACACATTTTTTTCTCCCTTAGTTTTATAAACAAAGTAAATATTTAATCAAGCATAAGTATAAACATCAAGCATATTGAATTTTTATAAAAAATCAAATTTTCATTGATTAGTTGAAATATAAATGCAGAATATGATGAAAATATACAAAACATATTAGTGCTAGTTTCTACATAGATGACAAAAATAGATTACAAGGGTTACTAAAGCTCTATGAAAGAAATTTTAGCATCCTAAGTATAGATCAAGATAATCCTTAGATGTAGGTCCAGACTAATTAGAAGGAGAGGATGGTCTAATGTTTCAGATGGCTGACCTCAATCGCAAACATCCTCCCTTGCCGAGGTAAGTGCCTGAATCAATCTTCCTGCCTCCTCTCTGACTAAATGATAGAACCTCCAATGGATCTTATCTCACCTGTTATGCCTATGAAGCTCTACACAAACTAAAATCACAATCTTGATAGAAACTCTCTTAATAAATACATCCTCATCCAGTATACCAAATAATTATGAGCTACTCTCTGGATGGCTGATCTATGAAGGTAGTCTCTTATATTGCTCTACGGGCTCTTCAGTTCTAATATCTACTATAATGGATTCAAAAAAATATGATATATATAACCATGAAGAAGATCCTGCTGACCATATAATGTAGTAGCCACATCTCTATACTCAGTTGGTTGGCATTGATATCCTTGATACGCTCGATATCATCTCAATTCAATATAAAATTTCAAAAGTGTTACTACTTGAGACAATCTGAGATGCATGCTTCCATCGATTTGTATATGTAGCGTGCGACAATGCTATCAATATCCATCTCAATCTACATGTCTTTCACTTTGAAAACAAGACTTTTGATCATTTCGATGCTTGATCTTTTCTTGCATGGAAGAATGACTTAGAGAAGCCCTAAATTCTTGAATTTCTATATTGGACTTCATCTTCCTTTGGATGAATCACTTCTGAGGTGTCATTGGAGAACAAGAACAACAAGAATCAGGTGGAAATAGAGAGGGGAGGTCCAATTTTGAAGGGAGAGAGATTTGAAAGAGGTTTTCGCTCAAAAGAATTGAAACTAGAATGATAGAGCCTTAGGATATTTCAATTAAGAAATCTATCCCAGATCAAGGAGATTCAAATGTATTAAGAAAACATTGGATAAAGGTCAACTTCTCATAGAACTATTTTTTTTCAAGAGCCACGAGTCGACTCCTCAATTTAGAAAATAGTTCAAGAAGTTTCAAATCAAAAAAAAATTGATCAATTTGGCTGGGGATCAATGGGCAATCAAATTGATGGTCAAGAATGATATTCAAGTCAATTTGAGAAAATAAGAATTAATCAATTTGGATTTAAAATCAATCAAATCAGGAGTATCAAATAAAAAAGAATCTAGATAATAGCTCTATAGGTTTAGGTTTAACAAGAAAATTTTTAAATCCTTAGGGATTCAAGCTAAAATGCAATGCAAATCAACACATCAAGCACTCGATCTTTTATGAGTAAATGACTTAAGATAGAATTCTTATCTCATATATATTTTTTTCAAGATGTTTCACTAATTACATGTCTCATAAGAGTGTCACAAGAAAATTCAGTTTGAAAGTTATGCTCTCAAATAATTTCTCATGAAATCAAGTTCATTTTAAATTTAGGTTTCTTAAGGCAATGTGATGTGGGGAACAAAGATAACTAGCTAAATAAAAACTCATGCTCATGAAAATTAAGTTGATACTAAGACTAACGAAGGCATAAAGATCAATACATCAAACACTCAAGTTATAAACTATGATCATTATGAGCATAGATAAATCATCAAAATCAATCATTCACTTAATAAATTCACTATATATTGATGGCATGATATGTAAAAAGTTTAGCTTTTACCAAACATCATCATCCATCCTTTTTAATTCCAAAGTATCCATTTTTGAAGGGTTTTTTTCTTTTCATTCTATTGGATGCTTAGCAACCTACAAAAATTATTTTATAATTTTTAGTACCCAAAACATCTTGGTCTATTGGGGTTAATACATATGATTTCTTTTGAATTCAAATTTATTTTATCAAAATATGGCCAATTCTCCTAACATTGCATTCTCAAATTTTATGTCGTACTTTATTACATCTATAGCAAATAATTGAATGGTTTTCGTGAGAAGCTCTTGAAAACATAGTTTTGATTATTTTCTATTTTCTTAAAGAGTTTAAACTAGTTTCAGCTTTGTGAAAAATAGATTTTTAATTTTTCAACATTAATTAAAGCTTTAATGAACTAAATGTATACCGTTCAATAATAGGCTTCAAAATCTCAATCTTTTTTCTTAGTTTGACATTTCTTCTATAAGAGATTTTTCAGGTTTCAAAAATATCTTTTTTTCTTCAACCAATTTTTTTTTCTTTAAAAGTTCTTCTTTTTCAATCAATATTGTATTTTTTTTTCAACCAAAAATAAATTAGACTTTTTGAGTTCTTTTTTTTTTTTCAGTCTTAATTTTTTAAATTTATCTATTAAATCATTGAAGGCTTCAAATAACTTATCAAAAGTAAAATCAGAAGAGTTATTAATGTTTACCTTATCGTCATTGGCCATGAGGCAAAAAATTGTAATACTTTTTTTTCTTTCTCATTTTGCTTTTCTTTGCCTTGCTCCTCCTTAATCATTGCTTTCTTTCTCCTCTGTTTCTTCTTTTTTTTTTTTCTTTTCATCCTCATGAGTCATGAGGCATAAGTTGGGGAGTTCTTTCTTATTTTCTTTGGAGTTAGATTCTTTCTTTTTATTTGCTCCATTATAGATTGCTTGTAATTTATTGCATACTTGTTTAGCTGAAATACATGAAGAAATTATATTAAATTTATTTATATCTAATGAACAATAAAGTAAATTCATGGTTTTAGCATTTAGTTGGATCATTTCTTTATCATGCTTATCTAATGCATTGGGTGTGTGTGGGCCATCTACAATAATTCTCCATAAGTTACAGTCTTGTATGTGCTTGTATAAAAATTTTCATCCTACCTTTTCAATAGATATAATTTGAGCCATTAAAAAGAGGAGGTCCATCTATAGAATGGCTTTTAATAAAAAAAGATTCAACTTGGATTGCCATGATCTTTAGCTCAAGACCGCTAGGTCAACAACAAATATTAGAGCACCTACTCTAATACCAATTATTGTCCAAAAAGATAGCAATCCAAAAAGGGGGGGGGGGGTTGAATTGAGTTCTTTAAAAATTTTAACTAAATCAAAGTTTAAACAAATATACACTTCTATTTAAGCTTAAGTAATTATGTAGAATTTATATGTGCAGCAGTAGATATAAACTAATGAAAGCGAAGCAAGAATGTAAAGCAAGTAAGATAAGCAAGACAATATACAACACAAACACAAGGAGATTTATAGTGGTTCGGCATCCACTCTCTAAGAGTCTTTTGAAAATTTTACTATAATCTTTTGATTACAGCATGTTTGTTTTATTCGAGATCATAAATAAATCTGTTGATTTTTTGAGATCACTAACCAAAACTGTACACTGATTATTTTTCGGGTTCATAATCAATCTAGTTGATTTTATAAACTTACCAATCAAAATCTATAAAATCTAATTTCAGGATTGGACGGATCTTTACCCCAAGTTTTTTTTCTCTAAAAAAATTTATAAAAAAATAAAATACAACAAATAAAAATTTTAGTACAAAAAAAAATAAAAAATAAACTCTTTTAGGCACAGAGAAAGTCAATGAAGAATTTCTCTTTTGATGTCTGACTTCTCTTCTTTGATGCTTGAGAGGATGTAAAAAATATTGGAGAAGATCATTCTTTAAAAGCTTTCAAATCTGTGCACTAATTCTTCTCTTTTCAATGGCATTCAATGTTCCTCACTCATTTGAAAGTATTTTTCTTTTTGATCTACTTCTCTTACTTTTTAAATAATTTTTTAGCATTTTATAAGCTTGAAAGTGGCTTATGTGAGTTTTGGCTATTGGAGAGCTTGGAGTAGCTGTTGGACCCAAAAACTAGCCATTGAAAAGGTATAAAAAACTAACCGTTATTGTTGTCTCCATGAATGGAGTCAGCTTTATTTGCAGGTGAGATGGCTTGGATTGAAATCTAGCTGGCTCGAGTCCTGAAAATATAATTTTCTATCTTCTCTAAGAGAGTCGGCTCGAATTGAAATCGAGTCGACTCAGATCTGTGCTAGTCTTTTTCCAGCATGCTAGAGTCGACATAAAATCTTTCGGAGTCGGCTCCGAACATTTCAACTTTATTTTTCTTCATATTTTGACCTCTTAAACTTGAATTTTTTAGCCCTAATGCTTTCAAATGATATTTTCTTCTTTCAATTTTATTTTCTTCAAAGTAACCCATCCAAACTTATGAGAACTTTTTCTTTTAAGTACTTTGGCTTGGCTTCTTGAGAGGATTTATTTCGAGGATGATTTTTTTATTGTGAATACTTTAGAAATTCTACATCTAACTTTGAAATACATGATTAGTATCATAATTACTCAATATTTTATTATCATCAAAATCAATCATAGGGTCAATAGGATTAGACATCGAAAAGAGGATTACAAAAGAATGATGATAAGAGTAGCATCAGTCTTCGCGCCTTAATCTTCAATGACTTTAAATACTGTCACATCTTCCGCTTGAAAGAAGATGGATAGAGTAGAATAGCATATAACCAAGGCTACAAGTAGAGTGCCCTACTACTACTCCCAAGGATAAATTAATGCCCTATTGATAAACTAAGAGTAAGAAAAGTAAAGATAATCTAAGGATAAAGATAACCAATTTCATTGATGGGTCGAAAGGTTGAATAGATCTAGATCTTTTTAGATTATGATTTACTTATTTATACATGAAGACAAACCCAATGGTATGATAATTGCCCATTCTTCAATAGCAGCAAGCTTCATTTGGTATCCACTTTTAACATTTTTGATAGCTAATGCCAACCATTCTCTACTACTCATGTTGTCATTATGATCATACTCTAGACTACCGATCAAATCGATAGTCATCCTCGATTAGCTTCAACTCATCACTAGTCTTCATTCAACCTATTCTATAATAGTTCATATAGGTCACTTCTATTTATTCGGCCAACAATATGATACCTTCCAATTGACTCGATTAGCTTCTTTATGGTGTCTATTATTTTGGTGTTAGCTTTCATTCATTTAATGTTCTATTATACTTATCAAATTTTAATCCTACAACATGGTTAAATGAGCACGTATCCCTAAGGTGCCATCTTGAGTAAGGATGTACTTGATCACTATCGTAGGTGATCAAAAATAAGCCTAAACTCAAATTATATAGATAGGGTGAGTTAGGGTTGAATCCATAGGGATCAATGGGGTTATGTTCATATTTTAATTAGGATTTTGTTAGAGTTCTAGTTAAATTGTAAAACTAAAAATATGAAAGAGTGAGAATATGATTGAAACTAGAAATAAGAATTCAAATTAAATTAAAATTAGTAAGCAACAGATTAAGATGTCTTAAGGTTTCGATTAAGTTTTTAGTATAATATAAAGTATTTCTTCAATATGCAATTATTAAAATTATGATTCATCTTCAAGCATAACCTATCTTGTTGGGTATGGATCATAGTACCTTGATCTACCCCTACATAGCCATAGGCTATTTAAAGTCTCAAATCATAAGAATAAAATGATTTATAATTAGATTCTGAGTATAACCTATCTCGTTGAGCATGAATTTATCTTTAGTTCATGACTCTATTGGATTCCAATCGTGCAGTGGAAGGTTAGATTTCAAAATATTTATGAAACCCAATAACACTCGAAACCCTAAATCCTAGGATCCTCTTTGATGCATTCAACCAAATTATTAAACTATGATAAGATGAAGCATATAACTTTATAAATAGCTCAATCACTATTTCTAATATCTCTATAAGGTACACAAGCATATACCCTTCAATGATAATCCACATAGAAATTGGCTCAAAGAGATGCTCCTTCTGAATCTAATTGCTGGATCCGAGTTGACCTTAACTTGATCGGATTAGTCGAACCACTTTTCGAACCTAACTTGGACCACTTCTTGGCTTCTTGGCAACTTGACTAGACCTCTTAAGACTCTCTTGAGCCTTGTCTTAAATCTGATTAGGCTTAGATTAGGCTAGAAGGGCTTGTCCTAAGAGAACTAAGGGTGTAAGAGAGAGAGGAGGAGAGGATTCTTGTCTTAAGCAAGACAAGATGGGATGTAGAAATTGAACGATCTCCTCTTGGTGCCGCCTCCTATTTATAATTGCTGAGAAGGTATGAGAAACATCCCCCAAGGATTTTCAACCACCTAAAGAAAAAGCTTATCGATACCAAAAAATAACTTATCAGATAAGTCTCTTGGAGATAAAACATCGGACCACTTTTCCCTCGCGCACATGTTCTTATAGAAGGATGCATATGGCATCCTAATTTAAATCAGAAAATCCTCATATTTGGCCATGTGGCAAGAGACTACTTTCTAATTTAAATCACTAAAAGAAACCAGCCCCTTAAAAAGTTTTTATTTCTCCATTTAAAATAGAAAATTGCTGGCATTGCTTCGAAAGACTGCATGCGCGCATCTTCACTTCTTTCCCCTTCCATGCCATATCAGGCCACCAAATCCATTAAAACCTATGCTAGGTTGATAAAGGGCTTGATGTAGTGCCACATGGATCTTAAACCCAAATAAGAAGGATTCTCCACATTCCTCCATGCTAAAAAGAAAACATCGAACCATATTTTCTACGCCAAGTTAGGTAAAAGTCCATATCTCTTTGGACTTTATTTATTTTGATATCTCCTTGGGCCAAGTGGCACGATCTGATGGCTGCCTACATTAGAGGTGAACCAAAATCAATTTCCAATTAATTTGGTTCACAATCTGAATTAGGTTCGAATCCATATTGATCAAAATAGGAGCTAGGATTAGCCAACAAATGCTAACTTGTCAATTAGCCATTCAATTAGGATCCAATGACCCATAAATTGATTCAAATAAAATCTTTGACCAATTCCATAATGTGTGTGACCCATTGGGCTCTATACCTGGCCAATAGTAGGTCTAGATACATGTTGACCTGATTTGATTAGACTCCATCTAATCGATTTAGGTCAAATCCATGCAGACCTGAGTTGTCAAATTAGAACCTTTTCTAATTGATTCATAAATTAATCTCTTTAATTTATGAAAACCTACAAGATATGATTAATGTCTAGAAATGTGTCATATCCATCTGAAAGATAAAAAATATTATAATAAAAATATCAAAAATATCCTTCAGTGGCAAGTACCATACAATTCAATCCTTTGATCATCTTTCATTCCAAATAAGTAATGGGTATAAAAAAATATCAAATCCTAACACTTATTCGAATGATTCTCTATTCATTAATGATGACTTGATTTATAAAATAATTAAAATTATTTTTTTAATTTTTATCTTGCTTTGATCAAAGACCTTGAGTCATCGACTAACGAGATTACTTAGTATGACATCTCCCTTACCGAGAATAATTGATTCCTTGTTGACTTATTCACTACCTCCATATATATCACCATATCCAGAACACCCCATACATATCTTAGAAAGTCATGATAGAAAATGAACCAAAATATTGATCTATATACAAGGTACTGTGGTAGCCTCAGGTCAAAGGACCACATGCACTACTCCCACTAGAGAATCACCTTTTGACGTATAAGTAAGACTTCCATAAGATGTAATTCTCATGATGGATCACTTCAGTGAACTCATCCTTCTATGAGCATCCACATCCTTATATTAAATTCTACACAAGTGATTTGTGAGATCAATCATCCTCTCCATCGAACATACAAAGGATGTGGTAGTCTATCCAGTATCATTGAGCCCCAACTCAATGATTCTATGACTGAAACAATTTTAGATTAGACTTTTAGATCTCACCGGTATGATTTAATTATCATTCTAAAATCATTGCCCTAACCTATGAGATTCATCATAATTTTAGTTAATGCACAGCATATGATAAAACAATATATCTTTATGTTATTCATAATAAAATATGTCAATTATATGAGTATGAAAGATAAAGCAGATTAATCTCTTTACATATGCCATAAGATTGACTTGCGGGGCATTAACTCTTTTAATCTTCCACTTGCACTAAAGCCAATCACTCTTGTATTTAATTCCATACAATCAAGATGATGATCTAACATTTGCTAGGATAGGACCTTAGTGAATGAGTTTGCTATGTTGTTCTTTGTATCCACTCGTTCTATGACAATGTCTTTCCTTTCAATAATTTTTCGAACAAGGTGGAAGTGTCTTAGAATGTGCTTGAATTTTTGATGAGATCTTGATTCCTTAGTTTGAGCTATAATCCTAATGTTATCACAATAAAGCAGCACGAGATATTCAATCTCAGGAACTACATCCAATTCGGTGATGAACTTCTTCATCTAAAGTACTTCCTTGGCGGCTTCACTAACAGTTATATATTCTGCCTCAGTAACTGAGTCAGCTACAATCTGCTGCTTAAATTTTTTCAACTCACTGCTCCTCCATATAGGTTAAATACATACCCTAATATGGACTTGCTATCATCAGGATTGAAAACTAGAATCAGTATATCCTTCTAGTTTTAAATCAGACCCTCTATATATAAGAAAAATATCCTGAGTCCTTCTCAGGTACTTAAGAATATTTTTCACTATTTTTCAATGTTTCACCCCTAAATTAGTCTGAAATCTACTGGTTATGTCTAAAGCATAAGCCACATCAGGTCTGGTATATAACATGACATACACAATAGACCCTACTACTGAAGCATGAGGTATAGAACTTATTCTATTTATCTCTTTAGATATCTTTGGAGACATCTTCTTAAAGAGATATATGCCTTGACCTATGGGTAAGTAATCTCTTTTACTTTCTTTCATATTGAATCTTTTTAACACTAAAGCAATGTACCTAGACTGGGATAAACCTAACATCCTTTTAGATTTATTTCTGTAGATCTTTATGCCAAGTATATGGGATGCCTCTTCCAAATCTTTTATGAAAAATCTTTTAGATAGCTAAGATTTGACCAATTGTAACAATGGAATATCATTCCCCATGATAAGAATGTCATCAACATACATGACCAAGAAGATAATAGCACTCCCACTAATCTTCTTATATACATATGGTTCATCCATATTTTTGATGAAGCCAAACTCTTTGATTGTTTTATCAAAATAGATGTTCCAGCTCCTCGATGCTTGTTTTAATCCATAAATAAATTTTTTTAGCCTGCATACTTAGTTTGATCTTCCACTTGAGATAAATCCTTCCAACTGTGACATATAAACCTCTTCCTCAAGGTCGTCATTAAGGAAGATAGTTTTTACATCCATTTGTCAGATTTCATAATCATAATATGCAGCTATGGCAAACATTATCCGAATAAACTTGAGCATAGCCACTGGTGAAAAGATTTCATCATAGTCAAGTCCTTGTCTTTATCTAAAATCTTTCACCACCAATTTAGTTTTGTAGGTTTCAACTTGGCCATTAGCTCCACTCTTCCTTTTGAAGATCCATTTGCACCCTATCGAGTTTAAACCCTCAGATGCATCAACCAAAGTCCATACTTGGTTTGAGTACATGGAGTTCATTTTAGATTTCATAGTTTTAAGCTATCTATCAGAGTCCTTACTCATGATAGCTTTCGAATAAGTCAGAGGATCATTATCCTGTATAATCTAAATTTTATTATATTTTCAATGACAAAACATATCTTAGAGATACATTTCGCACTCTCTCTGACCTTCAGAGAGAAGGTGTGTTATGTAGATGTATATTATCATTGGGTTCATTAGGTTGAGGTTCAAGTTGTGGATTATCCATAAGTTTTTGATGAATTGTGTGTAGGTTTTGAACTTCTCCAAGTTCAACTATCCTTCCACTATCTTTTTTTTGGATAATTTTTTTTTTCAAGAAAGTAGCATATCTATTGATAAAAATCTTTTGTTCAGTAGGATGATAGAAATAGTATCCAATACTTTCTAGAGGATACCCTATGAACCTATATTTTTTTATCCTAGCACTTAGCTTATGTCTAAAAATATTTTTGACATAATCTGGGCAACCCCAAATCTTAAGATGTTTAAGATTAGATCTTTTCCTTTTCATATTTCATATGGAGTACTATTGACAGACTTAGAAGGTACTCTGTTCAAAATATAGGCAGCAATTTGTAGGACATATCTTCAGAATAAAATAGGAAGGTGTATGAAGTAAATCATGGATCGCACCCTATCTAATAAGGTGCGATTCTCCTTTTGGCTATATCATTTAACAGTGGTATGTAGGGAGGGTCCATTCAGAGAGAATACCATTTTTCTTCAGATAATTAATAAACTCACTGGATAAATATTCTCCTTCTGATCAGATCTAAGAATTTTGATACTTTTTTCAGTTTATTTTTCAACCATCTTTTGATACTCAAATTTTTCAATAGCTTCGGATTTGTGTTTCATAAAATACACATATCTGAATCTTGATCAATCATCAGTAAATATGATAAAATAAGAGTATTCACCCCTAGCATGAGTTGTCATAGGCCCACGAACATCAGAATGTGTTAGGCCTAACAGTTCACCAGCCTTTTCTCCATGTCCCGTAAATAGAGATTTGATCATCTTTCCCATGAGACATGATTCACAAGTTTCTAATGATTGAAAATCGTTAGAGTGAAACAACTCATCTTTGATTAACTTGTTAATCCTTAACTCACTTATGTGACCAAGTCGGCAATATCAGAAATATATCATATTATCATTTTCTCTCTTTTTTTTCTTATTTTTATCCATCATAAAAATATTATCATTAAGTAGAAGCATAAAGGACCATTATCCATATATGCCTTTCGAATAAACTCATTAGATAAAAAAAATAGAGCAACTATTGCTCTTTGCTTTTATTTCATAACTATGTCACAATAAATTGGTACAAAAATAATATTTCTAATTACACTGGACATATAATAACAATCTCTTAATACAATAGTCTTGCTCATAGATACAGACAAATAATATATGCTAACTGCTTTTGCTTGAATGGATTCTCCATTAGCTCCATGCAGTATGAAGTCACCTTCCTTCAAGTTTCTAATTTTCTGCAAGCTTTGCAATAACTTATATATATGAGACACACAAGTGGTATCTAATACTCATGAATTAGAAGTTGAAGTACTTAATGAAAAGCTAGTTTATATTATGTACAAAACTTTAGATGCAATACCGGCATCTGGCTTCACTCTTGCAAGATAGCTCTTGCAATCTTTCTTCCAATGTCCTTGCTTGCCATAGTGAAAGTATGTACCATCTTTGAAAATCTTTTTTGCTTTCTTCCTCTTGAAGTTGTTACCTTTAGGGTTCAGCTTTTTATTTTTCTTTGAACCCTTACCCTTTGCCATCTTCTTCTTTTTATCCACTAGAAGAAGATTAGCTTTGTCACTTTTGAAGTGACTCTCAGCTATTTTTAACATGTTTAACAGCTCTGGCAAAGTGGTATTCAGTTTGTTTATATGGTAATTGATAACAAACTATGAGAAGGATTTGGAGAGTGATTGCAGGATCAAGTTTTGAGATAGCTCTCCATTCATAACAAATCTTAATTGACCTAATCATGTGATTAAGTCAATTATTTTCAAAATATGAGCTTGTACAGATGAGCCTTCACTCATTCTTGTATGGAACAACTGCTTCGATATTTTATATCAAGCAGTTCTACTTTTTTCTCCATACAACTCTTTTAAATTGAGAAGTATGGACTGAGGGTCCATGCCATCATATTGTCTCTGTAGTTCATTGCTCATGGAGGCCAACATAATATATTTGACAATTATACTATCATTTTTTCACATCTTGTATGTGGCCCTTTTCTCCTCTGTAGCATCTTTTTGATTGGCCCTGGATCAGCAGTGTCAAGGATATAGGAGACTTTCTCCTGAGTAAGCACAATCCTCAAATTTCTCAACCAGTCCACAAAGTTCGGATCGATTAATTTATTTGTGTCCAATATACCACGTAGTAATAATGAAGATGCCATTTATATAGAAGTATTTTATATTAAATTAAAAATAACGTATAAACAAATACTCATGATGACATTCACAAATAGAAGAGAACTTAATTCTAATTGTGTCTCCTACTATTTTATCACATCTACCATATCCCTCATATATGATAGGTGAGAAAATTTTAATTTGATTTCTTTAGTGGGGTTAAGATCCCTATTCTTCATAAATATCTTGTAGTTACACAATAAACATTCATAAGTTCAAGAGTAGAAAATACCCTTTCTAATTGCATCCATGCAATTCTTAATATAACATTGGTCTCTAGCACACTCATAGCCTTGTGGTTGTACAACAAACTATAGTATCTAGTTAAGTTTGACCCTTCATTTATATACAGTCAAATTTGAATAATATTATCTTTATAGTTACATAACAAAGTAGTACATCCAAAAAATACCATAAGCATCTTATATACACCAGGACTACATTACATCTACCCCTATAGCAAGCTTTATAGTTGCAAAATAAGCCTACTATGGTTCTTGACATAACATAGACTTAGTATGAAGGAAGACCCTGAGTAGTGTTTTCAACATTAGGTTTTTAATTTCTCAACCATTTAACCAAATTGGTTAGGTAAGTAGGTGAAGGTTCCCTCGTTGCTTTCCTTAGATACCAATAAATTGATCAAATCAATCAACGGAACCAATTAAAGAATTACCTTTAGTACTTTTTTAGACACCAATTGATCAATTGATCAAGAATTGGTTAACCCATAGTTGCTATCACTATCACTTAATATAATTTTTATGAGGGCTTTATCTGTTTCATGCACATTTTAACATATAGCATCTATACTATAATCATAACAAATCATATGAAGCATTGTATATTAAGCATATCATAATTGATATTGCAATTGAACATATGAAACATAATACTTGGCATAGAATTTTAAATTTAGGGTTTAATTTGCATAACATATAATATATATTAAACCCTAGATTGTAGAGCCAACAATATAATTTGATTGAACCAACCAAAGGAGGCTCTGATACCACCACTGGGTTTCGATCACACAGTGAAAAGTTAGATTTCAAAATATTTATGAAACCCAAGAACACTCGAAACCCTAAATCTTAGGATCCCCTTTGATTTAATCAACCAAAATTTTAAACTATGATAAAATGAAGCATATAATTTTATAAATACCTCAATCACTATTTCTAATATCTCCACAAGGTATACAAGTATACACCTTCCAATAGTGATCCACACAGGAATTGGCTCAAAAGGATGCTCCTTCTAAACCCAATTGCCGGACCCAAGTTGACCTTGACTTGATCAGATTGGTCGAACTACTTCCGAACCTGACTTGGACCACTTCTTGACTTCTTGACAACTTGGCTAGACCTCTTAAGATCCTCTAGAACCTTGTCCTAAATCTGATTAGGCTTAGATTAGGCTAGAAGGGCTTGTCCTAAGAGAACTAGGGGTGTAAGAGAGAAAGGAGGAGAGGATTCTTGTCTTAAGCAAGACAAGATGGGATGTAGGAATTGAATGATCTCCTCTCGATGCCACCTCCTATTTATAATTGCTGAGAGGGTGCAAGAAACATCCTTTGATGATTTTTAACCATCTAAAGAAAAGGCTTATTAATACCAAAAAATAACTTATCAGATAAGTCTCTTGGAGATAAAACACCGGTCCACTTTTTTCTCGTGCATGCACTCTCACAGAAGGATGCATATGGCATCCTGATTTAAATCAGAAAATCCTCATATTTTGCCAGGTGATAAGGAACTCCTTTCTAATTTAAATCAATAAAAGAAACCCCTTAAAAAATTTCTTGTTTCTTCGTTTAAAATAGAAAACTACTGGCATCACTTTGGAAGACTGCACACGTGCATCTTCACTTCTTTCCCCTTCCACGCCATATCAGGCCACCAAATCCTTTAAAACCTATGCTAGGCTGATAAAGGCCTTGATGTAGTGCTACATGGGTCTTAAACCCAAATAAGAAGGACTCTCTACATTCCTCCATGCCAAAAAGAAGACACCAAACCATATTTTCTGCGCCAAGTTAGGTAAGAGTCCATATCTCTTTGGACTTTATTTATTTTGACATCTCCTTGGGCCAAGTGGCACCATCTGATGGCTGCCCACATCAGAGGTGAATCAAAATTAATTTCTAATTAATTTGGTTCATAATTTGAATCAGGTTCGAACCCATATTGACCAAAATAGGAGCTAGGATTAGTCAACAAGTGCTAGCTTATCAATTAGCCACCCAATTAGGATCCAATGACCCATAAATTGATTCAAATAAAATCCTTGACCAATTTCTTAATGTGTGTGACCTATTTAGCTCTACACCTAGCTAGCAGTAGGTTTAGATACATGTTGACCTGATTTGATTAATCTCCATCAATCGATTTAGGTCAAACCTATGTAGGCCCGAGTTGTCAAATTAGAACTTTTTCTAATTGACTCATGAATTAATCTCTTTAATTCATAAAAATCTACAAGATATGATTGATGTCTAGCAATATATGATACCTATTCAAAAGATATAAAATATTCTAATAAAAATATCAAAAATATCCTTCAGTGGCAAGTACCATGCAATTCAATCCTTCGATCATCTTTCATCCCGAATAAGTAATGCGTATGAAAAAATGTCAAACCCTAACACTTAGTCGAATGAATCTCTATTCATTAATGATGACTCAACTTATGAAATATTAAAAATTATTTTTTTAATTTTCATCTTGCTTTGATTAAAGATTTCTTGAGTTATCGATGGATGAGATTACTTAGGATGACATCTCTCCTTACCGGGAGTGATCGATTTCTTGTTGACTTACTCACTATCTCCATACATCACCATATTCAGAACACTCTACATATATTTTAGAAAGTCATGATAGAAAATGAATCAAAATACAAATCTATATATACAAAGTACTGTGGTAGCCTCAGGTCAAAGGACCACATGCATTACTCCCACTAGAGAATCACATTTTGATATGTAGTAAGACTTTCATAAAATGTAATTCTCATAATAGATCACTTCAGTGAACTCATCCTTCTATGAGCATCCACATCCTTGTATTAGTATCCCTACATAAGTGATTTGTGAGATCAATCATCCTCTCCACCGAGCATACTTAGAATGTGCCAATCTATCCGATATCATTGAGCCCCAACTTAATGATCTTATAACTGAGAAGATTTTAGATTAAGATTTTAGAATTTTAGGCTTCATTGGCATGATTTAATCATCATCATAAAATCATTATCCTAACCTATGGGGTTCATCATAATTTTAATCAATGCACAACATATGATAAAACAAAATATCTCAATTTTATTCATAATAAAATATATCAATTACATGAGTATGGAAAATAAAGTAGATTAATCCCTTTATATATGCCATAAGATTGGCTTACAGGGCATTAACTCTTTCAGATCCATCTCTACGTAGTCATGACTATTCGAAAATCTAAATTATAGTCTAAACAAGAAGCACAATACTTGAAGAATGAAAAGAATTTTATTCATGAAAAGAAAATCATTACAATCAAGCTTTAATTGCATAAAAAAATTATAAAATATAAATATTAAAAATCTTATCTACTCTTCGAAGATGTAGATCCTTAGCCACGCATGATCCATTCTCTCCTCCTTGCAAAGGCTTTTGAAGGCTTCCTCATGATTCCAGGATGATTCTAAAGGTAGAGGTATAGGAGCATTTTTATAGGTGTTAAGAGGGAGGAGGTTTATTTATTTTTTAGATATGAGACTAATAAGAGAGGATAGATAGTTGTTTTATTTTAAAACTCTTTTATTTTTATGTGTCACAGGCTTTGTTCGTCTCGTTCTCATGTTGTAAAGTCCGTGAATGGTGCTATGAACTAGCGCTCTTTTTTTCCTCTGAATCATGCTGCGCATGAAAGCCATGCTTAAGCCGAACACGTGCCCCGCTTCTGCTTGGTTGAACCCACATGCACCCGCTCGTGCGCATTCTATTCTCTCGTGCCCGCTTCCATGTGAAGCCATGCGTCAGGCCCCACCGTGGGTCCATCGCTCGCTTTCCACTAAAGAAGTGCATGAAGCTGTGTGCTTTTGAAACTTAGCCAGTGCCCAGCTCCTGTTCCCACGTGGTCCACCATGGACCACGTAGTCATTTGGTCCGCCATGAGCCCTACTTGCCTTCAGCCACGCACCAATGCCTGCATGAGTCTTTTTTTTCTTCTATTGTTTTAAATGTATATGGGCCTCTCCACTTTCAATGCTCATGAATCCACTACTTCTAAAAAAAACTTTGTTCTTTTGATTTAATACCGCATTTGTCTTTTATTTCCTTCTTTATTTTAACGTCATTCCACATCTGTGTCATGCCCACATCCGCATCACATAATCAAATTAATTAAGTCCAATCTATTAATTATCTGTAAAATAAATTAGAGAGCATCAAATTTTTAATAAATATAGAATAATTAAATAAAATTAAATATTTTTAATGACTTAATTTAAATATTTATTGCATCTTCTAACTTGAACTGTACTCATCCTCGAGTAAAATAGATAAATAGCAGTGTATACCTACTCGTTCTTGAATTAAATGTTATCTTAGGCATCCCTAAGAGAAATAGATACCTGATCAGACCATTAAAGAGGTACTTCATTGGATTATTAATTCAACCCAGTTAGTGGTTGAGTGAAGCCCATAAAAATTTTTAGAGTTTTTCTTTCGCCAACCTCCCACCTCACTCTTTAAGTCCTCTAACTTACTGTGGATTTGGTGTAGTATCTTCTTACAGTTTAGTTTTCTTAGTTTCTTTAGTTTTTTTTTGAAGCAATATTTACATGTACAGTCGGTGTAATTTTCTAACTCCTTAAGCTTTCTAATTGACTCTTGTAGCGAGCTTTAGGCCAGTGATTTTCAAATCAGTTAGCTTTAAGGCATTAGGTATAGAACATCCCTCAGACTTATTGACTCGAGTCAAAAAAGCTACGAGTTAAAACTGACTCTACAAGAGGTTCTTCACATTCTCATCTTTTGATGCGAACAACAATACTTACTTAAGTAAAAGGATCCAATTATTTAGTGAGAAATGCTAAAAATCTATTTTATTAAGATGGATTTTTTATATACTTTGATCTTTCTATTCGTATCTCCATGAAGTAGATTCTTCATCAAGATCAATGGACGGAAGGTTCTAAAATCACTCTAAAAATTTTTTCTAATCTAAATCCTATCATTTATTGAGTTTTTTTAATAATTTATCCTCAGTATCTCTAAAATTATCTAAATTGTTAATCACTCATTGATTAGGATGTCTATTTAACTTCAAATTGAGATAAAATTTGGATACACAAAACTAATTATTTTTGACCATACTCGAAGACTTAATTAGTTTTCCTCCCCTCTAACTTAATCGACATTGTCCTTAATGGGAAAAAAAAATAAAAGGTACAATAAGTAAAAAGAGATAGAAAAGAATACACCTGACTCAATATGTTCTCAATCCAGTGGGGTTCTTCAAATGTCCTTGAAGATTTGGTTCTTCCTCCAACCTAACTGTCAATCTTGAAAAGAAAGTAAGCAAACTAAAAAGGATAAATTAAGTACAAAAAGTTAGGTTGCTTCCCAAAAGTGCTAAGTTTAAAGTTTTCAATCAGACTAAGTGGATCTTTTAAATTGCTCTAGATGATAGATCCACCAAATTACTGGGTTCACCTAGCCATGGTGGATGGTTGGATGAAGACCAATTAGTAATGTTTCATACTGGATTCCCTTGATATTCTTCTTGTGTACCTACACGACATATCTCTTGATTATTGGTAGTAGGAGGTGGCTTGGGTTGCAGAGTAGGTATTGATTCTAGTGCGGAGGCTAGGATAATACCAAATGACTCTGAAAATGGCTCATACTTTATTATCTATAATGGGTCTAACAGCTCACTCAGTTTCTCTATGTCATCTATTCCAATATAGTTCAGAAATTTGCATGAAAGATCCTCAGTAGGATTTTTAGGACTAACTTGCTTAAGGACTGCAGTACTTGGTTCTTGTGACAATACTCGAGTTAAGTAGTCCATTGTTGGGTCCGTGATTATCCCTCTAATAGCTTCTTTGTATTCTTTTTGTATATCTACAATTTGGACTTCCTGGTTAGAGGTTATATTATGCTCTAGAAATGGATCTTTTAACATAACTAGGAGTGGCTTTTGGTCTAATGTAAGTGGGGCCTCTAATGAAGGAGCTATAGGTGTGATAGAGGGAGGGAGCATTTTGCTCATATTTCATGGTCCATGAAGGAGTGGAAATGGGTAGCTCTAACAGGGCGTTCACTTCTTTCATATACCCATCTATATCGTGTCCATATCAAAATGAGCTAGACAGGCTTGTAGAAGGTCTTGCGAGTGTATGGTAGGGGTGGCTGCTTCTACAAGTCCCTTTAGTACATTCACTTCACTAAATTCATCACTTTGCGGTCCCATGATAACATTGAACACATTCAACCTTAGCTTTTTATTTCCAAATGATACGTCCATGGCTCCCATCCTATAGTTAATGCAAGTATTGGCTGTTGTAAGGAAGGGTCAGTCTAAAATGATTGGGATCTGGCTAGGGTCGCTTTTAGATTCTATCTCCAATACAAAAAAAGTCTACAGAGAAGTAGAACTCATCCACCTTGACCTACATGTCCTCAATCATCCGAAGGGGTATCTTAACGGATCTATCAGATAATTGTAAGAAAACTGGCATGGATTTCAATTCTTCAAAATCAAAAAGTTTGTAAACTGAGCTCGAAAGAAAGTTGACACTTGCCCCTAGATTTAATAAAGCTTTCTTTATGGCCAGGCCCCCTCTGACACAGAAGATGATAGGAGCACCAAGATCCTTAAGTTTGAATGATGTGGCTATTGGAAGATTGAGCTAGCTTGCTCAGTGAGACAGACTTTCTTGGGGATGTGTGCTTTAGATTTTTATTTCTAGGTGCACAAATCCTTCAGAAACTTAGCATAATTCGGGACCTGCTTAATGGCATCTAAAAGAGGAAGGTTGATATGGACTTGTTTAAACAGTTCAAGCATTTCATTCATCTTGACCTCCATTTTGTCTGAAGGTAGAGGTGTTTCTAGAGCACTTAGAAATGGAGCTCTAAGTGCAGGTGATGGCGAAATTGGTTCATCCCTCTCTTTGGGATCTTCCTTATTGTTAGGTAGATTGATCTGAGTTTGGGTTCTTGATGTATTGGTTCTTTTTGGTTGTTCTAAGACCTTTCCACTTTTAAGGGTCATCATAGATTTAGCTTGCTTGGGAAAGGTTTCGTGGATATTCAAGCTTTCAGCTATATACTGTCCCCTAGGATTGCTTATAGATTGACTGGGTAGTTTTCCTTCCTCCCTTCTACTGATGGCATTAGCTAATTGACCTTTTTGGATCTCTAGCTTTGCTATCGATTACATATGAGATTGAAGAGTCTGGGAGTGGGTTTCTATCCTTGCTAAAGCTTGTAGAACCTTCTCCTTGAAATCAGAACTATAGTTGCTAGGAGAAGGTTGAGGGGCATCCTGATACTGAGGATATGATGTGTTCTTGAATTGCATCCCCTGGTAATTAGGTCTATGGGGAGCTGTGTTGACCACAGGCTATAGTCTCTAAGAGAAGTTTGGGTGATTCCTCCAGCTTGGATTATACATGTTGGAGTACGAGTCATTTTTTGATCTAGGAACAGTATGGGTTTGGGCTTAGTGGGCTTGCTTCTGTACAAGCTCAAGAAACTGATGGGTTGCTGGGCAATCACCAATAGCATGAGCAGGAATTGAGCAGATTATACAAACACCTTATGACTGTATAGATGGGAAAGAGGTGTGACCGACTTGCAGTAGTCGGTCGAGTTTCTGGGATAGTGCGTCCACTTTGCTGTGGATGTATACGGAGTGGCTTACCTCATACATTCCACCTCTTTTGGATCCTAACCTGGGAGCTTCTCTAGATGTGGCAGACATATAATGTATAGAATTTTTGCTTAGGATCTTGAATAACTGTCAAGCCTCATGCTCGTTTTTGAGCATGAATGTTCCACCACAGGAAGAATCAACCATTTATCTATGCTTTTCTGACAATCCATCATAAAGCACTGGACCAGTTGCCATTTGGGTATGGCGTGGTGTGGACACTTGTGGATGAGGTCTTTGAGCCTCTCCCAAGTTTTATGGAAATTTCTCCTTCTAATTAGAAAAAATTAGTGGTGGCTTGTCTAATCTGATTTATTTTTTCAATTGAAAAATATTTCTTAAGAAATTCTCTTTGTAATTGGTCTCAGGTTAAAATGGTCATAGAATCTAATGAATGTAGCCAATATTTAGCCTTATCTTTAAGCAAAAAGGAAAATAATTTAACCTAAGGACCTTATCTGAGAGATTTTGAATTTTGATGGTAGAACATATCTCAAAAAATTCATTCAGATGTTTGTATAGGTCTTCATTATCGAGTCCATAAAAAGATGGTAATATTTGAATGATGCTGGACTTAATCTCATATTGAGTCACTTCTATAGGAGGTACTAGGATACACGGAGAGTTGGTATATGATGAAGGAGTGAAGTACTCCCTCAATTGGCATGGTGATTCATTATCCTGGTGTCCATGTTTCTCGGTCTGTTGGCTCTAAGGGTTCATTCAATTTCAGGGTCTCGAGATTGAATTTCGGATCGATGCTCGAGCATACACCCTGCAATTATACCTTAGAGCAAACATAATTTTTTTTTTTTAGATTTTTTTTATGTGAGAAGAGGAGAGAGGATGAAGAAGGAGAGTTCTAAAGATGAGTCCTAAGAGAATCCTAGATCTACAGATGATAGATGAGAGTGTTTTAGTTAGATTTAACTTTTTACTAGCAAATAAGTTATAAACGCAATAAAACTCTACTTAGGGTTATCTTATATCTAGACACCAATTAAATTGTCCATATCAATGAATAGAACCAATTAAGTAACCACCTTTCTTCGGAATGTAATCTCTGAACCACTTGTCTAGACATCAGTTAACTGATCAACCCTAATCTGGTCCAACTCTTTTGTCTTTTGTCCTAATGAGCTCAAAAAATCTTAGGGGTCAATGTCTAATTAATTTTAGATTAAAGACTTAGGTCAATGCAATACGAAGAGTGGTGGTTTATGGGCCAAGGGAGGATGATGAAATCCCCACCTTATGTTGATTAGGATTTGGCCCTTAAGATAGTTTATGAAGATGTAATACAAATGCAAATAAAATGCCAAACAAGTTAGTTTGATGTTTTAAATCTTAAAAAAAAAAATCCTAATGAATTATGCTGATTTTTTTTTAATGAATTGACCATGCTAATGATCTCCGGTAATGACGCTAAAATTTGATCACTATCGTAGGCGGTCAAAAATAAATCTTACCTCAAATTATATAGATAGGATGAGTCAGGATCGAATCTATAGAGATCAATGGGGTTATGTTCATATTTTAATTAAGATTTTGTTAGAGTTTTAATTAAATTGCAAAACTAAAAATATGAAAGAGTAGGAATATGATTAAAATTAGAAATAAGAATTCAAATTAAATTAAAATTAGTGAGCAATAGATTAAGATGTCTTAAGATTTCAATTCAATTTTTAGTATAATATAAAGTATTTTTTTAATATATAATTATTAAAATTATGACTGATCTTCGAGCATAACCTATCTCGCTAGATACGGATCGTAGTACTTTGATCCATCCCTACATAGCCTAGGCTATTCAAAGTCTTAAATCATAAGAATAAAATAATTTATAATAAGATTACAAGCATAATCTATCTCGTTGAGCATGAGTCATATCCTTAGATCATGATTCGTCTCTATGTAGTCACAGGCTATTCAAAAATCTAAATTATAGTCTAAATAAGAAGCATAATACTTGAAGCAATGAAAAAAAAATTTATTCATGAAAAGAAAATCATTACAATCAAGCTTTAATTGTATAAAAAAAATTATAAAATATAAATACTAAAAAATCTCTGTTGCTCCATGAATTGATTTTGATGATTATAATACATTTGAGGGGGTTACTAATGATTTTGGCTTGAAAAAAATTTATTATATTTCAGGGGCAAAATCATAATTTTATCAAGTTCTGATTCGAAAATCTCAAAAGCAAGAACAAAAGATTTATAGTCTATTAGAGGTAATTTTATATTTTTTGGATATATATTTTAGAAAAAATTAAGTTTAAAGAAAAAAGTTGATCCTATGAGTCGACTCTTGGCAAAAGGGGCTGACGGCATACTATTTTTGGTTGGCACACCCAAAGGGGACGATCTTAGGGGTCGACCTCTGTTAATTATGCAAGTCAAAGATACAGAACAGTTACTTTTTGTTCTGCACCACAGAGATCGATCCTATAAGTCGTAATGCTCATTTAATGCACTCCAACGGCTCTAATCCTGCCCAGATCACTCTCTAGCATCCATTGAAGATATAAAGGCACTTGAAGGAGGAAAAAAGAATAAGGTTTTCAAGAAGGTTTTAAAAGAGATTCAAGCATTCATTTTCAGCCATAAGTAAAAAGTCCTCTTCAAGCAAAAGAAGCTTTCATTTCAAATTCATCAACCCCTCAAGAGCTCATTCAAGTCTTTAATAATCTTGAAAAAATTAGAAAAGCTTCTTCCTTGTTGTGTAAAGTATATTTAAGATTTTATTTGCTCATTAAAGGAGCTAAACTTGTATTCCTTGTCATTAACTCTTATACTCTATTTTTATCTTGATTTTTAGTTTTGGAAGAGTTTCAAAACTTGGATTGGTTGATCCGAATCTTGAATCAAATTATATTAGATTGGCTTGTATCTGAAAAATAAGTTTCTAGCTTGAGATAGTTAGAGTCAGAGGTACCGACGTTGTATTCTTATGGAATATATTTTAGTGGATTTAAATTTCTAAGTAGGAGCTTGGGAAGTGGATGTAGGTGCAAGGTTGGTACCGAACCACTATAAATCTTAATTATTTATAGTGTGCTTACTTGCTCTCTATCTAAATCTCTTTATTTTCTTATATTCTTACATCTCATTTCTACACTTAGCTTAAATTACTTACTTCACATAACTTGCTTATTATTACTTAATCCTTGTGGTTCTAAATTAACTTTAAAATTTTAAAGATCCAATTCACCTCCCTCTTGGGTTGCAAAGCTGGACAATAAGTGGTATCATAGCTCGACGCTCTAGCCTTACTTTGATTTAACCATCAAAGAGCTAAAGATCTATGGTAACTCAAGTTGGTGCTTCACTAACCGAGGGACAGTCCACAAACCGATTTTCACTTTTCAATGGGTCAAACTATACCTATTGGAAAGCTCGGATAAAAATTTTTATCCAAGCACTGACTATGATATGTGGAGTATCATAGTTAATGGATCACACACCCACTAAGATAATTGATAGTGTAGAATCACCAAACCGAAAGAGAATGGGATGAGGTTGACAAGAAAATGGCTCAACTCAATGCTAAAGCCATGAATATTTTATATTGTGCTTTAGATGCTAATGAGTTTAATCGTATTTCAACATGTATGTCAGCTAAAAAAATATAGGATAGATTAGAAGTAACACATGAAGGCACTAATCAAGTTAAAGAATCAAAAATTAACATGCTTGTGCACAAATATGAACTCTTTAAAATGGAGCTTGATGAATCAATAACTGAAATGTTTACTCATTTTACAGATATTATTAATGGTCTAAAAAATCTTGGTAAGTTTTATTCTAACAGAGATCTTGTGAGAAAGATTCTTAGGTATTTATCAAGGACTTGCGAGGCCAAAGTGACCACAATCCAAGAAGCCAAAAATCTGAATATTTTATTCTTGGAGGAGCTTCTAGGATCGCTAATGACATACGAGCTTAGCATGAAACAACATCAAGAAGAAGATGTTAAGAAGAAGAGGACAATCATCCTCAAATCCACTGCTCAACCCGATGAGGAATCCGATGAAACAAAAAATGAAGAGCAAGATAAAAAAATAGCCCTCATCACTAGAAAGTTTAAAAGATTTTTGAAGAAAAGAAAACAAAGGATGAGGAAGAGGCCACCTATAAAAGGAGAGCATAGCAAGGAGAAGGATAAGGAGCAGCCCTTATTTATTATGAATGTAAGAAGTCGGGGTATTTTAGGTCTGAATGTTCATAACTTAAGAAGGACCCCAAGAAGTACAAGAAAAAGGCTATAGTGGCTATATGGAGTGATAGTGATGAGTCAAGCTCCGAAGAAGAAGATTCACATGAACAAGCCAACTTGTGTCTTATGGCATATAAAAATGAGGTAAATGCTGAAACTCTTAATGACTTTACTTTTGAAAAACTTCAAGAAGTATTTTATGATCTAGTTGATGATCTAAAGAAGTTAGGAGTAAAGAACAAAGAATTAAAATCAAAGAATCAATCTTTATTAAAAAAAATGAGATTATTTCAAATAAAAAATTGATCTTGACACAAAAAAATCTGAACTTGAAAAATAAAATTGCTAAGTTAAAATCTGTGATAGAAAAGTTCACTCTAAGTTCAAATAAACTTCAAATGATACTTGATAATCAAAAGATCGTTTATAATAAAGTTGATCTTGGATACAATCCTTTAAAGAAATAAAAATTTTTGAAAAATATCTTTGTGAACTCATCAAACAACAAGTTTTCAAATATTACTTGCTTTAACTATGGTAAAGTAGGATACAAATCTTATACATATTTCTCTAACAAATTTAAAAATTATAATATGAAGAAAATATGGGTTCCAAAAGAATCATTGTGACTAACCAAAAAGGACCAAGAAAACTTGGGTACCTAAAGTCAAAATTTGATTTTTATATGTAGGTGTGTCTTGCATCCCAAGGAACAAATCAAAAATGGTATCTTAATAGCGGGTGCTCAAGACACATGACGATGATGAATCTCAATTCATCACACTTGATGCAAAAGATGGAGGGATGGTCACCTTTGGAGACAATGGCAAAGAAAAGATCATCGGTATAGGTAATATTGGTATCACTCCATCCAAGTATATTAAAAATATTTTATTAGTAGATGGTTTGAAACATAATTTATTAAGCATTAGTCAATTCTGTGATAAAGGGTACAAAGTTATTTTTGAATCTTCATTATGCATAGTAACTAGTCCCAATGATGAAGGCACTAAATTTGTTGGGCATAGACATGGTAATATTTATATGGTAGATTTGAATGATCTTTCCAAGATAAACATGCAATACCTAGTAGCCTTGAATATCAAAATTAATGAGACTAGTTGGCTTTGGTACCATAGGCTTGCACATATTAGCATGCATTCACTTTCAAAACTTATTAAAAAAGAATTGATTATCGATTTACCTAATTTAATTTTAAAAAGTATAGAATTTGTGATGCATGCCAACTAGGTAAACAAATAAAAGTCTCATTCAAATCTAAAAATATTATTTCAACTTCTAAGCCATTAGAATTATTGCACATGGATTTATTTGGACCCACTAGAACTACTAGTTTAAATAGAAAATGATATGGCTTTGTAATTATTGATGATTTTTTTTGTTTTACATGGATTTTCTTTTTGGGACATAAGGATGAAATTTTTCATGTATTCTCAAAATTTTATCGAAAGGTTACTAATGAAAAAAGTTTTTCAATTCAAAATATTCGAAGTGATCATGGAATCAAATTTGAAAATCAAGATTTTGAAAAGTTTTGTGATGAAAAAAAATTGACCATAACTTTTCAGCACCTAAGACACCCCAACAAAATGGGATAGTAGAAAGAAAAAATAGAATCTTTGAAGAAATAGCCCGTACCATACTATGTGAAAACAACCTCCCAAGATACTTTTGGGTGGAAGTAATTAACATGGCATGTTATATTTTAAACTGTGCTTTAATTAGACCAATTCTAAAGAAAACACCCTATGAGCTTTGGAAAGGAAGAAAACCAAACATTATATTTTTTTATATTTTTGGTTATCGATGTTTTATTTTAATAAAGGTAAAGAGAGATTAGAAAAATTTGATGCAAAATCCGATGAAATTATTTTTCTTGATTACTCCTCTTCTAGCAAAGCTTTTAGAGTTTTCAACAAAAGAATTTTAGTAGTAGAGGAATCAATACATGTTGTTTTTTATGAGACTAATGATCTTCTTTCAAGAAAGAGTGAAGGTATTGATGATGCAGATCCTCTTATAGAAGGGATGGAGCTGTTGGAAAATATATCCTAAAGCCTATCATCTAAGTGGTAGATGATTGGAATTAGTATATGAATTATCTAATAATAATAGTTATTTGGCAAGTTCATCATAAAAGTTCTATCTTCCTTAAATGAACTCCTAAATTATGATGAAGTCCTTAGAACGCAATCAATCGATAAAGGAGGATTTATCGGATGGTTCTTAAACTGTTCACGATCAAATGATAAGTTATTAACAAGATGATAACTTATCAAGTGTAGGTCGCTGTATGCCATATGCATTGGTTGTCCTCATAACCAAGTGGTGTGGAGATACTGGTATGGCATTCAGGTGAGATGTAGAAGTACATCTGCATTGAACGTGATCAATGTAACACTCTACTGTCAAGAGTAGTTGCTAAGACCAATGGGTATAAGTGTCCCTCCGACCTGAGATCACCACGGTGACTTGCAAGCAACTCACTGTACTTTGGTGCAGGACTGCCTGTATTTTTAATATAGGTTCGAAAGATTTTTGGGTACAATCAAGTACTTATGAAGTCGGTGTGTGAGTCAAGATGGGATTGACCACTCTTGATTAACTTCAGAAAGAGAATGTCTCATTGTGTTTCAATTTAGCAAAATCTAGGCTTGGGTAATCCTCGTGAGAAGTCATGGGATTTGCAAAATTTTGAGACACAATAAAGATGACTTGTATGAGTGATTGACGGCATACTCAAAGTCATCTTGAGCATTATTGTCAAAAGGATGAATTATACGGTAACCATGGGTCAGGGTTCTTAGAATGTTGCTTTGCATACATTCGACCTATCTGGACGTCGGAAATCATTGCTAGATGGTTACTTTGACTGATACAGAAATTGATTTCTATGCTACCAGTTAAGTTTGAACCTATAAGGTCACACACATAAGAGATTGTAACCTAATCAGATGGTTAATCGACGATTGAGAATCATTCTAAGGTTAAACAATCAATGTGATTGATGTTTGACCTAATGCAAGTGTTGCAGGAAGATCATTAGCAATTGGATTGCTAATTGACTCAATCTGATTGAGCAATTGGGCTGAGATCAAGTCTAATTGAATATGATTCAATTAGAATTAGTTTGGATTTAATTGGATTAAGTTTAATTGGTTTATTGGATAAGTCAGTTGCAAGGAAGAATAAGTCCCTGTTTGACTAGGACTTGTATGCACCTAATTCCTAATTACGTTAGGATTTAAATTAAATATGATTTAATTTGATTTAATTAGACTCCTAGTTGGACTAGGATCACCATTAATTAGGTGGTAATTAATTTAAATTGGGTTCAAAGGATTTGATTTAATCTAAATAAGAATCCTAGTTAGACTGGGATTCCATCTTCTCTTGTGCCACCTAAGAAAATCAAAGCCCACGCCCACTAATTAATTTTAGATGATTTTTTTATGATTTTTATATCTAAGGGAAGTAATCTCACACCACTTATATTCTAAAAATTTGAATCAAATTTGATTTGGTTCAATATAAAAATTAATTTGGTTCATTGTGGAAAGTGGTTTAGCCTATTTCTCTTTTGAAAGAGTCCCTCTTCACAAGGACTCTTCCTCCCTCTCTTGTGCCAACTTCTCCCATGTTTATCCTCTTTTTTGTTGCCCCTTTTGTGGTTATTTTCATGCTATCCACAAAATAAATGAGACAGGGGGCGTCCAAGAGTTGGACGCCCCAAGGACTCCTTGTTAGACTAGGTCTTATGACCTAGTTTGCCATAAAAAAGGAGGCCGCCCCATATGCCATGATATAGGAGTCAAAAATTTATGAAAAATTGAGAGAATTACCAGAGGGGAATGAGGAAGACCTGAGAGATTTTAGGCATCAAAATCCATGGAGGAGAGTCCTCTAACAAGAGATCAAAAGTTGATGTCTTGTAGAGAAGAAAGGTAAGAGAGAAGATTGTCTTCTCTTATTGATTTTCTTTATATTTTTTTCTTTTTGTTTTTGTGTTTTTATATGATAAAAATATGAGAGAGAAAGAAAGATTATATGAGTGGTTTGAGGTACCAAAATCCTTAGAGGAAAATCTTCAGTCAAGAGATCAAAGGTTGATGTCTTGTAGAGAGAAAGGTAAGAGAGAAGATTATCTTCTCTTATTATTTTTTTCTTTCATATTAATATCTCTTTGTTTTATATCTTTTTATATGATAAAAAATCTGAAAGAGAAAGAGGGATGGTGTGGTGAATTCATGCTTCAAAGAGATGGAGCATGGTGATCTTATTTTGGACATGATATGATCATATTCTGATGGAAGAAGAAGAAGAAAAGAAGGTCTTTTCTTAAGGTTTCTTTTAGAACCCTTCTTCTCCATAAATCATGAGATTTTTCTATGAAAAAAATTAGATATCATAAGATCTGAAAACTAAAAAAATATTAAGAGAAGAAGGTCTTCTCAAGTCCTAGCATAGAGATGTTTTCAGGATATCAATTGTTGATGTACTGAAGGAGAAGATCTGTCTTCTCTTAGGATCCTTTTCTATTAATATTAATTTTGATTTTAAGGAGGTCAAAAAGTTTGACTTCTTTCTTATTCCTTCTCATATTCTTCATCTCTTGGAATGTCCAAGAGATCCGAAGAATATTTTTTAGATTAACCATCCGGAGGGATTTGTAAGAAGCTAGCACTTCGAGCGGACCTTCGTTCGACGAACCTCCGATTTTGTTGCAGCCTTGTGTGGATCACCTGTTGAGGTTGGATGTGTGTGTGGCTTCAAAGGTAATAAAAAAAATCAACCATAGAGTTCTCGACCCGCATGAAGGTAAGAGATCTGATCTCTTCTTTTATCTTGATATGATCTAGGTTTTAGATCTGAAATTGTTTCAGATCTAGGGTATTGATTTGATCAATATCAAATCTTTTATTTTTTAATTTATAAATATAATATGACATGTTATAGGTCTTAATTGTAGGGTTTAGTAATTTGATTATATGCATTTGTAGATTAAATTATTTAATTTACATGTTCCGCTGCATTATATTTCAAAAAAGTTTGAAATTCATGCATGAAATCCTGCACCTTTTCCAACAGTGGTATCAGAGCTAGATTCTTTTATAATATATTCATAATTATATTAAAATAAATTTTAAAAATAAAATAATGATCGTACAGACTGTAGGTTGTCCTGCTGTAAGGTTTACCCCTTACAGTGCAAAGATTATCCTAGTACGTTGAGATCTAGAAAATTTAAAAGAGTTTAAATAAATCTGGTCATGAATGTTTTAGATTAAGTCTATTTTATTTCATGAATTTTTATATAATGTACATAGATTAAAATCAGTCTAGAATAGGATCTTGCGAAGGTTCTATTTGCTGATCGGGCTGGCTTGACCAGCAAGCCAGCTCGACCAGCATGCCAGCTCGACTGAAAAGTTGGCTGAATTATATTTCTGACTGATTTTAATTGTTAGTGTTTGTTAGTGAAATAAGCCGACCCATTTTTGAAATGAGTCAACCTATTTAGTGAAACAACACTAGATTATATTAAATCTTTCAAAAGTTGAAAATATTTTTTAAAATACAGAACCCCAACCCTCAGCCATGAACTTAATTAAAAGAATTAAGTGATTGTTTAGGATCTAGGTTTATGATTTAAAGATCCTAAGATAATTTCATAAAACATGGGTTAAAGGGTAATGGGTTAGCTTTGATCAGATCATTAACTGGGTTAGACCTAGGGTTAGATTAAATACGGACTAAGTTAAAAAATTGATCAAACTTAATTAAAAGTAAATTAGGATTAGGTTATTTCTATAGATCACTTCAATTGTTGTAGTTGATCAAAGTCCATATATCTAACAAATGGACACTGATCGTGGCTCAGCGGCTGAGCTCGAGTCTTTAGGCAGGCCAAATCAAAACTGATAAACCAATTGGTATCTAAGATAAACTTGACCGATAGTTTTTAATTGGGAGCATGCTTACCTGGCCATTTCTTATGGTGTTTAAGGCAAGCATTAGCAGACCCTCCCATCGATCATACTTACCTGGCCAATGTGGTTAATCAGGTCTTGATTAGGTTGCTCATTGATTCGTTCTAATCCATATCACATAGAAAATTAGAGAGTCTGATTTCATTAAGTGAGATTGATCTAGGTACCCATGGACCAAATTTGATCCTAGTCCTTGTTAATGACTTGAGAAGTCAGTGGGAGGACTTGACTTGATGAAGTCAGTGGGAGCAAATTGGTCTATGTCCTTTCTATCCTTAAATCACTAATAATTTTAAATTCTCTAAAATTATTAAGTCCTTAAAATGATAAAGTTATGGAGATAACTGAATCATAGCCTCCCATTAAGGTGTTTGATAATGAGTCTATTAACTCAATAATCATTGCAGACCCAAAGGCCTGGTGCTTATTGACTAATGAAATTATCACTCATTATATGATAACTTGGAAGTGTCTCTCTAATGGTGGTTAGGTGAGCCAATCAAAGTTGGACTTAATCATTTGTTGGTTAGATGCACCAAGTATGGTCATGTTAATGGTTGGACCTAATCGAATCCTTACAGTAGAGGTCAAAGCCTACTGATTAGATTTTTGGGGCAAAATTAAATTACTAGAAGTTATTTGGAGAAATAATTGGTTAATGAACCTACCTGTAGATGCACATGGGTTGGCCGACCAAAGTCGGCCTTGTGTGTAGTCTATGTGGATTCTAGTACCTACTAAAAAATTAAAGTAATTTTTTGAATTAGAGGTAGAGGCTATCAATTTGAATAAAATAGTGGGAGAACCTTGAGACTAAAGTCCAAGTCTCTAGGCTTAAAATAATTTATATACATTAGGTCATTGTTCTCTTTTCTCAAAATAAGGTTAAACCTTAATTGCTCCAATCGCTGTTAGACAGTGATGACTTATGGGATCCAACTTCATTAATTAGTATCGAAAGTTGAATTTGGTTCAGCAGTACGAATGGGTACGTATTGGAGCTTCTTAGTCCAGTCAAAATAATTAGTCCAAATCAGGCATAAGCACAGGGTCATAGGAAGAAGAATTGTCTTGCTTTCCTTGACCATAATAGGCTGAACAAGAGAAAGGAGCAAGGGTTGCTCATCAAGGATGTTATATGATAATACCTTAAAATTTCTTTATGTAATTCCACTACTTAGGTATTAGATACTGATGGTTTTATGCAATTTATTGTTAGGACTACAAGTAAGTAGAATATTTGAAAATGATGAAAAATTCTTGAATGTTAGGGATGGAAGTCTTATTCCAATCCTAACTTTAGAAATTGTAGAGCTTATTTTTAAATATTATCATTTAAAGTAATTATTACTATTGTCCATTGTTTGTAATCTTTGTTGGCCTTTTGGCTAAAGATGATCATCATTCATAAAGGAAGATTATTGTGGTATTATTATGAATAATGTTACAATAATACATGGACAATAAGGAAATGATATTTACACAGCCTGTTAAGTGTAATGTATACACCTAAGTTAGATAATGTCATGAATGTCTATCTTTTGCATTATAGGCTTAGTCATCTTGACAAGAACATGATAAACGGATTAGCTTAAGAGGGAAACCTCGACATCAATGATTGTGAATCATTGATAGCCTATGAGTCTTATTTTCTTGGAAAGATGACAAAGTCACCTTTTAATGGAAAAGATGAAGGAGCTGATAAAGTTCTAAGTCTCATACATAGTGATGTATGTAGACCTATAAACTTAAGTACCAGAAAAAGATATTAATATTTATTATAGACGACCTATCTGGGCATGGGTGCATCTGACCAAATTATTTGAAATATTCAAATGATTCAAACGATGAAAAGGATAATATATCTAGGAGAGAATTGGATTCTCTCTCAGTGGATTCTTTTTCAGAACACAGTATATCTGAAACGAGAAGTTGAACTTTGTTAGACATGATTCAATCCACGATAGGGTTCACTAATCTGCCTGTTTCAGGATTGTGCTCTTGTGTGATTACTTGTTTTACTCTGAAAATATACTGAGTAAGTTTGTTGTGCAGATTCCATATAAGATATGGATTGGCATAGACCTAGACTCTCTCACCTTTAGGTTTGGAGTTGATCGGCCTATGTCAAAGGTTTGCATACAGATAAACTTGGTTCATGGTCCAATAGGTGTTTAAGGGTTACTAATTCTATCATGCTGAAGAACATAAGATGCTCATCAATAGTAGGGCATTCCTTTTGGAAAGAAGTTCCTTAGAGAAGGAACTGATGCCTATCAAGTTGAACTTGAAAGTTTGACTGGTAGAAAATGAACCGACATAATCTAGTAAACCTACAGAACCGGATTTGATTAGATCAAACTCGGAGCCCATTAAAGTAAACGCAATGCAGTGGTCCAACTCTGAGAAGTGGCTTGGAGCCATTAAATCCAAATTGAAGTCCATGAAAATCAATAGTTTATGGACACTAGATGATTCACCTGAAGGATTAAAATTCATTGGGTGTGAAAGAATTTTTCAAAAAGATCAGAGTAGCACAGACGGAAAGGTGGAGACCTATAAAGCTTATTTCACTATTATCCCAGAGTTAGAACATACATTTTGAATATATGTCTTTGTTATGAATAAAGAGGAACCCTGCATTTACAAGTGGGCAAAATATTCTGTAGTGTTATTCTTTGTGTTGTCTGTGGATGAAATTCTCTTAATTAGGAATGACATTCCAACATTGCAAGGAATAAAGATTTGGATGTCATTTAATTTCTCCATGTTCAAGTCCAGATATGGTATGCTCACTAATGGTAGTGAGCAGATACCAGTCTGATCTAAGTAAAAATCACTGGAAGATTGTATAGACAATCCTTAAGTATTTGGGAAATTCTAAGATCCAGTGACTCAAATATAAAAATACTGACTTTAAACATGTGGATATTTTGATTTTAGTCAGATCAAGATGACAACAAGAAAGTGTCGGATCATATCTTAATTGTAGGAGCAATCTGTTAGAAAGGTTCCAAGCAGGATACTTTAGTCTACTCAGTTAGTGATGTAGAGTACATCGTAGCATATGATGATGCCATGTAAGCTGTGTTATTGCTGAGCTTCATTAACAGGTTTGGAGTGGCACCCTCCATCGATGGTCCAGTCCTATCATAGCACTGGAGCCATAAATCTAGCTAAAGAATCGAAGGACCAGCATGCTCTGCACTTTTGATTTTAAATCAGGATGACATCGATCTGTGGAAGATCAATGAAAAGGGAGAACTTGACCGACCCATTTGCTGAGGCCTCAGAACTAGGAAGTTCTATGAACTCAAGTGGAAGATAGGATATTTGATATCATTCTGATTGACTTTAGTACAAGTGGGAGTTGTTGGAAAATGTATCCTAAAGCCTATCATCTAAGTGGTAGATGATTGGAATTAGTATATGAATTATCTAATAATAATAGTTATTTGGCAAGTTCATCATAAAAATTCTATCTTCCTTAAATGAACTCCTAAATTATGATGAAGTCTTTAGAATCGTAATCAATCGATAAAAAAAGATTGATCGGATGGTTCTTAAACTGTTCACGATCAAATGATAAGTTATTAATAAGGATGATAACTTATCAAGTGTAGATCGCTGTATGCCATATGCATTGGTTGTCCTCGTAACCAAGTGATGTGGAGACACTGGTATGGCATCCAGATGAGATGTAAGAGTTCATCTGCATTGAACGTGACTAATGTAACACTCTACTGTCAAGAGTAGTTAGCTAAGACCAATGGGTATAAGTGTCCCTCCGACCTGAGATCACCATGGTGACTTGCAAGCAACTCATCGTGCTTTGGTGTCGGATTGCTTGTATTTTTAATATAGGTTCGAAAGATTTTTGGATACAGTCAAGTACTTGTGAAGTCGGTGTGTGAGTCAAGATGGGATTGACCACTCCTGATTAACTTCAAGAAGAGAATGTCTCCCTGTGTTTCAATTTAGCAAAATCTAGGCCTGGATAATCCTCGTGAGGAGTCACGGGATTTGCAAAATTTTGAGACACAATAGAGATGACTTGTATGAGTGATTGACAGCATACTCGAAGTTGTCTTGAGCATTATTGGTCAAAAGGATGAATTATATGGTAACTATGGGTTAGGGTTCTTAGAATGTTGCTTTGCATACATTCGACCTATCTGGACATCGGGAACCATTGCTAGATGGTTACTTCGACTGGTATAAAAATTAGTTTCTATACTATCGACTTAGGTTCGAACCTATAGAGTCACATAGATAAGAGGTTGTAACCTAATCAGATGGTTAATCGACGATTGAGAATCGTTCTAAGGTTAAACAATCAATGTGATTGATGTTTGACCTAATGCAAGTATTGCAGGAGGATCATTAGCAATTGGATTGCTAATTGACTCAATCTGATTGAGCAATTGGACTGAAATTAAGTTTAATTGAATATGATTCAATTAGAATTAGTTTGGATTTAATTGGATTAAGTCTAATTGGTTTATTGGATAAGCAAGTTGCAAGAGAGAATAAGTCCCTATTTAACTAGGACTTGTATGCACCTATTTCTAATTAAGTTAAGATTTAAATTAAATATGATTTAATTGGACTCCTAGTTAGACTAGGATCATCATTAATTAGATTGTAATTAATTTAAATTGGGTTCAAAGTATTTGACCTAATCTAAATAAGAATCCTAGTTAGACTAGGATTCCATCTTCTCTTGCGCCACCTAAGAAAATCAAAGCCCACATCCACTAATTAATTCCAGATAATTTTTTTATGATTTTACATCTAAAAAAACTAATCTCACACCACTTATTCTAGAGATTTAAATCAGATTTGATCTGGTTCAATATGAAAATTAATTTGGTTCATTGTGGAAAGTGGTTTAGCCTATTTCTCTTTTTGAAAGAGTCCCTCTTCACAAGGACTTTTCCCTCCCCATGTTTATCCTCCTTTTTGTTGCCCCTTTTGTGGTTATTTTCATGCTATACATGAAATAAATGAGATGGGGGGCATCCAAGAGTTGGATGCCCCAAGGACTCCTTGTTAGACGGTCTTATGACCTAGTCTGCCATAAAAAAGGAGGCCGCCCCATATGCCATGATATAGGAGTCAAAAATTCATGAAAAATTGAGAGAATTACCAAAGAAGAACGAGGAAGACCTGAGAGGTTTTAGGCACCAAAATCCATGAAGGAGATTCTTCTAACAAGAGATCAAAAGTTGATGTCTTGTAGAGAAGAAAGGTAAGAGAGAAGATTGTCTTCTCTTATTGGTTTTCTTTCATATTTTTTCCTCTTTGTTTTTGTATTTTTATATAATAAAAATATGAGAGAGAAATAAGGATTACATGGGTGGTTTGAGGTACCAAAATCCTTGGAGGAAAGTCTTCAATCAAGAGATCAAAGGTTGATGTCTTGTAGAGAGAAAGGTAAGAGAGAAGATTGTCTTCTCTTATCATTTTTTCCTTTCATATTAATATCTTTTTGTTTTATGTCTTTTTATATGATAAAAAATTTGAAAGAGAAAGAGGGATGGCATGGTGAATTCATGCTCCAAAGAGTTAGAGCATGGTGATCTTATTTTGGACATGATATGATCATGTTCTGATGGAAGAAGAAGAAGAAAAGAAGGTCTTTTCTTAAGGTTTCTTTTAGAACCCTTCTTCTCCATAAATCATGAGATTTTCTATGAAAAAAATCAGATATCATAAGATCTGGAAATTAGAAAAATATCAAGAGAAGAAGGTCTTCTCAAGTCCTAGCATAGAGATATTTTTAGGATATCAATTGTTGATGTACTGAAGGAGAAGATCTGTCTTCTCTTAGGACTCTTTTCTATTAAATATTAATTTTAATTTTAGGAAGGTCAAAAAATTTGACTTCTCTCTTATTCCTTCTCATATTCTTCATCTCTTGGAATATCCAAGAGATTCGAAGAATATTTTTTAGATTAACCATCTGGAGAGATCTGCAAGAAGCTAGCACTTCAAGCGGATCTTCATTCGACGAACCTTCGATTTTGTTGTAGCCTCGTGTGGATCACCTGTAGAGATCGGACGCATGTGCAGCTCCAAAGACAACAAAGAAAATCAACCATAGAGTTCTCGACCCGCATGAAGGTAAGAGATCTGATCTCTTTTTTATCTAGATATGATCTAGGTTTTAGATCTGAAACTATTTCAGATCTAGGGTATTAATTTGATCAATATCAAATCTTTTATTTTTGATTTATAAATATAATATGACATGTTATAGGTCCTAATTATAGGGTTTAGTAATTTGATTACATGTATTTATAGATTAAATTATTTAATTTACATGTTCCACTACGTTATATTTTAAAAAAGTTTTGAAATTCATGCATGAAATCCTGCACCTTTTCCAACAGAAGCTCATCCTAAAAGACTCAACAATTCAAAATGAAGTAGAACATAAAAATAAATAAGAGGATAAAGATGAAGAACAACAAGAACAACCTCAAGGTACAAATGATCTACCCAAAGAATGGAGATATGATCACCATCACCCCAAAAAACTAATCATTAGTAATCCTACACATGGAATAAAAATTCGTTCTTCACTTAGAGATGCATACAATCATTTTGCTTTGTTTCTCATTTTGACCCTAAAACCATAGATGAAGCTGAAAAAGATTATAATTGGATAAATGCAATGCAAGAGGAACTTAATCAATTTGAAAGAAATAATATATGAACTTTAGTATCAAGACCTAAAAATTATCTAGTAATTGACATAAAATGGGTATATAGGAATAAATTGGATGAATATAGAAATGTAATTAAGAATAAAGCAAGATTGGTTGCAAAGGGTTATAATCAAGAAGAGATAATTGATTTTGATGAGACCTTTGTACTTGTTGCTAGATTAGAAGCAATTAGGCTTTTACTTGCATATGCATGCTTTATGAATTTTAAGTTATTCCAAATGGATGTCAAAAGTACTTTTCTAAATAGTTATATTGCTGAAGAAGTATATGTAGAACAACCTTTCGATTTTGAAAATTATATTTTTTCTAATCATGTTTTCAAATTAAACAAAGCATTATATGGTTTAAAACAAGCACCTAGGGCTTGGTACGAAAGGTTAAGTAAATTTTTGCTTAATAATAATTTTTCAAGAGGAAATATAGATACAACCCTTTTCATTAAAAGAAATCATGATGATATCTTAGTTATACAAATATACATTGATGATATTATTTTTGGATCTACTAATGAAACTCTTTGTAAAGATTTTGCTAAGCTCATGTAGGGGGAGTTTGAGATGAGCATGATGGGAGAACTTACATTCTTCCTCAGACTCCAAATCAAACAAATAAAGGAATGGATCTCCATCACCCAAAGCAAGTACACAAAAGAACTACTCAAAAGATTTGGAATGGAGGGCTCCAAAGTAATTGGTACCCCCATGAGCCCAACATGTAAGCTTGACAAGGATGAAGGAGGTAAAAATGTAGACTCAAAATTTTATAAAGTTTGATTGGTTCCTTATTGTATTTAACTGCTAGTAGACTAGATATTATGTTTAGTGTTTGTCTATGTGCTCGCTTTCAATCAAATCCAAAAGAATCACATCTAAATATAGTTAAAAGAATTCTTAAATATTTAAAAAGTATGCAAACTCTAGGATTATGGTATTCTAAAGACTCATCAAGTGACTTAATAGGATATTCAGATATCGATTTTACTGGATGTAGATTAGATAGAAAAAGTACTAATAGAACTTGCCAATTTCTAGAAGTTAACTTAATCTCTTGGTTTAGCAAGAAGTAAAATTCAGTGGCACTATCTACGGTCGAGGCCAAATACATTACAGTCAGAAGTTGCTGTGCTCAAATCTTACGGATTAAGCAACAACTTGAGGACTTTGGCATCAAACTCAATGAAACTCCCATAAGATGTGATAACACTAGTGCTATTAATCTAACTAAAAATTCAATCAGTACTCTGATCAAAGCATATTGAAATTAGACATCATTTCATAAGAGAACATGTCCAAAATCATGATATAATTCTTGATTATGTATGTACTGAAAAATAATTGGCTAACATATTTACCAAGGCCTTAAGTGAAGATAGATTTTATGAAATTAGGAGAGAACTAGAAATCCTTGATCCATCAGCTTAAGTATCTTTTTGATTCTAATTTTTTTTATCAAAAATTCATTGAACCAAATTTTGAGCTTAATTCTCATCTTTCCTTTCTTAAAAGCTCAAAACTATCCTTCATATGATCAATCTCTTAAATTGACCCCTTCTCTCAAGTTTCAAATTTTTTTAAAATTTTTCCATTATTTTTTAATTTTTCTAGCCATGAGTCGACCCATAGGATTGATCTTAGGGTAAACTTATAATTTTCATTAAATCCATCAGGCGCTTTGTTTTATTGAAAAATCTTTGCTGGTAAAGGAGCCGACCCTTTGCCTTTCATCTTCCTCATTCCACCGAACAAAAATCTCCTCCCTCTCCACTCTCTCAACTACAAAAATCTCTTAAAATTCTTCTTCCCACTGTGTTTCCCCCTTCAAATCACCCTTCTTTGGAACTTAATCCCTCTTCCTTTTCTTCTTCATTTGGGCAGATCAAACTTACCCTAGCTTCAAACCCTCTTCTCCAAACTAGCGGTCCATCTCTCCAAAATTTTTATTTTTCCTCTAAAATCCTTTCCACTCCACCTCTCAATAGATCTCCTAAGCTGTTTGTAAGTCTCTCCTGTCTGAAATGGCTCCCAAATTGAGGCTACCACAGAGAAGAAAGTCTGTTCATAGGTTAGAGGAAGATGTGCGCAGAAAAAGAATGGCAGTCTAGCCCTCTCCTGCTCCAACCTCAATTCCAGATTTTGCTCCAACTTCTTCACAGTCTCCACTCAGTCCAAGCAAGGTACCTCTCTCCAATCGAAAAGTAAAACCCGGGAAGAACATAGATTTTAAGTTTTTTAAAAAAGAGGGGTTCTCAATTGGATCAAAAATTAAAAGTCAAAGATGGAAGTTTTACTATCTTTTGAAGAAAAATACTTATGTTGATTTGATCAGAGAATTCTATCTGAATTTAAGTTACTACAATGGAACAATAAAGTCTTTAGTGAAAGGTGTTAACATTGTTCTTGATCCATTGCAATTGGACAAATCTTACATTTGCCTTGTGAAGGTTATACTCATATGGAGCTCCCACTCAAAGAAGAGGGACTAAGTGTTATTTTAGGGAGAGCATTTACTAAAAATTTAAATAAATTAGAAGCAAGGATTCTTTCAATAGAGATGAGACTTTTGCATCACATGGTGATCAAATTTTTTGACCCTAGGAGTGGCAGGCATGACCTCTTATTTGGTAGGAATATATGCATTATGTATGAGGCCATGAGGGTGATCCTGAATAGGTCTCAGGCTCACCTGCCTTATGGTATGGCACTCACCCTGATCTTTAGGAGGTTCGGAGTCTGTTTGAGGGGGAGGCTGTCACCAGATTATCACATGCTGACATCATCAACCGCCACACACTGCATCGCATGGATTTTTCAAAGACTGATGGCGGTTGGTCGAAGGATGTTGAGGAGAGAGCAGAGGAGGAGGGACCATCTTCACCTTCTCATGATCATAGAGCATCTCCTGATATTCAATTCATGTCTGATCATGAGGCTGGTCTCTCAGAGTCAGTGAGGAGGATGCTTCTGTACTACAGTTAGGGAGCAAAGTAGATCCTTCAGAGATCAGACTTGCAGATGATCAGATTGAGTTGATGTTCCAGCGGGTTGCCTCTATCTTATCTCAGCAGTTTGCCACCTCAGATTTTACTCAGAGACGACATCTCAGGCTGTTTCAGATCAAGCTTTGATCCCTCATATCTCTACTATCTTTCAGATGCTTACAGCTCAGTCCGCACGTATTAAGGAGCTTGAGGGATATATTCTGAGATTGACGGGTAGAGTTTTAGATTTGCAGAAGTAGGTATTAACTTTAGCCCATCCCCAGCCACAAGAGAATATCATGGAGGTCTCCGACCTATCTGTAGAGGCGGCTAGGCTTCGAGGCATTTTACAGAGTGGCTTTGATTTTTTGAGGAGAGAGATCAGGGGCTCCAGTGAGACTGTCTCTACTCAGATTGGTGCCTTGATGCAGTCCATGATGAGAGCTTTAGAATAATTGGACACAATCAGACTTTCTCTCCTAGCATAGTCTATAGCTTCCCAGGCTCCAGGACCTCGTTTTTCTACTCGTGCTGGTACTTCTACCCGTGGTTGAGGCAGACGTGGTCAAGGACGTATTCGTGGCTTTGATCTTGAGACTCCTCATCATATCTCTAACTCTTCTGATGCCTCTAGCCATGATATTTATTAGATCTAGCATAGTTAGTCTTTTATGTCTAAGTTCTAGCTTATGGCCTTTGTATTTGTTGGCTGATTGACTCATGGAAAGCTATATTTTGACTTGACTCTTATGTATTGTGACACTTATGTCATTTTGGATATATATATATATAATATATATATATATATGCTTTTAACTTCTATGAATGTGGTATTATTTGGATTGATTTTTATGAATGGCAATATCTTCTATATGAGCAAATTGAAATATCCCTTATGGTTGCTATAGTGAGGGGGAGTCTTTTTCATTTTTTTTTCTTTAAAAACTTCTTAAGGTCTTAATTGATGTTGTTAAAAAGGGGGAGTAGAGAAATAAATAAATAAAATCGGACAATAAGCAAAATAAAATCGAACAATAAGCAAAATATGTTAAAGAAAATAATCTTATAAGTAATTTTCAAACTAATCTTCAAACTACTCATGATGTATTTTATTCAAATAATTGGCTATAATGTTTAAGTGATGCATCTTCATAAATTTAAATTCTTAATCAATGCTTTATATATGTTATATTTTTCTTTTGCTCAAGTATTTTGTCATCATCAAAAAGAGGGAGATTGTTGCTCCATGAATTGATTTTGATGATTACAATACATTTGAGGGGGCTACTAATGATTTTGGCTTGAAAAAAGATTTATTGTATTTCAGGGGCAAAACCATAACTTTACCAAATTCTGATTCAAAAGCCTCAAAAGTAAGAACAGAAGATTTATGATCTATTGGAGGTAATTTCATATTTTTTGGATATATATTTTGAGAGAAAATCAAATTTAAAGAAAAGAGTCGATCCTATAAGTCGACTCCTGTTAAAAGGGGCTGAAAGGCACGCTATTTTTGATTGGCACACCCAAAGGGGATGACCCTAGAGGTCGATCTCTGTTGATTGTGCAAGCTAAAGATACAGAACAGTTACTTTCTGTTTTGCACCACAGAGGTCGATCCTTTGAGTTGACCCTTGCGATAGAAAATTTTCATAATGGCTATTTTTCAGCTCGTTTTGATCGTATTTAATGCTTATTTAATGCACTTCAATGGCTCTAATCCTACCCAGATCACTCTCTAGCATCCATTGAAGATATAAAGGTACTTGAAGGAGGAAAAAAGAATAAGATTTTCAAGAAGGTTTTAAAAAAGATTCAAGCATTCATTTTCAGCCCTATGCAAAAAGCCTTCTTCAAGTAAAAGAAACTTTCATTTCAAGTTCACCAACCCCTCAAAAGCTCATTCAAGTCTTCAACAATCTTGAGAAAAATCAAAAAAGCTTCTTCCTTATTGTGTAAAGTGTATTTAAAATTTTATTTGCTCATTAAAGGAACTAAACTTATATTCCTTGTCATTAACTCTTATACTCTATTTTTATCTTGATTTTTAGTTTTGGAAGGGTTCCAAAACTTAGATAGGTTGATCCAAACCTTGAATCGGATTGTATTGGGTTGGCTTATACCCAAGAAATAAGTGTTCTAGTTTGAGATAGCTAGAGTCGGAGGTACCAACATTGTATTCTTGTTGAATACGTTTTAGTGGATTTAAATTCTCAAGTAGAAGCTTGGGGAGTGGATGTAGGTCCAAAGTTGGTACCGAACCACTATAAATCTTGATTGTTTGTGGTGTGCTTACTTGCTCTCTATCTAAATCTCTTTATTTTCTTGCATTCTTGCATCTCATTTCTACACTAGCTTAAATCACTTACTTCACATAATTTGCTTATTATTACTTAATCCTTGTGGTTCTAAATTAACTTTAAAATTTCAAAAATCTAATTCACCTTCCCTCTTGGGTTGCATAGCTGGGCAACAACCTCATTTACTCTCCAAAGACGAAGATCCTTAGCTATTCATGATCCCTTCTCTTCTCCTTGCAAAGGCTTTTGAAGGCTTCCTCATGATTCCAAGATGATTCTAAAGGTAGAGGTATAGGAGCTTTTTTATAGGTTTTAGGAGGGATGAGGTTTATTTGTTTTTTAGATGTAGGACTAATAAGAGAGGATAGATAGTTATTTTATTTTAAAATTCTTTTATTTTCATGTGTCACAAGCTTTGTTTGTCTCGTTTCTGTGTTGTGAAGTCCGTGAACGGTGCTGTGAATTGGTGCTCTTTTTTTCCTTTGAACCGCACTGCGCTTGAGCTGAATGCGTGCCCAGCTTCTGCTTGGTCGGACCCACATGCACCCGCTCGCGTGCATTCCATTCTCTCATGCTCGCCTCCACATGAAGCCATGCATCAGGCCCCACATGGGTCCATCGCTTGGTTTCTGCTGAAGAAGCGCATGAAGCCACACGCTTTTGAAACCCAGCCAGCGCCCAACTCCTGTTCCCATGTGGACCACGTAGTCATTTGGTCCACCATGGACCACGTAGTCATTTGGTCTGCCATGAGCCCTACTTGCCTTCAGCCATGCACCAGCACCTGCATGAGTCTTTTTTTTTTTTTTTTCTTCTATTGTTTTAAATGTATGCAGGCCCCTCAGTTTTTAATGCTCATGATCCACTTCTTCTAAAAAAAACTTTATTGTTTTGATCTAATACCGCATATATCCTTTATTTTCTTTTGTATTTTAGTACCATTCCACATCTGTGTCATACCCACGTCTACATCACATAATCAAATTAATTAAGTCTAATTCATTAATTACCTACAAAATAAATTAGAGAGTATCAAATTCTTAATAAATAAGGAGTAATTAAATAAAATTGAATGCTTCTAGTGAGTTAATTTAAGTTTTAAGTTCATCTTGAGTAAGGATATATTTTAAACAATATCTACATCCCATCAATGGTTAGAAGGGTGATGGAATGTATCTAGCACTATGTCCATTAGCCTAATTTTAGACATGGTAGTTATTTAACTTGGCCGATTTGAATAAAAGCTAATTGATCTCATGGACTCTTTAATCCCTTTGCTAAAGAGGTTGATAGGTTCACCTCTTAGGAAAGGTGAACTTGAACAACAGCTCTGGGCTATGAAGGATTTAGTGGAGGGGAGACTTGAGTAACTTGTTGAAACTATGAAGGATTTGGTGTGCTTGCCCCAAACCTGTAAATATGACAAATACGGCTGATTTGTAGGGAAAGATATCCAATAGTGTTGATGCCTTCTGATATATAAATTTGGTATGCATGGCTGATGAAGATGATGTGGTGGTACTGTCAGAAGTGGTTGCCTCCTAACTCTCATAATAGGAGGCAAGCTACATCGCAAGTTAGTTGAATGATTATCCTCCATCCATTGGCATTGAGGGACATCCGACTTTGGTGAAAGGGACTAGTATTGGTATGACTTTACGAAAATTTTTCATAACAACCATCTATAGATTAGGATGAGTAAAGCTGATCTCAGGCTTGAATATCAATCTAATATTAATCAAAGCATCGTTGATTGTCTATTTGATTTAATTTGTTCCTACATTCACCTATATGATCTCTTTCATTCGACTTATAGACTTTAAGGGATCCACAAAATAAGATTCAGCCTTTTGCTTCTAATAGGCTAAAACTTGATGTTCATGTTTCTTGCAAATCCTTGACATTTCTATGATATACTAACTAATGAGTGAAATTCATCTATTATAGAGCGAAATAAACTAATTCTATCATCGTATATACTGAAATATGCTATGGCTTATAATGTCATTTTTTCACAATAGAAACAATCTCTCAATCTATTATTGAAACCTGAGATGCCAAGTATCGCTTCATAAGTGGTTTTCGTATGGTGACCACTTTATTCTTATCTGCTTCATCAATCTCCAAGTGCAATAATATGACGGTTGCTACATGACTGTCCTGCTAAGTATGCTAAAATAATTTGTTAGCAAAGAAGTCCCACCAGATGTGTCAAAGGAAATTTGTTGGCAAGCTTTCATTTCTTTCAAGGGATAAGCATGCCAAAAAGCTCATAATAAGTCTCGTGGCCAGGAGTAGATGCATGGGCATGCCACTGAGGTTGGATTAGTCAAGTATAGAACTATAAAAGGATAATGATCGGAGCAGCATGAGTCTTGGTGCCTTGATCTTCAAGGATGTTCACCATTGTCACACAAGTCTATTTAAAAGAAGATAGATAAGGTAGGGTAAGGTGTTGCAAGCCTACAACTATAGTACTCTATGGCTATTTCTAAGGATAAATTAGAGTCCCATTGATAAACTAAGAGCGGAGAAAGTAAAGATAATCTGAAGATAAAGATAAGCTGATTTTATTGATGGGTCAAAACATTGAAAATGTCCCCTCTTTAGATCATAATCCATTTATTGATACTAGAAGATAACCCGCCCTTTATTAGTAACAATTTATGCCTGGCATCGACTTCTAATATTTTGATAATTGACGCCAATCCTCCACCAATGCTGTCATAATAGTCATACTTTATATTGTCTATCAGATAGATAATCATGCTCCATCAACCTTGACTCATCACTAGTCTTCATTCTGTTTGTCCATAATAGTTTCTATTGGCTTCTTCTATTTATGCGACCTGTAAAACGACACCTTCCAGTTGGCTATGTCAACTTTTTTGTTGTGTCTATTACATCAGCCTTAGTCTCTATTTATTTGATATAATATTATACTTATCATTGTCTAATCCTACCATGTGCCTGAATGAGCACATCTCTCAAGTACCACCTTGAGTAAAATATATGGTGTAAACAGATACGATAAGGTAAGAGATGACATAATATCCAAGATCAGTTGAATTTTTCTCTCCTTCTAAGATCAATTATATATGTTGAATTCTAGGTCTGGTCATGGCTTAGCATGATTTACAGCCTAACCTAACTATAGCCCGACCTAACCAAACCTAGGAATCCAAACCCGACCATGACCAACTTGGATAGCAACTAGCACCCTAATTTTTACTTAATCTGGCACCTCATGGGTCATCTTTGGTTACTAGACAACTAAGATATTTGGTTGTATAGAAATTATGAAAACAAAAGAAAATCCAAAAAAAAGAGAAAAATCTTAGTCAAATTTTGAATAGCTTATATTTTGGAATTATATTACAAATATATCAACCACAAAAGCATCTTATGGCCTTACTATATAACTATTTGAAAAATAATGATATTAGATAATGTTAAAATCTTCCTTTGGCTTGCTTTTAAGAGTAGATTTTGTATGGATGAGATATTAGCAAAAATAGAGTGGGTAGTTAGATCAAAATGCCCATAGTGTACAAGAGCAGAAAATATCTCACACTTTTCATCAAATGCCGATTAAATATTTGATTCTCTTTGAAGTTTTATCTTAGGATAAAAGCCTGGCTGATAAACATACAAGATCTATGGACAAGTTGGTGATGTAGAAAGATAGAAAAGGATATAACAAGAACTTGAGATCATAGCACAATATAGACATATTTGGTTGGAATATAATTTTCAAATGTTCCTTATAGAGAAATTATTTTTTCTTGCTCTATCGAGAAAATCCTCCAAAAGACTTTGAATACCTTCCAACTCTAGGTAAATTTAAGTTGTGAAAAGACAAAGGAGAGCCATCAAGCATTTCTTAACATCCTCTCTCCATTGCTGCAAAAACTCTATAGTTAATTCCTATTCTTAACTTTTTATCTCATTCTTATAAATATTAAATATAATTAATAATATATGTTGGGAAAGTAGTTCACTTTTGCCTTTCCTATCAAAACAAAATATTATTTTATTTTTTCCACCATCTAAATAATAGAAAAATTTTAATTTCTCCAAAGTCTTAAATTTTCTAAGACCTTTTGAAGCAACTAAATATATTCTTAATATATATTCATAATTTTATTTCTCCTCTCCTCCTAATTAAGTAATCATGCCTTTCCCTTATAATCTGTTAGAAACTTTGTCAATTCTAGCAACTTTGTTGATTGCCTCAAAACCTAGGGATCAAGCAATCTCAAGATGATCAGAGTGCATGAGGGCATCATGGACAAATGAGAAGAACCAACTCTTGAAGGGGAAAAACGAAGGAGAAGATGAATGATGGTAGCAGACGTAGGGTGAATGGTGGGAGAGAAGGCGGCAAACAAGGTGAGTATAAAGCAAAAGCCTGTTGTCAAGTGGCACAGAATTAGATAGGTTGGATTTATCTTAAGTTGAATTCTAAAAAATGGAGGGCAAAAGAAGCTAAGATAATTCATATCGGTGGTGGCAGATGGTTATCGAGATCATTGTCAGAGGGTGGTCATGAAGACAATTTGGCAATAGTAAGTAATGATGGAGATCATTAACTAAAGATGATGATGAAGAAAATCATAGTAAAGGTGGCCAATGGTGGAAATAGAAGCAATGGTGCATAATTATAGATATCAATGATGGTGATGAGGAGCTATAGAGATCAGCAATGTAGTGGATGGTTGTAGGAGATTGCCGAGTGAGATGATGGTTGGTGGTGGATGGTAGAGAGATGATGGTAGTGATACTAGAAAATATTAAAATCTTCCTTTGACTTGCTTTTAGGAGAAGATTATGTATGGATAAGATATTGGCAAAAATAGAGTGGGTAGTTAGATCAAAATGTCCATTGTGTACAAAAGTAGAAAATATCTCACACTTTTCATCAAATGCCCATTAAGTATTTGATTCTCTTTGAACTTATATCTTGGGATAAAAGTCTTGTCGACAAATATACAAGATCTATAGACAAGTTGGTGATGTAGAAAGATAGAAAAGGATATAACGAAAACTTGAGATCATAGCACTATGTAGGCACATTTGGATGGAATATAATTCTTGAATGTTTCTTGTAAAGAAATTATTTTTCCTTAGTCTATCAAGAAAATCCTCCATAAAACTTTGAATACCTTCAAACTCTACGTAAATTTAGGTTGTGAAAAGGTAAAGGAGAACTATTAGACATTTCTTAAAATCCTCTCTTTGTTGTCACAAAAGATCTATAGTTAATTCCTCTTCCTACTTTTCTATCTCATTCTTGTAAATATTAAATATAATTAGTAATATATATTGGGGGTAGTTCACTTCCGCTTTTCCCATCAAAATAAAATATTATGTTAGTTTTTCCACCATCTAAACAATAGGAAATTTTAATTTCTCCAAAGTCTTAAATTTTCTAAGACCTTTTGAAGTAGCTAAATATTATATATATATATATGTGTGTGTGTGTGTGTGTATGTATGTATGTGTGTGTATATATATATGTGTATGTATGTATGTATGTATGTATGTATATATATATATATATATATATATATATATATATATATATATATATATATATATATATATATATATATGTATGTATGTATGTATATATCACAACTCAGGATTTCAGTCTCTTTTATTTTTCCTCTCTTCCTGCTCAAGTAACTATGCCTTCCCATTATAATTTTCTAGCAACTTTATCCATTCTAGCAACTTTTTCCATTGCCCTCGAAACCTAGGGATCAAGTGATCTCAAGATGATCAGAGTGTATAAGGGCATCAAGGATAAATGAGAAGAACTAACTACTTGAAGGTGAGAAAAGAAGGAGAACATGAATGATGATAGTAGAGGCAGGATGAATGATGGGAGAGAAGGCAACAAGGAAGGTGAGTATAAGAAAAAAAATGGCTGTCGAGTGGCACAAGATTAGATAGAGGTAGGATTTGCATCAAGTTGAATCCTGTGAAGGGGTGGAGGTCAAAAGAAGCTAAAATAGATTCATGGTGGCGGTAGCAGGCGGTTATCGAGATCATTGCTAGAGGGTGGTTGTGGAGATAATTTGGAAATGGTAAGTAATGACAGAAATCCTTAACTAAAGAGGGTGATGAAAGAAATCATGGTAATGGTGGTCAGTGGTAGAAATGAAGGAAATGGTTCGTGATTATAGAGATCGATGAGGGTGATAAAGAGCTTCAGTGATTTAGTGGATGGTTGCAGGAGATTACTAAGTGAGATGATGGTTGGTGGTGGATGGTAGAGAGAAGATGGTACTCATATTAGAAAATATTAAAATCTTTCTTTGGCTTGGTTTAAATTCTAGACTAGATTACTTATGGATGAGACATTAGCAAAAGTAGAGCGAGTAGTTAGATCAAAATACCCATTATGTATCAAAGCAGATGATGTCTCATACTTTTCATCAAATGCCCATTAAGTATTTGATTCTCTTTGAAGTTGCGTCTTAGGATAAAAGCCTAGCCGACAAACATACAAGATCTATAGATAAGTTGGTGATATAGAAAGATAGAAAAGGATATAATGAGAATTGAAATCATAGCACTATGTAGGCACATTTGGTTAGCATATAATTCTTGAATGTTCTTTATAAAAAAATTATTTTTCCTTACTCTATCAAGGAATGTTCCATAAGACTTTGAATACCTTTCAACTCTAGGTAAATTTAAGTGTGGAAAGACAAAGGAAAGCTATCAAGCACATCTTAAAATCCTCTCTCCATTGTTTCATAAGATCTATAGTTGATTCCTCTTCTTACTTTTCTATCTCGTTCTTATAAATATTACATATAATTAATAACATATGTTGGGGGAAGTAGTTCACTTCCATCTTTTCCATCGAAACAAAATATTATTTTAGTTTTTCCACCATCTAAATAATAGAAAAAATTAATTTCTCCAAAGTCTTAAATTTTCTAAGACCTTTTGAAGCAACTAAATATTATATATATATATATATATATATATATATATATATATAACCCAACCCAAGGTTTTGGTTTTTTTTATTTCTCCTCTCTTCCTGATCAAGTAACTATGTCTTCCCTTTATAATCTACTAGCAACTTTGTCTGTTGCCCTCAAAAGCTACGGATCAAGCAATCTTAAGATGATCGAGTACGCAAAAAGGCATCAGGGACAAATGAGAAGAACCAACTGCTTAAATGGGAGAAAAGGAGAGAATATGAATGATGGTAGTAGAGGTAGGGTGAGTGGTGGAAGAGAAGGCCATACGAAAGGTGGGTACAAGATAAAAGCTTGCGATCGAGTGGCACTGGATTAGATAGATAGGATTTGCCTCAAGTTGAACCCTGAGAAGTGGAGGGCAAAAAAAGCCAAAATAAATTCATATCGATGGTGGTAGGTGGTTATCAAGATCATTATTGGAGGGCAGTCATGGAGATAATTTGGAAATAGTAAGTAACAATGGAGATCATTAACTAAAGAGGGTGATGAAGAAAATTGTAGTAATAGTGGTCAGTGGAGAAAATAGAGGCAATGGAACATGATCATAAAAATCAACGATGGTGATGAAGAGATGTGGAGATCAACAATGTAGTGGATGGTCGAGAGAGATTGTGGAGTGAGATGATGGTTGATGGTGGATGGAAGAGAGAAGAGAGTTCCTTCTTTTGACTGTCTTTTTCTCTTTTTTCTTCTCTCACAAGCTTTCTTTTTTTTTTTTTATTTCATATACTTATATCATATTTTTTTTATCCCACTCTCTCTTTCATTCTGCTCATATGGCGATGGGTGATGTGGTAAGAAATCAGCCCATTGTTTGTGAGTAGATATGTGGCAAGAAAAGATTTAAATTCAAAATTGAAATTCTTAACAGAATCCAAACAAGGAAGGAGATCATAGTAGATTTGGATCTAGATAAAGGAGGTTATGAGAATTCCTTAATCTCTACCTTGTCATGATAGATCCATACGACCTCATCTATATAAATAGGGCCAAGAAGATTTCAAAGGAAATGGCTCTTAAAGAGAGAAACTCCCATAGCCCAAGATCTCATGGTGAGAGGATCCAAGACCTCATCCATCATCCTATACCTTTTTTGTAGGGTAGTAGATCCATGAGGTGCCGTGACTGAGGTGATGCCAAAGTTAAGCTACCAAGCCCAAGACTAAGATTAAGGCTGAGCTCCCAAAGGCTAGCTCCTATAGGCCAAGACCTAAAAAGTTAAGCCCCCAAAGGCCAAGCTCCTAAAGACTAGATTGATCCAAACATCGATTAGATCTTGATTGACCATCTCCAGATTGGTCAAACATCGATCAGATCTAGATCGACTATCTTAATATCGGCTAGATGCTGATCAAATTTAGACTAACTATCTCCAGATCGGCCAAATATTGATCAGATTTGATCATCTTCAGATTGGTCAGACATCGATTAGATCCGACCTTCTCCAGATTGATTAGACACCAATTAGATCTAACTATTTCTAGACCGATCAGATACCAATCTGATCGGACCATCTTTAGATCGATCAGACACTGGTTAGATTCGATCAGTTCCATATCGACCTACATGCTAATCAAAATAGAATAATATTTTATACTATTCTATCTCTTTATTATATTCTCTATTTACTATTATTCTTCCAAAATCTAATCTGACTTAGGCATCGGAGGGCCTGGTTGGAGTGAATCCGATGAGCTTTTCTCTTCTTTATTGTGTGTGCAGATCCACAACTGGTGTGGATACTAGTTATTGTGATTCATTATGGCTCGATTATTCATAAAGCCCTTTATTTTGAGTCCTGTAGTTTTTATTTTTGAGTCCTATAATGGGATTATAATTGGATCCTTAAATTGGGTTTAATTGAGTCCTAGTAGAGTAAACCATTTGGAGGAGTTTCATGTCAGCCATTTGAGGAGTTTCATGTCAGTTCGAATCAACCACTTGGAGGAATTCAAGTCAACTATTTAGGAAGAGTCCTTATGAGGCACACCACCTGATCATGCATCCAGATTTCTTCACACACATACGAGTTGAGATCTTCATGGTAGCAAGGATTGATGCACAAAACTTGGGAAACTAAGCAGATTAGTTTTAACCTCTGAACGTGTGCACAAAACTTGGAGAACCGAATGCCATGGGATCCAAACGCCATCCGGATTGATGCAGCCCATCTCCAATGCCCTCCTCAATGCTCTCCTGATGCAAATCCTGAGATCGCACCTTCTTTCTGTTTAGGTTGTTAGAATTTTCTTTTAAAAAGGAGAACAAAGGGTTTTGTAATTAATGAATGATTAAGAAATAAAATTCTGCTTTTCCTTCTCTATGTGCTCTCTTCTTCCTTCCCTTCTCAGTCTACTAATCTTTCTTTTTCTTTCCCTCTCTTCCTTCTCTTCCTCCCATCCTTCTTCCTCTCTCTCTCATCTCTCTTCTGAAATCTCCCTCAAGATTTGAAGATTGAAAGATGATGAATTTTCAACAATCCACCCATCTGCAAGATCCAATTTCAGCATCCATAATTTTGTATTCTCCCAAATCCCCACCTTCCTTTTATGATTGCTGATTTATTTTTGTTGCTGCAAGCAATTCTTCGCATGCTCGGATCGATTCCCATGATCTTGGACAACGGAAGGATTTGCTACCAATCGTGGCCTGATCTGATGTCTAATTCCTCCCTCATCTAGAAATCTTAGTCAATGTGTTTGTGAGATCCCTTGCTTCTAAAATATATTTCTGAGTAGATCGTTATTGTAAAGAGTTAAATCCTTATTTCTTTGATAATTAGATTTGAAATTTTTAATTGTGATCTGATGTCCTAATCATCGATGGTTTTTTAATTGTTTATGGTCCTAATCTACATCTAGGGGCTGATCAACATGCATGCATATCATTAGTCTTTTTCGATTTTAGTATAATCATCTCCATAGTCTTTGGTTTGTTGGTTATCTATTAATTGTGAATAAATATGATTTCTTATTTCCTCTAGATCTAAATTATTTCACATCAGTTTGATATCAAAGTCAGGTTAGATTAGGACTAGAGTTTTGTATTTATGTAGTTTTCTGTATCAAAACCTGCAAACTAGTATCTTGCGCAGTCCTTAGAGAAACTATGATTTCTATTTTCAGAGATTCTAGAAAATATTCAATTTTCTATGTAGGTTTTAAACTTGATTGGCAAGTGAGATTTTAAATTTCATAAGAATCTAAAATCATTTGGTTCCTAAAAACCCATCTAAAAAGACCCTATATATCCTGACTTTTGCACCTGAAATTTGTGCAGAAAAATGTTTGCACACCCTTACAAGAAATAACATTTTCCATCCATAGAAGAGTCAAAAATTCATGAACTTTATTGATTTGGAAACTAGATTCGATAGTAAAGATTTTCATAAGTGGAGATCTAGAAAATAGATCTGGAATTGATACCAGATTTGTCTATTAGTTGGAGGTCAGTGCGAAATTTTGTGATCGATTTTGTGCAATCTTAGGAAAAACAGAGTATCCGACCTGTTGAAACTTTCAAAAATTCAAAAATTTGATTTTCTGAAATTCTCATTGATAAGGAATCCAATCTTGCTTTGAAATCTATGAAATCTATCCTCTAAGAATTCTGTGGCAGAATTTTAATCAGAGAGCTATGTGATCTAAAAATAGAATTTTGGGAGTCTGAAATTTCATACACTTAGGAAGAACTTTAAGGGTTGATTAGAGTGTCAATTTCATTTTATGTTTGTTTGAAGTTCATAATTTTAGTAATTTAGTTTCATTTTCTAGTTTGTTAACTTAGTTGGCACTATTTTATTTCATTTTGGAATCAATGTTTGCATTTTATTTGCATCTGTAAGCTATCCTAAGGGTACTCCCATCATAAGATAAGGAAAGAATTTCATCACCTTTTCTTCGCCCAAAAACTACCAACATCACGTGCATTGACCCAAGCCTAAGCTAAAATCAATTAGACATTAAAGAATAGGGTCAAAATAATCAAGTTTAATTGCTACGATGAGTCTTAGTGCAAGTTTGGTCTGCATTTGACTCCGTAAGTTGGTGTCTAAGGTTAAAGGTATAAGGCAATGCCTAAGGCTAAAGGTATAAGGCAATTTCACCTCTTATCTAACCAGCCCAAGGATTCGAATGCTGATCTACTTGTGCTTCGATCGATTCATAGTGATTTGAGCTTTTAGGTCTAAAAAAATTCTTAGAATTGGTTGTATTGCATGTCTACTAGGTCTGGAGTTAGATATCACCCAAAGAGCCTAGAGTCAAATCACGGAATAGATTTGATTTTACTGCAGCCTTTAAGGACATTATTGAGAGGCTAAATACCATAAGTGATTTCATCCTAAATTTGAATACGAGAGTAGAGATCCTAGAAGAAGAAAGGATGAATGGCATGGAAGAATGTGCTAGGAATACCCTTCTCCTAGATAACTATCCTAAAGGATGACGTGACCATCCTAATTTTGATACAGGTCGCAATCAAGTGATCTGACCCCATCATGATCATATTGATCAGAATGAGAGATACTTTGGAGTGTCAAGGTCGAAGCCCCAAGCTTTGTGGGCCGTCTGGACCCTAACGAGTATCTTGACTGAAAGGTGGACATGAATCATACGATATGTTTGAGAAGAAAAAAATCAGATTCGCTAAAATGAGACTTCTAGGTCAAGCCAAACTTTATTGGCATAATGTGGAGCAATTAGCCATGCATAGGAGATAGAAGCCCATAAGTACTTGGGATGAGATGAAAGATAAACTTCATGAAAAAGATCTTCCTACCTCCTATCAGCAGCATATCCTGGACCAATGACAAAGGTTGACTCAGGGTAGCAAGTCTGTTACTGAGTACATTGTCCAATTCTATAAATACCTTATATGATGTGGGGTTAGTGAAGATCCATCTGTCACCTTATCATGATTTAGAGCTAGTTTAAAGGATGACATATAGAGAAAATTATTCATGCGTGAGGTCTGTAGCTTAGAATAAGCTTATCAATTAGCCCAGGATTATGAGAGATTCCAAAGATTGTCGGTGACCCAACAACTTGAGTCATGTAAACCTAATATTCTTGGTCCTAGACCCGGCTTTAATTAGACCCCTAAATCCAGCTATAATCAGATCCCAACCAATCATTCCCCACCTATTGGTCCCCCACTGAGAAATGGTGATAAAGACAAAGGAGCCTTGTGAAGAACCCAAGAGAAAGTAGTTCAGAAATCCGATACTTCTAGTACAATGGGTTAGGTCACATTTCTAGTCAGTGCCCATCTCGAGCTCTACACATTGGAGAGTCCGAAGAAGAGAACCTCAAAAATCTTTTAGGAGATGAAGAAGGATACATAGCAGATACTGAGTTAGCTGAAGCTTATGAGAAACTCAATACTTTAGAAGTTGGATCTAAAAAGAGAATGCGTGTAGTGAGATACGTTTTAACCCAACCAAAAGAAAGTAAAAATTAGCGCAGGACTACTATTTTTCATACCTTCATAGGTCAGAAAAATAAAGTGTGTAAGGTCATCATTGATAGTGGCAGCTGCATCAACACTATTTTGATTGATACTATTTCAAAACTGGATCTGACACCCATAGATCACCCAAATCCATACAAGGTAGGTTGGATAGATGCATTATCCATCCCAGTTAGGCATCGTTGTCTGATCCCCATTAAATTTCAGTCTTCTCAGAAGAATATATGGTGTGATGTTATGCCCATGGATGTAGAAAGCATAATCCTAGGAAGGCCTTGATTGTTCGATCAAGATGCAATGCTTCATGATCAATCCAACTCGTGTACGTACATGAATAGAGGTAAGAAATTATGATATACCCTTCACCCCCTAGGAATGTAAAGAAGAACAGCCCTTTAGAGTCCAAAGAAGAAAAGCAGAACAAGAGTTTACATTTAATCAATGCAAAATAGTTTGAAAAGGGTTTAAGAGAAACTCTTCTATTTAGATTTTAGCTATTAATGAAGTTAGTATGAAGGACACAAGTCATCACCCCCAAAAAATAGCAAGTCTCTTTGAAAGCTTTAAGGATGTTTTCTCTGAGAATCTCTCAGATCACTTGCTACCCATGAGGAATATCCAACATGCAGTATACCTTGTTCTAGGAGCTACCTTACCTAATTTTCCCCACTATTGCCTTAATCCTACAAAGCACGTCGAGCTAAAACATCAAGTAGAAGAACTCCTTAGAAAGAGATTTGTTAGAGAAAGTCTAAGTTCTTGTGTGGTACCCACACTCCTGACTCTCAAGAAGGATGGAACTTGGAGAATATGTATGGACAGTTGGATAGTTAACAAAATAACGATAAGGTATCGATTTTCGATTCTCCGGCTTGATGATATGTTGGACATGATTGCTAGATCTAATGAGTATTCCAAAATTGATCTAAAAGTGGGTATCACCAAGTGTGAATTAGGCCCAGATGAGTGAAAAACAGCTTTCAAAACTAAAGATGGTCTCTACAAATGGTTGGTCATGCTGTTTGGCCTGTCTAATGCCCCTAGCATATTTATAAGACTCATGACTTAAGTGCTACGACCATTTATGGGCATATTTGTGGTTGTGCTTTGATGATATTCTTGTTTATAGCAAGACTAAGGAAGACCACTTAGAACATCTCCATCAAGCTTCTAAACTCTTAGAACCGAAAGTCTATTTGCAAATTTCAAGAAATGTGACTTCATGACCATACATTGTTTTCTTAGGTTTTGTTGTGACCTCTGATGGTATGTCCATGGACCCTAAAAAAGTTCATGCAATTAGAGAATAGCCTGTACCCCAAAATATTCACGATGTCAGGAGTTTTCATGGTTTAGCAGCTTTTTATTGAAGATTCATTAAGAGGTTTAGTACAATTATGGCTCGTATTATGGATGTATAAGAAAAGGAGCCTTTGAATGGACCAAGACTGCGAACCGAGCTTTTCATGAAATTAAGGATCGTATGAGCAGCACTCCTGTGTTACGTCACCAAATTTTTTTAAGGCTTTTGAAGTCGCCTGTGATACATTTGGGGTAGGAATTGGTGGAGTTCTTAGTCAAGAAAGACACCCTGTGGCCTTTTTTAGCGAAAAGCTAAATGACACTAAGTGTAGGTATTCCACCTATGATAAGGAGTTCTATGCGATAGTCCAAGTTCTCAAGTTTTGGAGGCACTACTTGCTCCCATAAGAATTTATCCTGTATTCTGACCACGAAGCTCTTAGGTTCCTCAACTCCTAGAGAAAGTTAAATCCTAGACATGAAAAATGGGTTGAGTTCCTTCAGTCTTACACTTTTGTATTGAAACACTATGCCAGTGTTGATAACCATGCTGTTGATGCACTCTCTCATAGGGTGGATCTTTTACTGACAGTAGTCATTGATAAGAACCAAACTACTAATGCACTCCATCAGAGAGTAGACCTTCTATTAGCAATAAATGTTAAGATCATCGACTTTCAGAAATTAAAAGAGGATTACGATGATTGCCCAGACTTTGGAAGAATTGTATCTTCACTCCGACAAGGATCATCTCGAGAAATTAGTGGATATACCTTCTAGAATGGATATCTTTTCAAAAATAATAAGTTGTCTATCCCATATACTTCTGTCCATAATTTTTTGGTATGGAAATTGCGTGCGTGAGGTTTGTCCGATCATTTCGATAGGGCCAAAACCTTAGAGGCCGTAGAACATCAGTTTTATTAATCAAGTTTGAAATGAGATATAGCCAAAGTTGTTGCCTAATGTCAAACTTATGTTGTAGCTAAACAGTGTAGATAAAATACTGGCTTATACACCTCATTATCTATTCCTGATTGTTCGTGAAAAGATGTAAGTATGGATTTTGTTCTAGGATTGTCACGTACAGCTAAAAAGAATGACTTTATCTATGTGGTAGTGGATCGATTTTTAAAAATGACTCATTTTCTTCCTTATTCCAAAGCCTTCGATGCCTCTAGAATTGCTCATCTTTACTTTGATGAAGTTGTCCAATTGCATAGATTACCTGAATCAATTGTATCTGATAGTATTTGATAGAGACGTTAGGTTCATTAGTTATTTTTAGAAAATTTTATGGTGCTTAATGGGGATGAAATTAAAATTTTTGTCAGCATATCACCCCCAGACTGATGGTCAAATCAAAGTTGTAAATAGAAGTTTAAAAAATTTGCTTCGATGTTTAGTTGGTGAGAATATTAGAAATTGGGACTTGCTGTTATCTTGAGTCGAATTTGCATACAATAGTTCTGTTAATAGGACTATTGGTATGAGTCCCTTTGAGGTTGTGTAAGGCCATTACCTTAGTAAATCAATTGACCTCATTCTTGTACCCTTGCATACTAGAACATCTGAGACAGCATAATCATTTGCACAACACATTAAGAATCTGTATGAAGAAATTGTAAAAAAAATTAATGTTAGCAATCAAATTTATAAACAATTAGCAAATTCACACCGTCGAGTCCATGATTTTGCTGAAGGTGATTATGTTATGATTCAGATTAGATCAGAATGGTTTTTTTTTGGAAACCATTAAAATATTGCATGCAGATGGAGTAGGCCCCTTTAGGATCTTAAAAAACATTGGACCAAATGCATATATTGTAAATTTACTGCCTGATTATGGCATCTGCTCTACTTTTAATGTTTTGAATCTGGTTAAATATAAAGAACCAATAACGATACCTAGTGATCCGTTTGAGCCTAACCTATCCATTGAGAGTTAACCCTAACCTGGGTGTCTACAGCCAAAATTTTCAAAAAAATATGATCGTATTGAAAAATTCTAGACGAACAGATAATTTTCACCAGGAGGAAAGGATATTAAAGGCACCTAATTCATTGGTAAGATCGACCTGAGTCTAGGACACATGGATAATTTGAGAAGAGCTGCAAAGAATTGATCCTGATCTACTCGAACACTATCAGAGCTGAGGTGATCTTTATTCGACAGAGTCGAATTCTCTGTAGTCTGAGAGAATTGATGTGGACACTAGTCACTATGATTCATTATGGCTCAATTATTGATAGAGTCCTTTATTTTGAGTCCTATAGTTTTTATTTTTGAGTCCTATAATGAGATTGTAATTGGGTCCTTAAATTGGGTTTAATTGAGTCTTAGTAGAGTCAACTATTTGGAGAAGTTTCATGTCATACATTTGAGGAGTTTCATGTCAGATCGAATCAGCCACTTAAAAGAATTCAGGTCGACCATTTAGGAAGAGTCCTCATGAGGCACACCACCTGATCGCACATCTAGATTTCTTCACGCACATGAGAGTTGAGATCTTCACGATAGCAAAGATTGACATATAGAATTTAGGAAACCAAATAGATTTGTTTTAACCTCTGAATGTGTGCACAAAACTTGGAGAACCGAATGCCATGGAGAGCCGAACGCCATCCGAATTGATGTAGCCCATTTCCAATGCCCTCCTCAACTCCCTCCTCACATAAATCCTAAGATCGCACCTTCTTTCTATTTAGGTTGTTAGAATTTTTTTTTTAAAAAGAAGAACAGAGGGTCTTGTAATCAATAAATGATTGAGAAATAAAATTCTACTTTTTCTTCTCTACGTGCTCTCTTCGTCCTTCCCCTCTCAGTCTACTAATCTCCCTTTTTCTTTTCCTCTCTTCCTTCTCTTCCTCCCATCGTTCTTCCTCTATCTCCTATCTCTCTTCTGAAATCTTCCTCAAGTCTTAAAGATTGAAGGATGAAGAATTCTCAGCAATCCACCTATCCACAGGATCCAATTTCAGCGCTCATAATTTCCTATCTCCCAAATCCCCATCTTCCTTTCATGATTGTTGATTTATTTTTGTTGCTATAGACAATTCTTCGCATGCTCAGATTGAATCCTCGTGATCTTGGACAATGGAAGGATTTGCTACCAACCACGGTCGGATCTGACATCCAATTCCTCCCTCATCCAAAATCTTAGTCGGCGTGTTTGTGAGATCACTTGCTTCTAAAATATATTTTTGAGTAGATCATTATTGTAGAGAGTTAAATCCTTATTTCTTTGATAATTAGATTTGAAATTTTTAATTGTGATCTGATGCCCTAATCATAGATGGTTTCTCAATTGTCTACTGTTCGAATCTAGATCTAGGGGCTGATCAACATGCATGCATATCAGTAGTCTTTTTTGATTTTAGTATATCATCTTCATAGTCTCAGGTTTCCTGATTATCTATTGATTATGAATAAATATGATTGCTTGCTTCCTCTAGATCTAAGTTGTTCCACATCAACAATCCTTCAACGAAGATCAATGCTCCATCTTCCACCATCGCAAGTCGAGTGGATCAATTAACATCCTTCAGGCTATCCTAGTTGGGCTGAATTTTGGCAATAACAAATTGGCATCATCTGTGGGAATATGACAAATTATCCTACCTTCTTTTTTAGTTAGATTTGAGCATCTTCAACAATAATTTCATCATCGATGCATCCTCAAGCATGAGCACTATAATAAGGAGATGTGATGGACCTCTCCTTGTCTAAGCATAAGGAGAGCAAGATGAGCAAACCTCGTCAGAGCATGAGGTCAAAGATGCCCGATGTGGGCCACCTGGGATACCCCCGAGTGGGATCCCTAAGCTCCTTGCTCGAGTATGAGTCAAGCTGAAGATGAGCCGACCTTATTAGAGCGTGAGATCGAAGATGCCCAATCTGGACCACTTGAGATTCCCCCAAGTGGGATCCCCAAGGTCCTCATCTGAGCACAAGTTGAGCCAAAGATAAGCTAACCTCATCCAAGTGTGAGGTCAAAGATTCCTGATCTAAACCCCTTGGGATACCCTTGAGCAGGATTCCCAAGCTCCTGCCCAAGTGCGAGTTAAGCTGAAGATGAGCTGACCTTATCCGAGCATAAGGTTGAAGATGCCTGACCTAGACTATTTGGGATATCTCCAAGCAGGATCTCCAACTCCTTCCCTGAGTGCAGGTCGAGCTAAAGATGAGCCGACCTCTTCCAAGTGTGAGGTTGGAGATATTTGATTTGGACCACTTGGGATACCCCTGAGCAGGATCCCCAAGCTCCTCATCCGAGTGTGAGAGCTGAAGACAAGCCAATCTCATTCGAGTGCAAGGTCAGAGATGCTGGACCTAGGTCACTTGGGATACCTCTGAGTGGAATCCCCAAGCTTCTCACTTGAGTGCGAGTCAAGCCGAATGCCAGCCGACCTCATGCAAGTGCAAGGTCGGAGATGCTTGACCTAGGTCACTTGGGATAACTCCGAGTAGGATACCCAAGCTCCTCATCCGAGTATGAGTTGAGCCAAAGACAAGCTGACCTCATCCAAGCACAAGGTCGGAGATGCCTGACCTAGGCTACTTGGGATATCCCCAAGTGGGATCCCCAAGCTTCTCTCCTCATCCAAGCATGAAGTTGGAGATGTCCAACCTAGGGTACTTGGGATAACTCCAAGTAGGATCCCCAAGCTTCTTGCTTGAGTGCGAGTCAAGCCAAAGATGAGTTGGCCTCATCCAAGCACGAGTATGGAGATGCTTGACCTGGGCCACCTGGGAGACTCCCAAGCAGGATCCCCAAGCTCCTCGCTTGAGTGTGAGTCGAGCCAAAGATGAGCAGGCCTCATCCAAGTGTGAGGTCGGAGATGTCCAACCTAAGCCACTTGAGATATCCCTAAGTGGGATCCTTAAGCTCCTTGTCTGGCTGCCAGTTGAGTCGAGGATGAGCCAACCTTGTTCGAGCATGAGATTAGAGATACCCAACATTGGTCACTTGGGATATCCCTGAGTAGGATTCCCAAGCTCCTCATCCGAACACAAGTTGAGCTGAAGATGGGCCGACCTTGTCTGAGCACGAGAATGATAAAGCCCCACCTGAGCTACTTGGGATACCTTGAGAGGGATCCCTAAGCTCCTTGCCTGAGCATGAGTTGAGCCGAAGATGGGCCGGCCTCATCTGAGCATGAGGATGATGAAGTCTGACCTGGGCCACTTGGGATATCCCAATGATAGATCTCTAAGCTCCTCACTCGAGCGTGAGTCAAGCTAAAGATAGGACAACCTCCATCAGAGCACAAAGATGGTGAAGCCTAACTTGGGCCACTCGAGATACCTCCAAGAAAGATCCCTGAGCTCCTTGCTTGAGCATAATTTGAGCTAAAGATGAGCCAACCTCCTTCGAGCATGAGGTTGGCCAAGCCCGAACTAAGCCACTTGAGGTAACCCAAGAAAGTCCAAGGGATCCCCATGGTGAGGTGCAAACCAAACCTAAGCTCCTCATCCAAGTATGAGCTTAGCATAGCTCCTCGTCTGAGTGTGAGTTGAGCATAGGTTGATCTTGGCTAGTTGGAGTGGATAATCCAAAGAGGGATCCTAAAGCTCCTTGCATGAAATATGAGTCAAGATAAAGACAAAACACTCATCCAAGTATGAACTGAGCACAGATTGACCTTGGCTAGTTGAAGGGACTAACCTAGAGAGGGCCCTTGGGACTCCTCACACGAGATGTGAGTCCAGTCAAAGATGAAGCACTTCTCATCTAAGTATGAGTTGAGCATAAACTAACCTTGCCCAATTGGAGGGGATAATCCAGAGAGGGACCTCAGGACTCCTCACATGAGATGCAAGTTGAGTTGAAGATGAAGCACTCTTTGTTCGAGTGTGAGCTGAGCACAGCTCCTCATCCGAGTATGAGTTGAGCACAAGTTGATCTTGTCTAGTTGGAACGGATAACCTAAAGAGGGATCCTGATGCCTCTAGTGCTAGATGCAAGTCGAGCCGATGATAATGCACTACTCGTATGTAATACAAGCTGAATGGAGGCCAATGTTGGCTAGATGGAGGAGATAATCCAAAGAGGGACCCCGATGCTCCTCATGCTAGATGCGGGTTGAGCTGGCGACAACATGCTCCTCACATGTGATACGATCTAAGTGAAGGCTACCTTGGCTAGATAGAGGGGATAACTTACAAAGGGACTCTGATGCTTCTTGTGCTAGATATGAGTTGAGCCGATGATGATGTGCTCCTTATACACAATATGATCTGAGTAGAGACCTAACATGGCCAGATGGAGGGGATAATCTAAAGAGGGACCCTGATGCTTCTGGCACTAGATCTGAGTGGGGTCAAAGCCCGATCCTCATACCAAAGATGAGTCAAGCTGAAGCCACTCCTAGTATTAGATGTTGGATGTCGACATCACATTGCGACAGATATGCATGCAAAAATTTTAAAAATTTAATCTAACCGAGATCATAGCGAATAAAAATTTTAGATCTAAATTCTCAACATCATTTTAGGACAATCATTCAGCATAATTTTTAACCTTTATGCCAGGGCAATCTTATATCAAAATGATTTAAAAATTTAGATCAATAATTAGATCTAATCTAACTAGCATGCATAAAGAGATCACATCTCAAATAAAACATCAGGCATCAATATTAAATACAAGATTAAAGATCTAGAAGGAAATATGAAGTTATACCTTTGCATGAGTAGATCTTCATCGTGATTCGATGGTTCATGGATGTCTTCGAGATTTTATTATAGCTGTACAAGTATCTGACCTCTATAGGTATCCACCGAGACTGATCTGATAGGAGTACTCAATCCTATCAGGGTGCTAGCTCTCTTGTGGGGATTGCTTTCTGGATTGTCAAATCGATTTGATTTTTTGATCCTCTTCTCAAGAGAATCAAACAGATCTACAAGAGAACTTCAAAATCAGATCAAATCTGATTTTTTTTCATTTTTTTCTTCTCAAGAGAAAAACAAGATCTACAGAAAAGAGAAGAGATTAGATCTCTTATTTTTCCTTCTTGTCTAACTCTTGGACTAGTTCTGAAGAGAGAAAGAGGACAACCATCCATCTCGTGGATCAAAAAAAATTAAATCAGATCAAATCTGATTTTGATATCCAACTTTTGGACATCTTTGGAAGAGAGAAAGAGAGAGATATATCCAACTCTTGGATAAGAAAGAGAGTGGGAGTTACCATCAACAACCAACAACTTGGTTGTAAGAAAGAAGGGATAGGAAGAAGGAGAAGGCGCCTATCCTTGACTCCACATTGAAAGAAGCCTCATGCCCATCATTTTCTCATGCCAACCAATCTCTGGGCATCCTCCTTGCTTGATCTCATCAATTGAGAGGTGCCCACAACTTATCCCCTATTTAAACCTAACAACTTAGGATTAGGGATAGAGTTCTAAGGGAAAAGGATTCTCCCAAAGATGTGGCCGCCCACTCTAATGCGCCCCCTCTTAAATATTTCTCTATGCCATATATCTTCTCAATGTGAAACCACTTCAATGCCTAGAAAATAGGGGCGTGAAGACCCTTGGGGTATGGGGATTAAGGGGCTTGATCTCCTTGTTTGAAATTGGTCAAGGACTAGTCCAAATCCAAATGGAAGTTGGAGTCCAATTTAGATTGGGTTTCATTATAAATTAAGTCCAATCCCATTAGACTAATGATACCAAATTCAAGTCAAATTAAAACCATATCTAATCAAATTAAATTTGATTTAATTTGACTAGAATCCTATCCGAATCAAACATTGTTAAAGATTAGGTTAAACCTAAGCTAGATAGGTGTGGGTCTAGTATTATTAAATCTAATCTCATTAGATTAATGAAACTTAATTTGAGTCAAACTCAAACAAAACTAATCAAATTAAATCTAATTTAATTTGATTAGGATCCAATCCTAATATTTGATTAAATCAAATAATATGCAATAATTATAATTTAGTCCTCCTATAACTTATTAACTCTTAGCAAGTCTTTAATGTAATTTTTATATTTAAATCTAATTATTAATCAAATTGATAATTAAGACCACTTACGATTTATAATTCAAAATCATGATTCGATAGTCTGATCAGTCAAGATCTCTTTTATATGTAACCGCATAGATTCTATTCTATTTGATAAGAGAAATATTTTGATCTCTATCAAGATATCATTGAAACTTCTTTTAATAGATTAGAATAATTTTAACTCATCAATCGAGAATTATGGACTATTAAAATAATTTTTGTTGTCCTATAATCCATCAGTGATGCCTAACAACATATAATGACAATCCAATAGAGTAGAAAGATGAACCTCTAGGTGTAGTTATTGTGTGATTCAGTTCTTCTATGTGATCTCGACAAGATAGAGGTTATGAAAAACTCATTAGATCCCATTGTCTATCATATATAAGATTTATTTGACTTACATTTATTTGTAAAATTTGATGAAAATTTTTTTCCATCATTTACTCTACCTTGGCTCAGGTCTTTCAAACTTAATTTCATAAATCACATAAGACTACTTAACTATTAAGGTCCATAGATCTCATCTAGGTGTACACCTTATTCCTACAATAAAGCTACTGCAGCCAACATACATCTCAAGACTCCATATGGCTAGAAGATCGAGTTATGGTGCAGTCAAACTACAGCAACCTCATTTGAATGGTCGAGGTACTGCAGGTTTAAGAACTAGTCATACCACTACAGCATCGAAAAGTTTCGACGAATGAGTAGATATCCACTTCTCATATTGATCATGCTCGGTATCTTTGTTCTCTAACAAACATCTATACTCTCACTCCAGTATCTCCACACTATAGACTCGAGACTCGTCTATCCTAAGAAAAGTGATCCATGCATCAATTTTATCAGATCAATCACCATCCCTATGATGATCCTTCGATCGAAAGTAATTTGAGAATTTTTCATCAATGACACATACCTCAAATTCTCAACTCATGAGAATATATTCATCATCTTATTAATTTTCTAGACAATTCATGGACACATAACTATATAAATTGAATTAACTATCCTAATTAATTAAGTCAAGTATCAAATTATGTCTTAAAAAAAATTAATGTGTCAACCTGATTGACTTCTAGGACATATATCTAACAATCTTCCACTTGCACTAAAGTCAACTTGCCACAAACCAAGTTCCATCTCATCCAAGATGTGCTTTAATCCTGACTGGCTAAGTTGTTTAGTTAGTAGGCCCATCATATTTTCGTAAGGTCTACTTTAATCCTCGAAGTCTTACTTTTTGAAATAGTCATGAATCATCATTCTTATATACTAAGAACTCTGGTGAGACTTGGCTCCTTAGCTAGAGCTATGGTGCCTATGTTGCCATAGAATAGTGTTGTGCCATCTCATAACATTATATCTAATTTGCAACAAACCATAATGCTTTCTTAGCTACCTCATAAGCAGTGACATATTTGGCTTTTAAAATCTGTAATGATCAGTTATTAAAACTATTCCAATTTACTGAATTTCATTGCATAAGGAAATAGATCATAATGTAGACTCTCTACCATCAATATTAGACTTAAAGTTTGAATTGTGAATCCTTTTATCCTCAATTTTTTTTCTCTCAAAGATCATGAACATATCCTAAGTACTTCTCAACTACTTAAAAATATTTTTCATAGCTATCCAATACTCTCAGTCTGATTCAACTGATATATGCTGCGATACTCACAGTAAGATCTATATCGAGTTGTATGCATAGTAAGACATACATGAGGCTCTCTCTGGCCAAAGCATAAGAGATCTAGCATATGTGTTGAATCTCCTCAAATATGTCAGAACACATCTTCTTGGAAAGATCAATCTCATGCCTAAAGGATAGAAATCCTTCTAGGAGTTATCCATACTGAACCCTTTCAGCACCTCCTCTATGCATATTTTCTGTGAAAGATTTAGCATCCCCTTAGGTTTATCTGATATACCTAGATCTATCTTATAAATCTTTATTGGATGCTTCTCAAGATCCTTCATGAAGAATTTATTTAGACAACCAAATTTTAAATCGATGGCAGTATAGGAACAACTTTCCTAATCAGGAGAATGTCATCCATGTACAATTTGAAGATCGTGACAATACTTCCACTGACCTTTATAAATATATATTTCTCTCTAGGAGTATTTGATCATATCAAATGATTTGATCACATCAAATTCATGTTCCTTATCTCCTTTGAGGAATGTTTTCTCTATATCCTTTGTCAAAATACCGAAGTATTTTTCAGTAGGATAGGAGATTATGAAATGAAGGAGGGACTACATATACTGGCTCAATATGAATAGGTTATATAACTCATTGCTCTTAAGAGACTCTCCTTAAGCTCAATTTTTCTCCTACTATTTTTATCTTGGATAAACTATTTTCTAAGAGCATAGTATGTAGGTCATAATCACATCGTAATCCTCTAGAAAAAAATTAGTATTCCTAAAACTCTTTGGGATACTAGAAAAATGAGTCTCATAGATCTAACCTCTAATTTGATCCACATGTCAATACTTGACATGGACCGAACATCCTAAACATACCACATCTCATACGGTATGATAGGAAGGACTTAGAGAAAACTCTTATTTATTAAGTAAAGCTTATTCTTAAAGAAAATAAAAAAAGATTAGTAATGCTCATCATAGATCAGACTATACGAATAGAGTTTTTTTCTGCTCTCGATATCCCATCAAGTTGAGGTGCATCAGGAAGAGTCCATTGCGAGACTATACCATTTTCTTGAGATAGGTTAGAAACTTTCACTAAGGTAAACATCTTTTCGATCTCGTTGAAGAATCTTAAAGATTTTTCAATCTATTTCTTTACTTCATATCTAAATTATTTAAACTTTTTAAGATTTCAAATTTGTGTCTCACAATATACCCATACTGTGAATAATCACCAATATAAGTAATGAAGTAAAGAGAATCACCCCTTGCCCAGTTCATCAAATGGGCTGCATACATCAGAATATATCAAGACAAGTATATTAGTGGTCCTCACCCCATGTCCCATAATGGGTGGTTGGCCATCTTTTCTTGAAGGCAGATCCATAAATTAAAAATGACTCGAGAGTCAATAGGCCTAGGAGCTCATACTTTTTTAATTTATTTATTCTGTCCTTTCCAATATGATCAAACCTGAGGTACCCCATATATTTGTGTCTATCTCATCTTTGATCTCTCAGATCCTACGATACTCACTATCTACTCAGATACTAATATCGAGTAGATCTAACATACCTTCTGAAGGTATGTCCCTTATCCTTTTCTTTAGATTCTCTAGATATACAAAACTTCTTCCCCTTGAACTTTTTAAGGTCCCATTGGTAGTCACTAACTCAACCAACGTGCAATCAATTTTATTCATGTGATAGTTTTTTATAAACTTCATATAAATTGGTAAGAGATTGGAAGATCAAATCCATTCATAATTTCTTATGCTTGGAGATACTGAGCTTCTCAAGCTCATCCAAGTCTTAATCATTGTCAAACAATGATTATGAACTGATTGTCTTTTGATCAATGTCAGATGCTTTGATAACATAGGGATATTTTAGTTAGCTTAACTTCTCAAAACTTAAAATCATTTTAGATTTTTGAGTCATCTTTATAACTTGATCAGTTAGTCAATTGGTTCTAAACTAGAGGATTAGAAGCCTATATTTATTCTATTAGAAAGTAGGAATTCTAGTTAGATGTTCATATTTGATTTTAAATTTATTCTAAGAACTTTTAAAACAAATGTACTCCCACTATTTTTTTGAATCCCTTACACTCTTCGGGTAGAAAGATGAAAATCCTTCGCAACAAGAATTTCTAGTGGGTACTATGGTCCCACTGATTCACACGCACCTCATCTAATAATTATTGATGAGAGCAAACCAATGAGTGGACAACTCTTTGTCCATTGCTTCTCTAAATAAGATGCAGCGACTTCGATCTCTAAGTCCTGTGGTATTATCTAATAGTTATTGGCCATATTTTCTAGTTAAGTCAGACCCACCATTCACCTGTGGGTATAAAACCATCATTGGATTCCTTATCTAACAGTTATTGGGCCCAACTTCATCTCTGCACTAAAGCATCTCATGCTAATAGAGTGATTACATATTTTTGGTGCAACTGAATCACTATGACCAGTCGAGAACAATCAACACTTGTAGCATGCCTGCATATCTACAACAGTGGAAGACCGCTAGACTTAATATAATGTGAAGAGATTTAATTTAGGTTCTTTTAATTTTAATTGTATATTTACATCCGATGTAAATCCATAATTAACATAGATATATTAGAAAGATCCTTACTTGGTTCACCAAGATCGAATCAAGGCGCAACCGCAACATGTATAGTGAACTCAAACCTAGGCATCCAATAAAAGACTTAATCGACCCAATTAGCTAGGTAAGTTTAAGATTGGTAGGAGGCTCCCCATGCATATGCAAAGGTTCTAATTAAACAACCACCATTCTATCTTTTGTCTTAGACACCAATCAATCAGCCAGTTCAAATTGGTTCAGTCCAATTATCTTACATCACCAAAGATTGCCTATTCCTAACCAAGTAATCATACATTCATAATACAACCCTACTCTAAAGATTTGTAGTGATTCAAGGTGATCACTAAATGTATCCATGAAAACACGAGCATGACTATCATATAGTCCTTATGATTATCTCATAATCTTTATGATTATCATATAATCCATTATATTCATGCTTAAATTTTTTATGGTACTTGATCAATCTCTTTGCATCTTAGGACAACCTTATAAGATAATGACACTCATTATGCCAGGACAATCTTATGTAAGGATGAACTTAGATTGACTCAATTAATTTTATCTTATGTTCAATCAAATTACTCTAATTTGAATAAATTTATACTATCATTGATCACATCAAGATAGGTCTCTATCTATAAACAACATGTTAAAATCCATGATATCACTTTGATACCATGCTGAAAACCCCGACATCGCTTCGATACTGGCTGCGAACCATCTTACACCTATGTGGACTTGAGGATACCTATGATGGATCCCTCTCTGTATGAGGAACAGCAACCATCTAGCCCTAGAACTGGGCTATATCCTAGCTGCCACGTGGCCCCCTTCTAGGAAAAGGGGGCGCACGTGATTCCCTTAGGCGGTGCACAAAACTAGAGAAAGAAGAGAGATTAGAGAGAAAAAGCTCTTTTGATTCACTCTTAAAATTAGGGTTACATTGTACATATATATACCTATATACAATGACCTAAACATGAGCCCAAAAAACTTCTTAGGCTAACCCACATATGAAGGCACTCACGGAGCCCATGTACACCCATGTCTCACATGCTCTCATCCCATGAACTTAATCCCAATCCAAACTATGAGTTAGCCCCTTTAAGGCCTCCCAAACTAGGCTTTAAGATCCCTAGGATCAAACTTGATCCTAGACCCATGCAAAAATCCCATGCAACTTTGTCCGCGACACTGAGTTGACTCAGTCTCAAACTGAGTCGACTCAGACTGAGACTAAGTTGACTCACCTGCATACTATGCTAGAAATCCAAAGATGCTGTCTTCTGTCTAGCATGTCCTCTGAGATGTGGTCGATCCAGTCTCAGTCTGAGTTGATCCAGACCCCTGAAATTGCTTCTTCTCTACAGTCTTCAGCTTTGGCTCTGGTTCCTTGCTCCATCTTGTATCACTAGATCTTCGAAGCACCAATCAAATCCCTCAAGGTCATTAACACCTAGACCTCGACCCCATGGATAGTGAAACACCACCTCCACTCTAGAATCGCTCTTATCCTAGCCCTAGGACCACACCTGTCTTAGTCTTCTAAAACCAACATCTTGACTCCTCCTGTGGCCTCTTAAGGCTTGGGAGCACCATACCAACTCCTACAATCTCCATCTTGGTGCCCCCAAGTCTTAACACACCTGACAATGTCCTCCTGCACGATCTTGCTATGCATACCCTAATAGCCCCTTGTGTGAACATCTTTACCACCGCTAACCTTCTTCAGCTTTTAAGCACTCCATCACTGAAGACCTGTGTTTGCTCCTCAACACCACTTGAAATTTATTATAGACACCCTTCTACTTGGCAGCTGCATCACTTTCCTGGACATTCCTAGAGAAACTGTAGCATTTCTATGTTAGATGTGTACCCTATAAGCCAATTATTGGCAAACACATTATGTATTTTCAGGATCTATTCTTATACTTATAAAATTTTATTATTAATAAAGGATATTTTTTTTATCAATCATGTTTATGTATTCATAATTTGTCTTAAAAATTAACAAAGATGATATTGTATATTCTCAAGATATTGAGAATTTGAGACATATATTATTAGTTGTTAGTTTCTAAATGCTCTCGATCATGTGATCATCACAGAGGATAGTGACCAATCCATTTAAAATCGATGCATAGATTACCTCCCTTCCAGGTAAATGAGTCTTGAGTCTGTGATGTACTGACATTGGGATAAGAGTGCAGGTGATTGTTAAAGAATAACTTACACTAAGTGTGATCAATATGAAAATTTGCTTGGATGTTTACTCACTTGTCAACGATCTTCTCGATGTTGCAGTGGTGTGAGTGATCCTTTGACCTGCAGTGTCATTGGCTATTTGCAGTGAGACTACTGAGTTTGACTATACGTTCTCTTAGTCCTTAGTCATTTGGGTCTTTGCTATGTATATTGGCTACAATAGATTTAGGTTCGCTGTTAGAGTAGGATGCACCTAGATGGAATTTATCAATCTTGATAGAAAAGTAATCTTATACGATTAGCAAGACTGAGTTCAAGAAGTCTTCGATCGAAGCAAGTGTGAATATTGAAAAAGTATTTTCATAAAATTTATAAGTGAACTCGAGTCGAGCCAATCTGGTATATGATTGACAATAGAACTTGATGAGTTCTCCATGATCTCCATCAAGTTGGGACTCATGATAAAGGGACTGAATCACAGGATAACTGCACCTAAGGATTCATATTTTTTTTTTTGCTGGATTGCCCCTACATGCTACGAGACATCATTGTGGATTATGAGAACTCACTAGGATTATTTTCGGACCAACAATCTTTATTGGAGTGAGCTAGAATTATTCTGATCCATCGAAAGAGTTTCAATGATATTGTGATGGAGATCACGATATGTCTCACTACTAGACAGAATAAAATCTGAGGGGTCACACATAAAAGAAGTTTGATCCGATCAACGACTTGGACTAAATTTAAATTATCAATTTGATTGATGATTTGAATTTAGAAACTATTAATTTGTAAGTATTACAGATTCAGTAACTGTAAATTATTGGCACATAGACTTAATTATAAATATTATGATTTAATTAAGATTAAATTATGAATCAAATTATAATTAATTTAAATTAAATTAAATTTAATTGAGCTTTATTTAATTTAATACTAATTAAATTTAATTATCCAAATTAGATTTGAATTTCAAGCCTGATTGGATCAGGTTTGACAGCCTTTCAAATTTGATTTGATTCAGACTCAATTTGGATTCAATTGAGATCTAACTTGAACCAAATTAACCCCAACCCTTAGAGCCTAGGTTTTTTGAGCTTCTCTCTCCAAGTGGACAATCAGAAAGAGGATGGAGCAATGAAAAATTTCATTGCTTCTCTTGGGCGTGCGTGGGAGGATAAAAATGAGGCGCCACCTCATTTCTTGGTTAGTTTGAATTTTTATTTTGATAGGGATAAGGCTAACTAATTTTAAACTGATCCTAATCTAGTTCAAATTAGTTATTCATATAGAAAGGGACTCAATTTTGTGCAATAAATATTTAAAGGGGTTGGTTTTGGCGCGTTCATGAGAGATCTTATTTTTGCGCCAACTATCTTGTCCCCTCCCTTCATCCTCCCTGCCAACTCCTCTTGCCCTCCCTTTTCCATGCCTATTCCACTCCAGATCAGATATGAGAGAGAGCCTAAAGAGAAATAAAAAGAAAATCAAGAAAAAATTTTTGGATTTTTCTTGATGGTTAGGATCAATAATACAAGGATAAGGGTCCTGATTCAAGCCCAAGAATGAAGCCTACAAGGGAGCTAGCAGCCCAGGAGTTTTGAAGATCTAATCAGGATATCTCTATGTAGATACTACTAGAGATCGGATGCTTGCATGGCTATGATAGCAACTCCAGACATCCGTAGAATCTGATCTGATGAAGGAGGAGGGAAAAGCGATCAGATATACCTTCTTGTTGTTGTTTATGATTTCAGATCTATGTTTATAAATTTATTTATACATGTTAAATGATCCTAAGCTTGGTTATGATTTAGAATTAGCATACTTAGATTAGAATAAAAATTTTTAAATCTACTTCCACTGTGATTACTGTAACCGTATAAATCTATGCATGTGAATCAGCCTATTTTCTAATAGTGGTATCAGAGCCATGTCGTTCTTGCATATTTTAGATAAATTTTTGATCTAAAAGTTAATTTATAAAAATTAGATCTATATTATTTTTATGAGTTTGACATCATTCTAAAATAAAGTTGTCCTGGCATAATTTTATTATGCTCAAAGATTGTCCTAAAATGATGTAGAACATCCTAGTTTAGTAGATCTAAAAATTTTTGCATTTAAAATCTAATTTTCATATATATATGATCTGATTTACTATTCATATATCTGATATATGAAAGATAATTTGATCTAAAATTTAATAGATTATATATTTTGATATGTTAGATTAAATTTCTAGTAGCCTGAAGATCCTAGATGTATGCAATACAGATTTTAGATCTAGTTTTTTTTTTTATGCATATTAGATATATATATTTTTAAATAATTTTAGATTGTAAAATTATATATATGATATATAATTTATTCACACATGATCTAAAATTTAATTTTTGCAAAACTCTAGATCTGAAACCCTAGGATCTATATTGTGGCTGGCTTGCCCACCGAGTCGACTCGGATTCTGTTCAAATTGACTCAAGTTCTTGATAAGTTGACTCATCTTTGTTGGAGTCGATTCGAGATCCTGGTGAGTCGACTCATTTGTATATGAGTCGACTAAATCTTGCAAGCATAGGCTTATAGTTTCTGTTCATCACAGATGAGTCAATCTAAGTTCCAGGGTGAGTCGACTCTAGTTTGTTGACAGCAAAATTGCATATGATGCAATCCAAATTAGTTTAGATTAAAAATTGATTTGACATCTAAACTAAACTATATTTATAATGTACTTAATTAAGAATTAATATTTGAAATTAAAATATCTAAAATTATGAATTTAAGATCCCAATTTTAATTGCATAAAATATGGGGTTAAAGGTATAGGTAGCTCAATTAGGTCTAGTTTTAGTGATTGATCAAATCAAATCAAATATTGATTAGGATTAGGTCAAAGTGTGCTCATGACCAACCCAATTAGTTGTAGTTTGGTCAAATCGATTAACAGCCATATGTTATCGATCAACTTAAGACCTAATTAGGTTTAGTGGATGAGTCGAATCAATAGGCTAACCTGATTGATTCTAATCAATCAATTTGATGTTTAAGGTAAGTACATAGATAGTGGTTTTTTAATTAGTTTTGTTATCCGACCTGACTAATTCGTTAGTGTCTAAAAAAACAACAGGGGGACTCTCACACATCTTAACTTATCCGACCATTTTGGAAGATTATGTTTCGATTAGGTTATTTATTGATTCGAGCTAGCCCATACCACTAGGTTAGTCATAATCATTATGATTAATCAAGGAAGAGATCTGAATCTAAATCTCCTCAATCAAATATTAAGTCTAGTGATCTTCCACTATTGTAGAGATGTGGGTACCTTTCTACATTGATCATTCTCGGCTGGTCATCGTGGTTCAGTTGCATCGAAAGGGTACAACCACTCTATGACATTGGATGCCCTGAGATAGAGATGGGGTTGGACATTGATGTACGGTGGGTCTAACTTAACTAAAAATATATCAATAACTATTAAGTGAGGCCACAGGACTTAGAGATCGAACCTACTGCATCTTGCTTAGTGAAGCAATGAATAAAGGTTGTCCACTCATTGGTTCATGCATCACAATAATTGTTAGATGAGATGCACATGGATCACTGGGATCTACTAGAAACTGATCGCGTATAGATTTTTATTTCTCCATCCAAGGAGTATGAGAGATTTGTAGAAATAGTGAGAGCTTTGTTTATTTATTAAAATCTCTATAACAAATATTTATAAGTACAAATATCTAATTAAAAATTATTTCTCTCTACAGTTAATTAACCATGTCGAGTTCAAACCCTCTAGTCCGAATCCTTGACACTAATAGGTTGATTGGATTGAACTACAAAGACTGGCTCTAGAACTTGAGAATCATTCTCAGCTTCGAAAAATTATCTCATGTCCTAGATCAGGAGATGCCTGTGTTGCCGGCTCGCCCATCCCCTGATCAATGAGCTACACTTGACAAGTGGATGAATGAAGACAATAGGGCTAGATGCTATATTCTTGCATCCATATCCAATGATTTTCAGCATCAGCATGAAGATATGAGGACGGTCCGACAGATTCTGACTCACCTACAAGAGTTATATGGTGAGCAGAATCGTATGATTCGCTTTGAAGTCTTCGTAGATTTTTTAGAGCAAAAATGCATGATAGACAGTCGTGCACAATCATTGTCTGACAATGATCAAGGATATTGAAGAGCTTCAAAAGCTTGAAATGAATATGGATAAGAAACTATAGGTAGATTTGATCATGCAGTCCTTTCTGATTCGTATGGGCAGTTCATCATGAACTACCATATGAATAAGATTGATAGCACTTTGTTCGAGTTATTGAATATGCTAGTAATAGCTGAAGGCATCTTAAAAAATTCAAGGAGAATGGTTCTTGCTATAGAGTGGGCTTCTTCAAAGAGAAAGTCTACTGGAAGAAGAAGAATAAAAAGCCTATGAAAAAGTAAAAGACCATGAGTGAAAAGAAGAAGAAAGCTCTGAAGGAGGCTAATGACAAAGAAAAATATTTTCACTGTAATATTGAAGGCCACTGGAGAAGAAATTATCCTGCATACCTGGCCATAGTGAAGAATAAGAAGAAAGATGCGCTTTCTGAAGGTATGTCTCAAGTGCTCATTATTTAAACTAATCTAATGATTTTTCTTCTTCTAGTTGGATTTTGCATTCTGATTCGAGTGCTCATTTATGCACTTCTATATAGGATCTAGAGAAAGTTAGAGGATTAAGAGAAGGCGAGATTACTCTTCGAGTCGGTATGGGGCAAAAGTTACTGCTGTAGTGGTCGGGACCTACTCTTTGAAGCTATCAATAGGATTTATTTTACTTTTAAAAAATTATTATTTTGTACCTATAGCTAGTAGAAATTTGATTTCCATTTCTATGCTGGCATAGAATAATTTCAATTTTTATTTTAATAAAGATCTGTGTTCAATTTATTTTGAAAATAAAATTATTGCATGTGCCTATTTAATAGACGGTCTTTATCATTTGCATGTAGATAACATGTTAACCTTAACGAGTAAATTATGAGTACTATAGGGTCTAAAAGACTTAGAGATAAGATTAGCCAAAATATCTATGGCATCTTAGGTTAGGCCATATTGGAGAGGACAGACTTAACAAATTAGAGAAAGATGCTCTTATCGGGCTATTAACTTTCGAGTCTTATCCAGTTTGTGGATCCTATTTTCAAAGAAAGATGGCTAAGTTTCCCTTTGTAGGACAAAAAAAAAGAACCACTGATACATTAGCCCTGGTGCACACTGATGTGTATGGTCCATTTGATGTATAGGCCAGTGGTGGCTATATCTACTTCATAACTTTTATTGATGACTACTTATAGTATGGATTTATGTATTTGATGCACCATAAGTTGAGATATTTGAAAAGTTCAAAGAGTTCAGACATAAAGTAGAAAAATAAATCGATAAACCCATAAAGATCCTTCGATTAGATCGAAGAGGTGAATACCTTAGTGGAGAATTCTGGATCTATCTTAAGAATAATGGTATAGTCTCACAGTGGACATCTCTAGGGATGCTTCAGTTAATGGGATATCCAAAAGGAGGAATCAATTCTTATTGGATATGATCCGATCCATGATGAGCTTCACAAATTTTTCAATATTTTTCTGGGGACATGTATTACTATCTGCTATTCACTTTTTAAATAGGATTCTCTCTAAATCTATTTCTACCACACCAAATGAGTTATGGGTTGGTAGGAAGTCGAGTCTTGGTTATCTCAAGATTTAGAGATATTCGGCTCATGTCAAGCGATAGCAGATGGATAAGTTAGATGCTAGGTCACTTAGGGCTCATTTTATAGGATATCCCAAGGAATCCATGGGGTACTATTTCTATCTTTCAGAGAATCACAATGTGATTGTGAGCCATCATGCTGTCTTTTTAGAAAAAGAGTTTATCCAAGGCATAGGCAGTTGGAGGAAGATTGAACTCAAAAAAAAGTTTCTAAAAAGCATTGAGTCCAAGAGCCTGAACCCATCAGTGAGCCAATTGATGTGACACTTCCTTCACCTCATAGATCTAATAAGATTTTTCATCCTCCTAAAAGGTACTTAAGTATTTTTGTAGAGAATTTAGAGGAAGCATTCTTTATGGGAGAAAGAGACATTAGGAATGATCCTAAAATTATGATAAAGCATGTTAAATGTAGATTTTGAGAAATGGATGGAAGCAATGAAGTCAGAAATTGACTCCATGCATTCTAACCAAGTTTGAACTTTAGTATATCCATTTGAGGGTATTGTACCCATTGGGTGTAAATGGATCTATAAAAAAAAAATGGATCGGATGGTTAGGTAGAGATCTATAAGGTAAAGCTAATAGTGATAGATTATAGCCAACGTGAAAGTATTGACTATCAGAAAATCTTTTTACCAATGATCATATTGAAATCCATCCAGACTCTACTTGCTGTTGCAGCTTACTATGATTACAAAATCTAACAGATAGATATGAAAATTACCTTTCTAAATGGATATTTTGAGAAAGATATCTATATGGAGCAGTCTATGGGTTTCACATGCAGTGATAGTGATCACAAAATTTATAAGCTGCAAAGGTCTATTTATGGACTTAAGCAAGCATCTCAGAGTTGGAACATCCACTTTAATGATGTGATCAAATTGTTTGATTTCATCAAAAATGAGGAGGAGCTTTGTGTGTATAAAAAGATCAGTGAGAGCACTGTCATATTCTTTGAATTGTATGTGGATGATATCCTCCTAATTGAAAATGATATTTTCATGCTGACTTCGGTTAAGGTATGGTTGTTGAAGGAATTCTAAATGAAAGACTTAGGGAAGCTTGCTACATTCTTGGTATAAAGTCTATATGGATAGATCTGAGAGAATGATAGGACTTTCTCAGAAAATATATATAGAGGAGGTGTTGAAGAGGTTCAGTATGAAAAATCCAAGAGAAATCTTTTGCCCCTTAGACATGGCATCTACCTCTCCAAGAAGATGTACCCTGACACACCTGAGGAGATCCAATGCATGAGCAAGATCTCTTATACTTCAACTATAGGGAGCCTTATGTACACTATACTATGTACTCGACTTGATATAGCACTTGTCATGAGTGTCATAAGCAGATATCAGTCGAATTCAGGTGAGGAGTACTGGATTGCAGTAAAGAATATCCTTAAGTATGGAGAAAGACTAAAATTTATTTTTAGATTTTGATGGAGGTTCGAAGCTGAAAGCAGAAGGGTACACTGATTCAGACTTCATATCTGATGTCAATGATAGAAAGTCTACATCATGATGTATTTTTCTATGTAATGGTAGATTGATTAGTTGAAAGAGTTCCAAATAGCTGGTCATTGTTGATTCGATCATGGAAGCGAATACATCGCCACCTCTGAAGCTATTAAGAAAGTATATTGGTACAAGAAATTTGTTGTGGAGCTGGATGTGATGCCATCAGATGCCATTGCACTGCACTGCACAATAACGACACTATAGCACTCCTTAAGGAGTCAGATCTCACTAGAAATCCAAGCATATAGAGTAGCAGTTCCATATCATACACAACTATCTTGAGAAGAAGTTCATTAAGTGCATAGAATTGACTCTGCATAGAATGTGGTGGACCCATTGATGAAGCCTCTTAGCCAATAGAAGATCGAAGCTCACCTTAAGAAGATGGGTCTTAGGTATATGGCCAATTGACTTTAGGTCAAGTGGGAGTTTGCTAGATGTATGCCCTAGAAGTCAATTATTGATAGACACATTATGTATTTTCAGAGCCTATTCTTGTACTTGTAAAACTTTATTATTAATAAAAGATATTTTTATTTTTAATTATTTTTATGTGTCCATGATTTATCTTAGAAATTAATAAAGATGATATTATATATTCTCAAGGTATTAAGAATTTGAGACATATATTATTAGTGGTTAGTTTCTAAATACTCTCGATTGTAGGATTGTCACGGAGGATAATGATCAATCCATTTAAGATCGGTGTATGGATCATTCTTTTCTAGATAGATGAGTTTTGAGTCTATGGTGTGGTGACACTAGGATAAGAGTGCAGGTGGTTTTTAGAGAATAACTTGCACGGAGTCTGACTAATACAAGAAATCGCTTGGATGTCTACTCACTCATCGTGATCTTCTCGATGCTGCAGTGGTGTGAGTGGTCCTTTGATCTACAGTGTCATCGCTATTCACAGCGAGGCTACTGAGTTTTACTACACATTTTTTGATCCTTAGCCATTCGGATCCTTGCTATGTATGTTAGCTATAGTAAGTTCAGGTTTTGCTATTAGAGTAGGATGCACCTAGATGGATCTATCGATCTTGATAGAAAAAGAGTACTCCTATGTGATTAGCAAGACCAAGTTTGGGAAGTCTTCGATCGAAGCAAGTGTGAATGCTAGAAATTTTTTTTACAGAATTCATAAATGAACTCGAGTTGAACCAATCTAATATATGACTGATGATGGAGTTTGATGAGTTCTCCATGACCTCCATCAAGTCGGAACTCACGATAGAGAGACTGAATCACACGGTAACTACACGTAGGGTTTATATTTTTTTATTTTGTTGGATTATCACTACATGCTACTAGACATCATTGATGGATTGTGAAAACTCACAAAGATTATTTTCGGATCAATGAACCTGTTGGGGTGAGATAGAATTATTCTGATCAATTGAAAAGAGTTTCGATGATATTATAATGGAGATTATGTATATCTCACTATCAGATAGAATAGAACCTGAGAGGTCACACACAAAAGGAGTTTGACCCAATCAACAGCTTGGATCAAATTTGAACTATCAATTTGATTGATAGTTTGAATTGGAAAATTACTAATTTGTAAGTGTTACAAATTCAGTAACTACTAATTATTGGCACAAGGACTTAATTATAAATATTATAATTTAATTGAAGCTGATTAAATGATGGATCAAGTCTTAATTAATTTTAATTTAATTTAATTTAATTGGATCTAATTTAATTTAATATTAATTGGGTTCAATTATTCAAATCAGATTTGGATTTTCAATCCGATTGGATCAGGTTTGACAGTCTTTCGAATTTGATTTGATCTGGACTCAATTTGGATCCGATTGAGACCCAACTTGAATCAAATTGATCCTAACCCTTAGAGCCCTGGTTTTCTGGGCTTTTTTCTCCAAGTGGCTGATCAAAAAGAGGATGGAGTGATAAAAAATTTTGTTGCTTCTCTTGAGCGCACACATGGGAGGATAGAAATGAGATGCCATCTCATTTCTTGGTTAGTTTGAATTTCTTTCTAAATAGGGATAAAGCTAACTAATTTTAAACTGATCCTAATCTAATTAGAATCAGTTATTGATATGGAAAGGGACTCAATTTTGTACGACAAATATTTAAAGGGGTTGGTTTTGGCATGTTCATGAGAGATCTTATTTTTGCACCAACTACCTTGTCCCCTCCCTTCATCCTTCATGCCAACTCCTCTTGCCCCCTCTTTTCCTCTCTTTTCCATGCCTATTCTACTCCAGATCAGATCTGAGAGAAAGCCTAAAGAGAGAGAAAAAGAAAATCAAGAAAAGGTTTCTTGATTTTTCTTGATGGTTAGGATCAATCCCCTAGATCCTATATAGGGCTGCTTCAAGTAATACAAGGATAAGGGCCCTGATTCAAGCCCAAGAACGAAGCTTGCAAGGGAGCTAGCACCCGAAGGTTTCGGAGTTCTAATTAAGACATCTCTATATAGATACCAGTAGAGGTTGGGCACTTGCGTGACTACAACAACAACCCCAGACATCCACTGGATCCAATCTGATGGAGGAGGGAAAATCGATCAGGTATACCTTCTTCTTGCTCTTTATGATTTCAAATCTATGTTCATAAATTTATTTATGCATGTTAGACGATCCTAGGCTTGGTTATGATTTAAAATTAGTATGTTTAGATTAGATTAAAAATTTTAAAATCTACTTTCACTGTGGTTATCATAACCGTATAGATCTATGCACGCAAATCAGCCTATTTTCTAACATCTAAAACCAGCACTCACTGCAATTGATACTGCATCTGACACGATGTCCTCAGAGCCATGTCACTCCATCTCACCCTAGCTTGTCCCTACCCTCCCGGCCACTCCATCAACTATTCTCAAAACACTTTCGATTGTTTGACGCCCCTGGCGCTCCCTGAGACCCCTTCTCGATCTCCTTGAGATACTTCCTCGGATGCTACATCGCTATCGAGCCTCTCTCAACTCTACTCTAAACTCATGCCAAACTCTCTCTCCACCTATGAAGCCACCTCTGTTTAGTGCTCCACTTGAACCTGAAGTCCATCTGATGCCACAAAAGTATCCGAGGCCAACCACCCAATGCTTCACTGCTAGGCCTGGTGATGCACCTCGATCATTGTCGCTACTCCTTTGGACTCTCCGCACTTCGCAAACCCCTCTGAAGCTATTTTGGACCCTTTACACCCTGCAAGCTCCTCCAAAACTACTAAGAGCTCATCCAACTCTTCTGAACCAGCAACTAAAACATGAAATCTGAGTCTTTTCTTTTGCACCTACACCATCCATTGCTTTAGCTTCTCCTTGAGGGATTGTAGCTCAAATCCTGTTTGAGCACAGACCCACCTATCTCATCCGAAGCTCGCCTTAGCATCCTCATAGATATTTGGATCCTCTCTTACTGCATACAGTTCATCTGACATGATCTCTCCAGAGCCACGGCTCCTTAGTTCCTGCACATCCTGCATAGAACCTTGCTGTGCATCACCATTGTTGGTGCTAGAATTTGGCTCCATCCCTGCACCCTTCATCTCTCAACCTATGCCAAATTATCCTCCATCCAAATGATGACTCCTCCTATTGCTCCTACAGAAAATAGACTCTGAATCAAGGTTTGCCACTCAACAAACTCTTATTGAGCCACCTGCTGAACCTCCACCATCATTGCTGTCATTTCAGATCCTCTGCACTCTATAGACCCCTCCAAAACTCTCAAGAGGAACTCACCATCCTCCGAACCAGCAGCGATGCTCCCGAATCAAACCCTTGCTTTCTCCATTCATCCCTAAGGTTTTTGACTGATTGAACCATTGAATGTACCCCAACTACTTCCCCAGTCTTTTCGCATCTGAAGGCTGAATAGTTGTTTCTTCAGCCCCACCTTGACAACAATTCCTTGGGTGATCTCTCTTTCAACATGCCAAACCTACCCCTTGCTACCCATCCTTCCAGAGAATTTCATCGCCTAACCATCACACCCTCTGGCCTTTCTTCCTCCAAGACCAGATCCAACCAAAGTTGACTCAAAAAAATCTATAACCCAAACCTTCCACCTTGGGAAACATCCCTTCCCACCAAGCCTCTTAACCTCCACCTTCAATCTGCTGATCCTGGTTGGCAAAACCACAGCCAAAAAATAAAGGTAGATCTAGATCTGAGGCATACGGTAGAATAGATCAGCAGATTTCTGATTCATCCTGTGTGACTTCTTCCTTACTTTCATGTGTCATCAGGCTCTGATACCATATAAAAACCCATGATATCACTCTGATACCATATTGAAAACTTTGGCATCGCTCCGATACTGGCTGCAGACCGCCTTACTCCTGCATGGACCTGAGGATACCTATAATGGATCCCTCTCTGCATGAGGAACAGCAAACATCTAGCCCTAGAATCGAGCTATATCCTAGATGCTGTGCGCCCCCTTTTAGGAAAGGGGGGCGTGCATGATGCCCTTAGGCGATGCACAAAACTAGAGAAAGAAGAGAGATTAGAGAGAAAAAGCTCCTTTGATTCACTATTAAAATTAGGGATACATTGTACATATATATACCGATATACAATGACCTAAATCTGGATCCAAAAAACTCCTTAGACTAATCCATGCATGAAAGCACTTATCGAGCCTATGTACACCCATGTCTCATATGCTTTTATCCCATGGACTTAATCTCAGTCCAAACCATGAGTTAGCTTCCTTAAGACCTCCCAAACTAGGCCTTAAGATCCCTAAGATCAAACCCGATCCTAGACCCATGCAAAAATCCCATGCAACTCTCCCTGCAATATTGAGTCGATCCAGTCTTAGACTGAGTTGACTCATCTAGGATTGAGTCGATTCAGACTGAGATTGAGTCGACTCACCTACATGCCATGCCAAAAATTTCGAGATGCTATCTTTTATCTGGCATGTCCTCTAAGATATGGTCGATGCAGTCTTAGTTTGAGTCGATCCAGATCTCTGAAATTGCTTCTACTTTGTAGTCTTTAGCCTTGGCACTGGTTCCTTACTCCACCTTGTGTCATCAGGTCTTTGGAGTAGCAATCAAGGCCCTCAACACCTGGACTTCAAGCCTGTGGACAGATAAACACCACCTCCACCCTAGGATCACTCCTGTCCTAACCCTAGGACCACATCTGTCCTAGTCTCTCAGAGCCAACATACTGACTCCTCTTATAGCCTCCCAAGGCTTGGGAGCACCACACCAACTCCTACATAATATTTTATTTGTGAATATATAATAAAGACAAATTCAGATCTATTAAAATTTACATCACATATAAATTAGATTCAGAATTTAAGATGCATGAACATTAAGATAAAATTTAGATCTGAAAACTCTGATTAAGCAAGATATTACATGACTTTCAATAGTCATTAATTTTAGATTAACAATCATAAAAAATTAAATTTTTAGATTTAAAAATAATTTTTTGATTTCAAAAGCAATCGCATGAACATAAATCAATATGAATTTTAGATCTGAAAATAATTTTTAGATCTTGAAATCCATCACTTGAATTTCAGCCAATCAGATTTTAGGTATGAAAATAGATTTTCAGATCATGAATTCCATCATCTCGATCATGAACATTCTAAATTTTAGATTCAAAAATTAGATTTTTAGATCTGAAATCATCTTCATGATTAAATAAAATTTAGATTTTTAGATTTAAAAATAATTTTTGAATCTGAAATTCTGATCTCAATCTTGCATTAATAAGATGGCTCTGATACCACTATTGGATGTCGATATCACATGGCGACAGATATACATGAAAAAAATTTAAAAATTTAATCTAACAGAAATCACAGTGGAATAAAAATTTCAGATCTAAATTTTTAACATCATTCTAGAATAACCATTTAGCATAATTTTTAACCGTTATACCAAGACAACCTTATATCAGAATGATTTAAAAATTTAGATCAATAATTAGATCTAATCTAATCAGTATGCATAAAGAGATCACATCTCAAATAAAACAACAGACATCAACATTAAATACAAGATTAAAGATTTAGAAGAAAGTCTAAATTTATATCTTTATGCGAATAAATCTTCACCGCGATCTGATGATCCATGGATGTCTTCGAGGTCCTATTATAGCTGTACAAATATCTGACCTCTACAGGTATCCACCGAGGCTGATCTGATCAGAAAAATTTGATCCCATCGGGGTGCTAGCTCTCTTACAGATATCGCTTCCTAAATTATCGAATCAATTTAATCTTTTAATCCTCTTCTCAAGAGAATCAAATAGATCTACAGGAGGAATTTGAAATCAGATCAAAATTTTTTTTTTTTTCACTTTTTTTTCTCAAAAAAAAAATCAAGATCTATACAAGAAGACAAGATATCAGATCTCTTGTTCTTCTTTCTTGTCCAACACTTGGACTAGATCTGAGGAAAGGAAGAGGAGAACTGTCCATTTCATGAACCAAGAAAAATAAATTAGATCAAATCTGATTCTGATTTCTAACTTTTGGACATCTTTGGGAGAGAGGAAGAAGAAGATATATCCAATTCTTGGATAAGGAAGAGAGAGGGAGTTACCATCAATAACCAACAATTTGGTGGTAAGAAAGAAGGGATAAGAAGAGGGAGAAGGCACCCATCCTTGACTCCATGTTGAAAGAAGCCTCATGCCCATCCTTTTCTCAGGCCAACCAATCCTTGCGCATCCTTCTTGCGTGATCTCATCAATTGAGAGGTGCCCACAACTTATCCACTATTTAAACCTAACAACTTAGGGTTAGGGATAGAGTTCTAAGGGAAAAAGACTCTCCCAAAGATGTGGCCGCCTACTCTTGTGTGCCCCCTCAAATATTTCTCCATGCCATATATCTTTTCAATGTGAAACCACTGCTATGCCTAGAAAATAGAGGCATGAAGGCCCTTGGTGTGTGGGGATTAAGGGGCTTGATCTCCTTGTTTGATTTGGTCAAGGACTGGTCCAAATCCAAATGGAAGTTGGAGTCCAATTTAGACTGGGTTTCATCATAAATTAAGTTCAATTCCATTAGATTAATGAAACCCAATCTAAGTCAAATTCAAATCATATCTAATCAAATTAAATATAATTTAATTTGACTAAGACCCTATCCAAATCAAATATTACTAAAGATTAGGTCAAACCTAATCTAGATAGGTTTGGATTTAGTATCTATTAAATCTAATCCCATTAGATTAATGAAATATAGTTTGAGTCAAACTCAAACCAAAACTAATCAAATTAAATCTGATTTAATTTGATTAGAACCTAATCTTAATATTTGATCAAATTAAATAATATACAATAATTATAATTTAGTCCTCCTATAACTTACTAACTTTAGCAAGTTCTCAATGTAACTTTTATATTTAAGTCCAATCATCAATCAAATTGATAATTAAGATCGTTTGTGATTTATGATTCAAAATCATGATTCGATAGTCCGATTAGTCATGATCTCTTTATGTGTGATCCCATAGGTTCTATTCTATCTAGTAGTAAAAAATATTTTGATTTTCATCAAAATATCATCAAAACTCCATTCAATGGATTGAAATAATTTTAACTCACCAATCAAAAATTATTGACCATCAAAATAATTTTCGTTGGTCCCACAATCCATCAGTGACATCTAGTAGCATATAGTGGCAACCCAGCAGAATAAAAAAATAAACCTCTAGGTATAGTTACTATATGATACAGTTCTTCTATCATGAATTTCGACAAGACAGAGGTTATGAAAAACTCATCAAACTCCATCGTCTGTTATATGTAAGATCTATTTGACTTGAGTTCATTTGTGAAACTTGATGAAAACTCTTTTTCATCATTCACTCTGTCCTGATCAAGGTCTTCCAAACTTAATTTCATAAATCATATAGGACTATTCTTAACTACTAAGATTGATAAATCTCATTTAGATGCACACTCTATTCTTATAATGAACTTACTACAGTCAACATATACCTCAAGACTCCGTATGGCTAGGAGATTGAGTTATGGTGTTGTCAAAATACAGCAACCTCATTATAAACAACCGAGGCACCATAGGTTTAAGAACTAGTCACACCACTACAGCATCGAAAAAGTCACTAACGAGTGAGTACACATCTAAGTGACTTTTCGTGTTGATCACGTTCGGTATCTTTATCCTTTAACAAATATCTGTACTCTCACTCCAGTATTTTCATACTGTAGTCTCGAGATTCATCTATCCTAAGAGAAGCAATCCGTACATCAATCTTATCAGATTAATCACCGTCTCTATTATGATCCTTCGATCAAAAATAAATTAAGAATTAACTATCAATGACACATACCTCAAATTTTCAACTCTTGAGAATATGTGTCATCATCTTATTAATTTTTTAGATGATTCATAAATACATACATTACATGAATAGAATCAACTATCCTAATTAATTAAGTCAAGTATAAAATTATGTCCTAAAAAAAATTAATGTGTCGGTCTGATTTGCTTCTAGGACATACATCTAACATTAGATACGAGTCAAGCTGAAGCTTGCTCCTCAAACTAAATGCCAGTTGAGCCAAAGCCTACTTCATGCATCACAAGTAAGGAGAATAGAATCTGAATGCCAGCCACTCAAGGAGACACATCAAATAATAACTAGCAAGTTAGGGGCAAAAGTTCGAGCGGACCATAATTACTTCCAAGTTTGAGCTTACTTCTAAAAGCATCTTGTTGCTATCAAATCCCATACTTGAGGTTGGAAGCAGTCTCCTCAGATGGGATCTCCTTGGCTGGAATAAGGAGCACCAGTCTTCAATTAGAACCATAGTGTCAATGTGGGGGACTTCTGAAGCTGGAGTAAGACCTATAAAAAGTACTGACCAACGTGTTCTCCAATAGGGACCCTCTGATGCTCAAGTCAGTGGGAAGATGGAGAACATAGAAGGAAGATCTTTCAAGAGTTTATCTTAGGGTCCCCACTCCCTCTATTTATAAAGGAAGAATTGGAGTCATGCACGCTTAGGGGACTAACTGATTCTTGGATTTTGCATGCAGATCAGACTGGCCGTGATTGTTCTCATGTTGGCAATGTAGAACCTGCTATTAGTTTTCACTCAGGGCATGCTTTGATTTTGATAGTCTCCTTCCTTATCTAGACTTTCCATAGTCATGAAGGTGGTGGACTCTTTCCTAATTGGAGTAGCTGCCTTTTATGAATGATCTTCCTCAGGTCGGTCATGACCGACCTCCAAACACCTCGATCATGGTCGAGATCTGAGCTGCCACCCATAAGATAATACCTTTGGAGTAGGCGAGTCAGTCTGGATTTTCACGTCTGACTCCTTTAGGTCGGCCAAGATTAACCTCTTGCTATTTTGTACCTACTAAAGTCCAAGCCATTTGAGTCCTAGGTAAGGTCGAGGATATAGTCGATTGAGGCTAAGATGGTGATGCACAATAGATGCCCCCACTCTCGAGTTTGAGCTTGAGTTGAGATCGATCGAAAAAAAGTATAAGCCCAAGGTTGAGGTCAAACCGACTAGCCACCATGCTTGAGGTGCTCTCTAAGTCATCGACACATGTCAAAAATTAGTATTATTGATGATTTGAATCCGCCCATCTGGTCTATTGAGCTGTCAGATCTATGTGAGCTCTGTCGCAGTCAATTGGGCACTGCTACTTGGTGAACATCGGTGATGGCTAGATGAACCGTCGTTATATCGAAGCCATCTTAGCTTTTATAAATAGACATTGTTTACCCCAGATTAATTTAACTTTTATTGTTTTACTATTTTGAGAGAGAGGTGAAGTGCTTAGGTGATTTTGGCAATCCTTCGATGATTGCCATCAGCAACTATAGGTGTCTTCAACTGTGATCGAGCTTCAAACTTCGAACCCAAAAATCTAGTCCTTGGGTCACTTGGTCATCTTTCTTAGGTTGGTTTTTCTTCATTCCCCTCATTTCTTCTTGAATTTTTTAAGGATGAGTGTTTCAAGCTCATCCCCTATCATCTAGACTTTTGATGGTGGCCTGACTGATGACTTCCCTGGTTCCAATGTTGGCTGTTCCTCGAAAGGCTTCGAGGTTGAGGAGGCACCCAACTTTGGTCCTTTTCGAGTGGCCTTTATCCTCATCCAAGAGGATCTGGAGGTCCTATATCTTAAATCTCAAATTCTTTCAGAATTTAAATTGGAGCTTGCTGGTCCCAAGGATTAGATAGCCCTACCTTCTCGAGGTTGGATCGGGCCCTATGAAAAGTCTTTGAAGGTTGGCCTCAGACTGGCTCTTCATTTTTTCATTGTAAAACTCTTTAGGACTTTCCAAATGATCCCTTGTTGCATTGCATCGAACTCATGGCATGTAATAATAGCCTTCTTCACTCATTGCCTCCTCCTCAGGGAGAAACCAACCATCCATCTCTTTCAGACATGTTTCTTATTTAAGGAACACCCTAAGAATGTCGGATGGTGGTATGCTTCATCTCAGATAGGGTGACACCTCTTTTGAGGTGCTCCTTCTTTAGTCCATAATTGGAAAGAGTGTTATTTTTTTGTTTCAGTCGAGCAGCCCTAGAACCTGATGTGTTATGGGATCGACATCGGAGGTCATCAAATAATGTTTCAAAGCTCTCTGACACTGAGGAGGAGGCCTTGAAGCTCATTTTCCATTGCACTGCTCTTCCTCTCCCTTAACTTCTTTTCGAGGAGATGCTTTATAAAGTTAGGTTGAGTCTGGCCAATTCTCAGAGTAAGTCAATTTTATTTTGTATGTCACTTCAATTTTCTTCAACTGACTCATGTTTCTTAGATATGAAATTCGAGGGCTCAAAGCCTTGCATCACATTGTCAAGAGAAAGAAGTCCTCGGTCGGGGCTCCTGCACCTAAATAGGGACGAGCTGAGGCCATCTCTGCTTAACCTACCATGGGGGCCTCTCAGATGCTAGCTCATGGTCTGACCCTAATGAGGAGGCTTTTTTTGGGGCCCAGCTCATCCCTTCTCTCAAATTGGTGGCTCTAGGGGAACTAATTCCTCCCTCATCAACATGTTCATCACTTTGAGGTTTACCAACCCCTCAAATTTTGGTACAGATTTCTCCATGGCCAGTTGATACTTCTATTGTGGCTCCTCAAAGGGCCCTAGTTCAGCTGGGTCAGGGGACTAAGATTAGAGGTCGGGCTTCGCAAATAACCATGTTGCCTGTGATCTTCTTCAGGCTATGATTACACCAGTCGATGTCAACATCCTTAATGTGGAGGGTCTGAGATATCACATCAAGAACTCCTATGACTCCCTTCTTTGGATGGGTTTGAGGCTCCTTCTTTTCTTTCCCTCTCCCACCTTTTTTATGCTGATCTTCCTTTTTCTTTAGCTCATCCACCATATAGACCATTTTGTAGGCATTCTAAAGGAGGTTCGATAAACTTCTAATGAAGCTGAGAACCAAGCTACTTGACCCAAGGCTGAAGTTGCCTAGGCCTCTAAGAAGGTGGATGAGGCTTTGGCCATAAAGGTGGGTACCGAGAAGGAAGTCCAATCTTTGAAAGATAAAGTCAAGACATTAAAAGCTAAGGTTGCTAAGGCTTGGATGTTACATATGTGCCCTAGAAGTCAATTATTAGCTGACACATTTTATAATTTCAGGACTTAATCTTATACTTGTAATATTCTTATTATTAATAAAGAGCTTTTATTCCAATCATATCTATGTGTCCATGATTTGTCCTTTGAAATTAACAAAGATAATTTTGTATATTCTCAACGGTGTTGAGAATTTGAAACATACATTAATTAGTGGTTAGTTTCTAAATACTCTCGATCAAAGGATCATTACGAAAGACAGTGATCAATCCATTCGAGATTGATGCACAGTTCACTTCTCTTGTGGGTAGATGAGTCTCGGGTTTGCAATGTAGGGATACTAGGATGAGGGTGTGGGTGGTTGTTAGAGAATAACTTGTACTGAGTATGACCAACATGAGAAATCACTTAGATGTCTACTCACTCGTCAGTGGTTGACTCGATGCTGTAGTGGTATGAGTGATCCTTTAACCTGTGGTGTCATCAGCTATTCGCAGTGAAGCTACTGAGTTTGACTACACGTTCTCTTGGTCCCTAGCCATTTGGACCCTTATTGTGTATGTTGGCTACAGTAGGTTCAGATTCACTGTTAGGAGTAGAATGCATCTAGATGAAATCTATCAATTTTGATAAAAAAGGAGAAGTCCTATGTGATTTATGAGACTGAGTTTAGAAAGTCTTTGGCCAAAGCAAGTGTGAAGACTGAAAAAGAGTTTTCATGGGATTCACAAATGAACTTGAGTAAAGCCAATCTAGCATATGACTGATGATGGGATCTAACGAGTTCTCTATAACCTCCATCAAGTTGAAACTCATGATAGAAGGACTGAATCATACAATAACTGTTCCTAGAGGTTCACACTTTCATTCTACTAGATTGTCATTACATACTGTTAGGTGTTACTGATGAATTATGAGATTTATTGGACATCATCTTAAATACTACTAGGTATCACTGATAGATTGTGGGATTCATCGAACATCATCTTGATGATCGATGATCCTCAAAGGGTAGAGTTGGAATTATTCCAATCCATTGAAAGAAGTTTCGATGATATTGTGATGGAGATCACAATATATCTTACTATCAGATAGAATGAAACCTATGGGGTCACACATTAAGGGATTTAATTTTGAATTAACCAATTAGACTTGTGAAGTTTCAATTGGATTAGAATTTATTAAAATCCTATTGGGTTTAAGAGAATCATACTAGCACATGGTTAAATCTAATTTTCTCTAAACTTTAATTTATTATTAGATAAGAATTGGATCAAGTTCATAACCTTGAACCTAATCTAAATCTATTTTGATTTGGATTTAGCTGGGCACCTATTTGTGAGCCCAAGAGAATTGGATTAAGTCAATGAGTTAGCAAACTAATCTCCTTTTTTTCTCCTTTGATATTTTTTTTCTGAAGCGATGAATTATTAGAAAGAAGAGATGGCACCATCTTCCCTTTTTGGAAAGTCCAAGGGGTGTCAACCCCTTGGAATGGCATGAAGAAGAGAGAGGGGCCCGCCTCCTCTCTTGCCTTGGCATGGAAGGAGAGAGAAAGAGGGGCTACGCCCCCTCTCTTGTGAGCAAAATCCTAGAAGGGGCGTCAGAGGTTGGTGCCCCAACTACTTGCCCCTTTTTGTTAAGGGGTGCCCACTCAGTCTACCTATTTTAAGTAGGATGCCTCATCTACTTGCCAAAAAAAATGAAGACCATAACAGTTAAGTCTGATTTCTTTAAAAAAATCAGATGAAAAGGATAAAATCCTTATGAGATAAGAACTAGCCTTTTTAGATTGATTGGATCATGATTTAGAATCAAGATAAGGTCTCTATATAAGAGATGGTCTCCTAAGGTTTTAAAAGGAATTGAATTAATAGAAAATTAGATCTCTTCCTCTCTCCTCTCCAGACCTCACCCTCTCTTCCTCTTCTTATTTCAATACCCAAGGGTTGGGCATCCATCATCCCACACACCTGAGTTAAGAGGAGTCTCTTCTACAGTAAGGAATAAGGAGAAAAGGCTGTAGTTCAAGGATTGTGATCACAGTCAAGATCAACAGTTGATCAAGATTCAAAGAGGCTAAGATCCTACTTGGAGAAGAAGGATTTATCATGAGAAGAAGGATTCATGGTTGATTCTGATGGGTACCTATAGAGGTCGGACACGTGTGCTGCTCAAGAAATTTGGATCTAAGATCATTGATAGTAATGTATTTCAACCCGCGTAAAGGTATTGAGTTAAAGGGTTTAACTCAATTCATTTCCACTGCTATTCAAAATGATTTTTGAAATCTATGCATGCAACCTATCTGATTTTCTAATAGTGATATCAGAGTTAAATTTTTGAAGATATGTATAATCTGATTTTTAATCTTAGATCTGAAAGTTTAGATAATTTAAGATTGATCTTGTGCTGGTATAAGGTTATCCTGGTATAGGGTTTATCCCCTATATTGAAAAGATTATCCTAGCACAAGATTGATCGATTTTGAAAATTATTTTTGAAATAATTAAATCAATCTTTTAGATCTAAAAATTGATGTATATGATATATATTTATTTATATTAGATATAAAATTAGAATGATTAAATATTCACATTGGATTGATATAAGGTTCTTCTGATATAGGGTTTATCTCCTATATTAAAAAGGTTGTCCTAATTTGATGCGAATCGATTTTTGAAAAGATATTTTTAAAATATTTTAATCATTATTTTAGATCTGATTTTATATGTATTTGATATGTGTAATTCTTTTTTAGATCTATAATTTAATATATATGTGACATATGTTTATAGTTTAGATCTAAAATTGTATATATATGATATATGATATCAGGTTTAGATCTGAAACAGTTTCAAGATCATAAGCCACTAATGCATGCAATGAAATATAATCTAAAAAAATATTTTTAGAATCTAAAAATTATATTTTGGCATGTGGGTATGGGTTGAACAAATTAGGTCTAGTGATCAAACTATAATTAGGATCAATTGATTAGATTAGGCTAAAATCTGTTGTCGATTTTGAGCAGTTGATTGAACCTAATCAATGGTTGGTTAGAATTAAGTCAAAGGGGCTCAAAGTTGAATTTAGCTATAGTTAGTCATATCGATTCATATTTTGATGTGAATTGATTGACTCAAGATTAAATTTGGCTCAACAGTTCAGACCCATTTTAATAGGTTAACCTGATCGATTCTAATCAACCAATTTGGTGTATAAGATAAGTATCTAGATAGTGGTTATTTAATTGGTTCCATTGTCTGACCTGATCAATTTTTGGTGTCTAAGAAAAGCAATAGGAGGACCCCCACTCATCTTAACTTATCTAGCCATTTTGGGAGATTCAGTTTCGCACTAGGTTGCTTGTTGACTCGAGTTCACCCATGCCAACTAGGTTGGTCAGACATATGGATATGCTGACCTAAATTTGATTCGTCAGATATTATATTTACTGATTTAGAAAAGATCTAAATCTAAATCTTCTCACTAAATATTAAGTCTAGAAGTCTTCCATTATTGTAGAGATACGGGTGCCTTTCTGGTATTGATCGTTCTCGATGGTTACAATGGTTCGATTGCATCAGAAGGTACAATCACTCTATTGATATTTGATTCCCAAGATAGAGATAGAGTTGGTCCCAATAACTGTTAGATGAGGGTCCCAATGATGGCTTTACGCCTGTTGGTGAACGATGGGTCTGACTTAACTAAGAAATATGTCAATAACTATTAGGTGAGGTCACAGGACTTAGAGATCAAACCTGTTGCATCTTGCTTAGTGAAGCAAGGAATAAGATGTTGCTACTCATTGGTCTATGCTCACCAATAACTATTAGATGAGGTGTGTATGGATCAGTGGGACTGCAGCACCTACTTGAAACCAATCGCATATAGGTTTTCGTTTCTCCACTCGAAGAGTGTGGAAGATTCAAAAAAATAATGGAAGCCTTTGTTTGTTTTTAAAGTTCTTAAAATAAATAATTTATAAGTATAAATATTTAACTAAAAATTATTCTCTCTATAGATGGTGTTGAGTGCCAACCTGTTAGCTCGTATCCTTGATATCAATAGGTTGATCGGTACGAACTATAAAGACTGACTTTGAAATTTGAGAATCGTTCTCAATTCTGAGAAACTAACCCATGTCCTTGATCAAGATGCGTCTGTGTTACCAGCTCATCCATCTTCTAATCAATGAGCTGCACTTGAGAAGTGGATGGATAAGGATAACAAGGTGAAGTATTATATTTTAGCATCTATATTCAATGATCTACAGCGACAGCATGAAGACATGAAGACGCTAAGGAGATGCTGACTCACCTGTAAGAGTTGTACGATGAGCAGAGTCGCATAGCTCACTTTGAGATCTCTCGGAGACTATTCAGAGTGCAAATGCATGATGGACAGTCCGTTAATGATCATTGTTTGATAATGATCAAAAATATCGAGGAGCTTCAGAAGCTTGGTATGAACATGGATAAGAAATTACAAGTGGATTTGATCCTCCAGTCTTTTTTAATTCGTATGGGCAGTTCATCATGAACTACCATATAAATAAAATTGATAGCACTTTGCTTGAATTACTGAACATGCTGGTAACAGCTGAGGGCACCTTGAAAAGTTCAAAGGTACAGTTCTGATTGTAAAGCAGATTTTCTTTAAGAGAAATTCTTCTTTCAAGAAGAAGAAGAAGCCTATGAAGAAGCAAAAGAATAAGACCAAGCCCAAGAAACAAGTTTCAAAGAAGGCTGACGATAAGAAAAAATATTTTCATTGCAATATCGAAGGCTATTAGAGAAGGAACTGTCCAGAGTACTGGTGATTGTCAAGCATAGAAAGAATGATGGGCCTTCTGAAGGTACGTCTGACTTGCTCAATATTAAAACTAATCTAACAGTTTCCTCTTTTTCTAGTTGGGTTCCAGATCTGGTTCAAGTGCTCATTTATCACTTCTATGCAGGGTCTTGAAGAAGTTAGAGGGCTGAGGGATGATAAGATTACTCTCTGAATTGGCAATAGAGCAAGGGTTGCCGCTGTGGTCGTCGGGATCTATCCTCTACGATTACCATTAGGGATTAGTTTAATTTTGAAAGACTGCTATTATGTACCTGTAAATAGTAAGAATTTAATTTTTATATCTGTGCTGACACACGATAACTATAATTTTTATTTCAATAAAGATATGTGTTCAATTTATTTTGAAAATAAAGTTGTTACATATGCTTTCTTGATTGATGGTCTTTATCATTTATATATGGATGTGAGTGTCAATATTAACGAGCAAACTGAGAATGCCGTAAGGTCTAAGAGACTTAGAGATAGGATTAGCCAAAAGTATCAGTGACACTTTAGGCTAGGCCATATAGGAGAGGACAAACTCAACAAACTAAAGAAAGATGATCTTCTCGGATCATTGACTTTTGAGTTTTATCTGATTTGTGAATCCTATCTTTAAGAAAAAATAACTAAGCTGCCCTTTGTGGGACAAGGAGAAAGGATCAGTGAGATATTAGCCTTGGTACACACTGACGTGTGTGGTTCATTCGATGTGCAAGCCAGAGGTGGCTATGTCTATTTCATAACCTTTATCAATGATTATTCATAGTATAGTTTTGTGTATTTGATGCATTGTAAGTCTGAAGCTTTTGAAAAGTTTATAGAGTTCAGACATGAAGTAGAAAAACAGACCGAAAAACCCATAAAGGTTCTTCGATTAGATTGAGGAGGGGAATACCTGAGTAAGAAATTTTGGGCCTATCTCAAGGATAATGGCATAGTTTCATAGTGGACACCTCCAAGGATACCTCAGCTTAAAGGATATCTGAAAGGAAGAATCGGACCCTATTAGATATGTCTGATCCATGATGAGCTTCACAGACCTTCCTATCTTTTTCTGGGGCTATGCATTATATTTTGTGATTCATCTTTTGAATTGGATTTTTCTAAATCCGTTCCTACCACACCATATGAGTTATGACATGGTAAGAAGCCAACTCTTGGCTACCTTAAGATTTGAAAATGTCAGGCCCATGTCAAATGACAGCAGGTGGACAAGTTAGAGGCTAGGTCTTTTAGGGCTTGTTTTATAGGGTATAAGAAAATTATAAGATACTACTTCTATCTTCTTAAGGATCACAATGCGATTATGAGCCATCATGCCAACTTCTTAGAAAAAGAGTTTATCCAAGATGAAGCAGAGGGAGGAAGATTGAGCTCGAAGAGAAAGTCTCTAAAGAGCATCGAATCTAAGAACTTGAATCCAGTAGTGAGCTAGTAGATGTGGTACCTTCTCCATCTTGTAGATCAAGTACGGTCTCCCATCCTCCTGAAAGATACTTAGATATTCTTACAGAGGATCTAGAGAAAGAATTCCATGTGGGAGATAGGGACCTAGGAATGATCCCAAGACTAACAATGAGGCAATGTTAGATATTGACTTCGAGAAATAGATGGAAGTGATGAAGTCAGAAATTGACTCTATGCATTCCAATCAGATTTGATCCTTAGTAGATCCACTTGAAGGTATTGTACCTATTAGATGTAAATAGATTTATAAAAGAAAAATAAGATTGGATGGTAAGATAGAGACCTATAAGGTAAGGCTGGTCGTGAAAGGTTATAGTTAATGCGAAGGCATTGACTATCATGAAATATTTTTGTCTATAGCTATGTTGAAATCCATCCGCACTCTACTTACAATTGCAGTTTTTTATGATTATGAAATTCGACAAATGGATGTGAAACTATTTTCTAAATAGATATTTTGAGAAAGATATCTATATGGAGTAGTCTTTAAGTTTCACATCTAGTGATAGTAATCACAGGGTCTGCAAGCTGCAAAGGTCCATATATGGACTCAAGCAAGCATCTTAAATTAGAACACTCGCTTTAATGATCTAATCAAAATATTTGATTTCATAAAAAATGAAGAGAAATCGTGTGTATATAAAAAGGTCAGTGGAGCACTGTCACATTCCTCATATTGTACATGATGATATCCTCCTAATTGAGAATGATATTCTCATACTGATGTCGGTCAAAGTATGATTGTCAAAAGAATTCACCATGAAAGACATAGGAGAAGCTTCCTACATTCTTGGTATAAAGATCTATAGGGATAGATCTAAGAGAATGATAGGATTCTCACAACGAATGTACATAGGAGGTGCTGAAGAGGTTCAGCATGAAAAACTCTAAAAGGAGACTTTTGCCCTTAGACATGGCATTTATCTCTCCAAGAAGATATATCCTGACACACCTAAGGAGATCCAATGCATGAGCAAGATCCCTTATGCATCGATAATAGGGAGTCTCATATATGCATATTATGTACACGACTTGATATAGCTCTTGCTGTGAGTGTCACGAGCAGATATCAGGCAAATCCAGGTAAAGAATACTAGATTGCTGTGAAAAACATCCTTAAATACTTAAGAAGGCTAAAGATTTGTAATTGGTCTTTGGTGGAGGATCGAAGCTAAAAGTTGAGGGATACACCGATGCAGACTTTATGATTGATGTCAATGATAGAAAATCTACATCAAAATATATTTTCTTATGTCATAGTGGTGTAATTAGCTGGAAGAGTTTCAAGCAGCCAATTATTTCAGATTCGACCATGGAAGCCGAGTATATCACCACCTCTAAAGCTACTAAGAAAGTTTTTTGATTCAAAAAGTTATTGTGAAGCTAGATGTGATGCCATTAGATGTCATTGTACTGCACTGCAACAACAAGTTGCCATAGCCCTCGCTAAGAAGCCCAAATCTCACCAAAATCCAAGCATATAGAGTGGCGGTTCCACGTCATACATGAATATCTCGAGAAGAAATTCATAGAGGTACAGAGAGTCAACTCTGTACATAACATAGTGGACCCACTGACAAAGTCTCTCATCAGAAAAAGATCGAAGCTCACTTGAGAAGATGGGTCTTAGGTATATGGCCAATTGGCTTTTAAGTCAAGTGGGAGTTTGTTAGATATGTGCCTTAGAAGCCAATTATTGGCTGACACTGAAGGAAAGGGAACAGTTTCCTTCAGAATGCCCAGGTTGCATCTAAGTATTTTCTTTAATGTTCTACTTATTTAAAGATCAAATTCTTACCTAAATTACAGCAGAATCAGGATCAAATCTCAAATTATTTGATATAAACCTTCATGGAGGTCTGGATATGCAGATCTTCTACTTCGCATGCACGTTAGATACCGCAGGAAAGCAAGATGAACTCCAATCTAATTGGCTTCCAACTCAATCAATCGAGGGATGAGATCTGATGATATGATACCTCACACTAGCAGATGAGATGCCCAAGAAGGATCCATGCCCAAAGAGAGGAGGCGGCAACAAAGGGAGAGATGTAGAAGATGAAGGACCTCTCTCTTCACACGTCTGTCTCTCTCTCTTTTTCTCTTCTCTCAATTTGATTTGTTTGCTATTCTATTCTCTTCTTTCATCCATAGGTAGAGGCCCTTTCTATTTATAGATGATTCTCATGACCAATGAGAGGAGGATTCTTTATTCAAATCTGATTTAAATTGGTCCAATACTCATGAAAGGACTCCTACATGAGATATAATTGCCATCACTTATGACATCACTTTGCACCCACTCCCACACCCACTTGGGATGCCCCAAATAAGCACCAAACCAATTTTTGGTCATACTTCATAAGTGAATATTCTCAGTGCAAGTAAGAATACTCATATCTCATCTAAAATAGGTTCGATTCGAATCTGATTCGAAGCCGGTTCGAAATAATTTCGAAAGGCTGTCAATCCTAAACTCTTTAGGACTTTTATACCAAGTATAACTTAGATTTTAGATCTATTTAGGTCTAATTAATTCAGATCTAATCTAAAATTAATCAGTACTTAAATTAATCTTTCATATATTTCATGGATCATAGATAGAAATTGTTCATCTTCGAGATTGAACTTGAACCTCATATGTAGTGCTAGCTAGACATAGTCAACTCTTCAATTCTGTTTGACCCATAACTCAATTCTCCATCAAGTTAGCTTATATGTTCAATCAAATCAAGTATTTTTAGATTGGACATATAAATATAGGTCAATTCTTTCTACTTTGTCTGACTTGTGTGTGTGACTCCATAGGTTCAAACACTAAGCTGGTAGCACAGGAACCAATTCCTACACTAATTGAGATACCATCTAGCAATGGTTTTCGACATCCAGATAGGTCAAATTATCTCAAAAAAATATTTCAGAACCCATTCTCATGGTTACCGCATAATTCATCCTTTTGACCTTAGATGCTCTAGGATGGTCTCAAGTTAACTGTCAATTGAGATTGCTTCATTCACATTATATTTCAACCTTTCAAATCCATCTCATGGATTATCCTGGCCAAGCTTTACTAAATTGAAATACAGTGATACATCAACTCCAATAATCCAAAGGGTTAATCCATCTTGATCTACACACAGACTTCGTAAGTACTTGACTGTACCCAATAGCCTTCCATCATTGTATTAAAAATCCAGGTAGTTCGGCACCAAAGCACGGTGAGTTACTTGCAAGTCACTATGGTGATCTTAGGTCTAAAGGATATTTATATCCATATGTTTCGTGAGCAACTCTTGACAGTAGAACGTTCAGCAGGTGAGTCATTTGTTCAGTGATGATGTACCCTTACATCTCATGTGTATGCCATACCAGTGTCACCACACTCTTTGGTTAAGAGGACAACCAACCCATATGCACATAATGACCTTCACTCGATAAACATCATCATCCCATAATGACATCTCATTTGGTCACAAACTTGTTTAAGAACTATACGATAAATCTCTCTTTATCGTACACTAGTATAGTTCCAGAAACTTCATCACAGTACAAGAGTTCAAGAAAGATGTCACTTTGTGATAAAAAATATCAGAATAACTATTATTCAATAATCGATAATTCATATACAAGGATAACTCAATCGTCACACGATTGATTTTAGGACATAATTTCAACAACTCCCACTTGGACTAAAGTCAATCGAGACAGTATCTTATACCCATCTTCCATTTGAAATCATCAAACTCTTTGATCTCGAGAGCTTTAGTGAAGAGTCGGCTAGGTTCTCCTTTCCATCGATCTTCTGAAGCTTGACGTCACCTCAGTTCATGATCTCTCGCACTAGGTGATAGCGGTGCAGAATATGTTTAGTGCGATGGTGCAACTTAGGTTCTTTTGCCTGAGCTATGGCACTAGAGCTGTTACAATATAGCAGGACAGGACCATCAATGGAAGGTACAACTTTCAGCTCGATAATAAACTTTCGCAACCACACTACCTCCTTTGCAGCATCCGATGCAGCAATGTATTCCGCTTCGCATACAGAATCGGCCACAGTATGTTGCTTGAAATTTTTTCAGTAAATAGCTCCTCCATTTAAGGTAAATACGTAGCCCAACATGCTTCTACTGTCATCACAATCTGACTGAAAATTGAAATCAGTATATCCCACAAGTTTCAGATCAGAGTCTCCATAGATAAGTTATTGGTCTTTAGTATTTCTCAAATACTTAAGAATTACTTTTACAATCTTTCAATACTTCTCACCTAGATCTGACTGGTACCTACTCACTACACCTAGTGAATAGACCATATCCGGCCTCGTACATATCATAGCGTACATGATAGATCCCACTATCGAAGCAATGGTATTCTACTCATGTGCTTTCTCTCCTTAGGAGTTGTCGGACAATCCTTCTTGGAAAGAGTAATTCCATAGCCTATCGGAAGATAGCTTTTCTTGAAATTATCCATATTGAACCGCTTCAACAAGGTGTCAATGTACGTGGATTGGGACAATCCAAGTAACTTTCTAGATCTATCCCTATAGATCTTCATCCCTAGGATGTAGGATGCTTCTCCCAAGTCCTTCATGGAGAACTGTGATGATAACCATAGCTTCACACTCTGCAAAGTCGGGATGTTATTTCCTAACAATAATATGTCATCCACATACAGTACAAGAAAAATGACCACAGAATCTTAAGTCCATTTGTAGATGCAAGACTCTTCTCCATTCCTAACGAAGCCATATGTTTTGATTACTTTATCAAAATGCATGTTTGAACTCCTCGATGCCTGCTTAAGTCCATAAATTGATCTTTTCAGCTTGCACACTTTCGACTTATCTGTGGATGTGAATCCTTCAGGTTGTATCATATACACCTCTTCTTCCAACTCTCCATCAAGAAAAGCGGTTTTAACTTCTATCTGCCAGATCTCATAATCTAAGTGTGCAGCGACAGCAAGCATAATTCGGATGGACTTGAGCATTGTCACAAGAGAGAACGTCTTGTCATAGTCAATACCATAATGCTGACGGTAACCCTTAGCAATTGGATGGGCTTTATAGGTCTCTACCTTTCCGTTCGCTCCTCTTTTTCTCTTGAAAATCCATTTACACCCTATGGGTTTTATCCCTTCGGATGGATCAACTAGTGTCCAGATACTATTGATCTCCATGGACTCCATCTCGAATTTCATGGCCTCAAGCCATTTTTGGAGTCGAGCCTTTGCATGGCCTCTATATAGGTGATCGGATCCTCATCGTTTTCATCAAGTTCAATAGGATCACCATCTCGGATCAGAAAATCATAGTATCCATCCGACTAACGCAGTACTCTATCGGATCTCCTTAATGGTGCCTCTACAGGCTCTAGATTCGATTCACCAATCGAATCCAATTCTGTATGTGTCGGTCCTTCCACCTCATGAACTTCATCAAGTTTAATTTTACGGGCATTAGCTCCTTCACCAAGGTACTCCTTTTTCAAAAAGACTGTCCGACTGCTGACAAACACCTTTTATTCTGTAGTGAGGTAGAAGTAGTATCCTTTAGTTTTTTTTGGATACCCTACAAACAAGCATCTATCGGACTTCAGTCTAAGCTTATCTGTCTTTAAACGCTTAACATAAGCTAGACATCCCCAGACTTTAAGATGTGAGAGCACCGGCTTACGCCCAGTCCATATCTCATATGGATTTTTATTGACAGACTTGTTGGGCACCTTATTCAAAATATAGCAGGCAGTCTCTAGAGTATATCCCCAAAAGGATATTGGCAGACTGAAAAAGTCCATCATGGATCGAACCATGTCTAATAAGGTTTGATTCCTCCTCTTGGACACACTATTATGTTGTGATATTCCAGGAGGGATCCATTGTGAGAGAATCCCATTCTCTTCTAGATATATCAGAAACTCACTGGTGAGGTATTCAGCTCCTCGATCTGATCGAAGGATCTTAATATTCTTTTCAGTTTGTTTCTTTACTTCAGCATAGGATTGTTTGAACATTTCAAATGATTCTGACTTATACTTTACAAGATAGATATACCCATACCTTGATAGGTTGTCTGTGAACGTAATGAAGTAGTAGTATCCTCCTTTGGTACTCATGTTCATAGGCCCACATACATCAGTATGTATTAGACCTAGAACATCACTGGCTCTTTCACCTTTTTCTTTAAAAGGTGACTTAGTCATCTTACCAAGTAGACAAGATTCACAGGTAGGCAATGATTCACAATCATCTATCTCAAAGACACATTTCTTGATCAACCTATCAATCCTATTCTTATTCACATGACCAAGCCTACAATACTAAAGGTAGAATTCACTGACAGTATCTATTTTGAGATATTTACTAGGTGTGTACATTACACTAACAGGTCGTGATATTATGTATATGCCATGTTTTAATTGTCCACGCATAATTATAGTATCATTCATAATGATATCACAAAAATCATCTTTTATTATAAACTTATAACCAAGTTTGGCCAAAAGGCCTACAGAGATAACATTCATCATAAAGGAGGGACAATAATGACAATCATCTAACATGACACTACTAGACTCGAAGACAAGCTGCAAAGTTTTCAAGGTCAGAACTAGAACTAGGCTTCCATCTCCAACGTTAAGGAACCGCTCGTCCTCTCAAAATTTTCTACTTACCTGCAGATCCTGCAATGAATTGCATATATTAATAGGACTTTTAGTATCCAATACCCAAGTGGCAGTATCACAAACAGAGAAATTATAAGGTGTTATCATATAAATACCTTGTGAAGTAACCACTTGCCTCTTTCTTTTGTTCTTAGTCCTGTTTGGGTCAAGGGTGGCTATATAAACAGGATAATTTCTTTTTCAATGACCCAACTCTTTACAAAAGAAGCACTCTGCCTGGCTTTTGTCAATTTTTGACGGTTTGCTCTGCTTGAGATCGGTGGCATGGGATTTTTGCACTTTTTTCTTCTTTCCTCTCCTAGAGGATCGACGCCCTACAGATGAACCTCCCACTAAATTCACTGGCTCCTTTTGGAGTTGGTGATTTTTCTCAAAAGTCTACAGTAACCCTAATAAACCATGGTAGTTTACTGCAGGCTTCGTCATTCTATAATGACTGAGAAATGGTAGGTAGGATTTCGGTAGTAAATTGAGGATAGCATTCTTGCCTAACTGTTCATGCAATGAAAAGCCAAGTTTGCTAAGGTGTTCAGTCTGCTCAATCATGTATAATACATGATCGATGACTGAAGCTCTCTCTCAAATACAGGAATTGAACACTGCACAGAAGATTTTATGTCTCTCCATATCCTCAGGGGTGCTGAAAGACTCATTCAACATTTGAATCATCTCCTCAAACTGTGCATCCTCGAACTTACGACTAAGTTCATCATTCATAGCTGCCCTCATCACGCAATGCATAGTCGTGCGATTATTAAGCCACTTCATATAAGTGTCTCTCATAGCATGAGGAGCATTGGCTGCATGTTCTTCAAGTGCCTGATCCGTTAGGACATACAAAATCCTCTCGTGCTCCAACACGATCTTCAACTTTCGATACCAGCTATCGAAGTTGGGTCCGATGAGCTTGTCGCTGTCCAACAGCGAACGGAGGGATAGTTTGTTGGCCATAACTGAAAAGAGAAAATATTAGCCTATTAATATATGAATTATTTTTTTAATTATGAAGATATGAACTTTAGTCTAAAGATCTTCCCACTATTTTTTTTTTTGAATTGGTAGCCTCTACCTCCAACTTAAGAAATTACATTAATTTCTTAATGGGTACTAGAATCCACATGGACTGCATTTGGGCCTGAGTGTGGCTCGGCCAACCCTAGTATATCCATGGGTAGGTTCATAACCAATTATTTCTTCAAACAACTTCTAGCATTGGATTTTGCCCCAGACATCCCTTCAGCAGACGTGTGGCGCCTCCACTGAAAATCTTGGTTAGGTCCAACCATTAACATGACACATCAAGTGCATCCAACAAACGGATGTCCATGCCTGAGTATGGCTCAGCCAACCTGAGTATTGATCTGAAGGTATATCATGATGGTTATATGATGAATGATAATTTTAATACGTAATAGACACCAGGCGTGTGGTGCCTCTAATACCTATTTGGAATATTGGACTCATTATCACACACCTTAATGGAAGGTAATAACCAAGTTATCTCATAACTTTATCATTTTATAGACTTAATAATTTAGAAGATTTGATTTCATTGATCTGAGAATAAGAGAAGAAGTCGACCTGCAAGCTGCAAATCCTTCCACTGACTTCCCCAAATCATGTAAAGGATTAAACACAAGCTGGTCTAAAGACACCTAAATCAGTCACACTGATTCACCTTAATGGCATGGGTCTGCACGAATCGACTAGTGACCTAATCAAAACATAATCTATCATGTTGGCCAGGTAAGTGAGATCAGCTGGAGGGATATGTCAACTCACCGTAGATGCATCTAAGTGAATAGCTCCCAATTAAAAATTATTTGATCGAATCTACCAAACTTACCTTAGACACCAACTGGTTAATTAGTTTTGATTTGGCACACCAAAAGATTCGGGCTCAACCATGGAGCCATGATCATGATCCATTTATTAGGGTCAAACATATGGACTTGATCAAACTTCAACTATTGAGATTGATTTAGAGAAATACTGACCTAATCTAATTCAACACTTGATTAGATTTAATTAATTTCTCTACTTGATCCATATGTATCCCTAACCCTAGGTCTAACCCATTAAAAGGACCTAATTTATGCTAACCCTTTGCTCATTATATTATATGATATCTTAATAATCTTTAATTCTCAATTCTAGATCATTCAAACTTAATTCAAAATTAAGTATGTGAAATGTATGTTTTAGTTTGTAGAACTATTCCACAAGAGTTTCAAGTGAAGCATATCATATGTTTCAACAAATAAAAATAAATTTTTATAATATGTTTAATAATTAAACATACATAGGTATGATCTAAACTTTATTCATACATCTCATGTATCAAGACAACTTTTAGATCAATACTAATTACATCATATATAATATGTAATTTAGATTTAAAATAATTTTATATTTAAATTTTATCCTATTATAATGAATCATCAATCACTTTAGATCTAATTTAAATATATTTATGATCAAAATAATATATAAAAATCTGTTCACTTTTTTTCTTCAAAAAATTAGATCACAACGACGTCCCTACACGTCATAAGAGAACCCATCGAATAGGCAAAAGAGATATTAATCTCTTCAATCTCTTATGACCGGATGATCTGATGATCTCATCAATCTAAGTACTAGGCTACTAAGATCTAAAATCTAATTTTATATATAATTACATCAACATGCAATTATTGACAAAACTATTTTATGTCATGAACATATCCTTGATCTCATCAATTATGTTCTTCATTTAATCCAATTAGATTTGATGTATCATATACATCATATCAAATTTAAAACTTATCTTATACTGATTATAAAATATCAATTTTAGATTTGATATCAAATAAAAAAATAATTAGATGCAAATATGAATGCATAAAAAATTAATTTTTGATAAAATCTATTTTTGTGCAGTACTGAATTATGATAGGATTCAGATCTAAATATCCATCGAAATAGATCTAATTTAAATATAAAATAATTTTTACTTCATAAAAAAATAATAAAATTAAAATTTTATTAAAATAAATATAAATTAAAATTTTAATTTATATTATTTTTCATCAAAAATTCAGCAACAGCAGAATTCTGTTATAACAGATTTATAATAACCTCAATCAACTATTGATTAGGCACCTCTAATCCAATCAAAATCAGATCAAAAATTTTATATAAATAGATTTAAATAAGATTTAATATCATTTAAAAAATCTTAATTATATCTCATATAAATAATCATAAAATATTTTATTTTATATGTATATATTTCAGGCCTGCTCTGATACCAGTTGAAGGGAAAGAAACAGTTTCTCTCCAAAATGCCCAGGTTGCATCTAAGAATTTTCTTTAATGTTCTACTTATTTAAAGATCAAATTCTTACCTGAATCACAATAGAATCAGAGATCAAATCTCAAATTATCTGATATAAACCTGCGTGAAAGCTTGGATATGCAGACCCTCTACTTCGCATGCACGTCAGATGCCGTAGAAAAGCAGGATGAACTCCAATCCAATTGGCTTCGCAACTCAATCAATTGAGGAATGAGATCTGATGATATGACATCTCACACTAGTAGGTGGGATGCCCAAAAAAGATCCATGCCTGAGGAGAGGAGGCGACAACAAAGGGAGAGATGTAGAAGATGAAGGACCTCTCTCTTCACACGCCTATCTCTCTCTCTCTTTTTCTCTTCTCTCAATTTGATTTGTTTGCTATTCTATTTTCTTCTTTCATCTATAGATAGAGATCTTCTCTATTTATAGATGATTCTCATGACCTAATGAGAGGAGGACTCTTTATTCAAATCTGATTTGAATTGGTCCAATACTCATGAAAGAAGGACTCCTACATGAGATATAATTGCTATCACTTATAACATCCACTTTGCACCCACTCCTACACCCACTTGGGATGTCCCAAATAAGTACCAAACTAATTTTTAGTCATACTTCATGAGTGGGTATTCCTAGTGCAAGTAGGAATACTCATATCTCATCTAAAATAGGACCGATTCGAGTCCGATTCGAAGCTGGTTTGAAATAATTTTGAAAGACCGTCAATCCTAAACTCTTTAAGATTTTTGTATCAAGTCTAACTTGAATTTTAGACCTATTTAAGTCTAATTAATGTAGATCTAATCTGAAATTAATTAGTACTTAAATCCAATCTTTCATATATTTTATGGATCATAGATAGAAATTGTTCATCCCCGGGATTGAACTTAAACCTCATGTGTAGTGCTAGCTAGAGATAGTCAGCTCTTCAATCGTGTTTGACCCATAACTCAATTCTCAATCAAGTTAGCTTATATGTTCAATCAAGTTAAGTACTTTCAGATTGGACATATAAATATAGGTCAATTCCTTCCTACTTTGTCTGACTTGTGTGTGTGACTCCATAGGTTCAAACACTAAGCTGGTAGTACAGGAACTAATTTTACACTAATCGAGATATCACCTAGCAATGATTTTCGACGTCCAGATAGGTAGAATTATCGTAAAAAAATATTTCAGAATCCATACTCATGGTTACAGCATAATTCATCCTTTTGACTCTAGATGCGCTAGGATGGTCTCAGGTTAACTGTCAATCGAGATTGCTTCATCCACATTGTATTTCAACCTTTCAAATCCATCTCATGGATTACCCTGGCCAAGACTTTACTAAATTGAAATACAGTGATATATCAACTTCAATAATCCATAAGGGTCAATCCCAGCTTGATTCACACACAGACTTTGCAAGTATTTGACTGTACCTAGTAGCCTTCCGTCATTGTATTAAAAATCAGGTAGTTCGGTATCAAAGCACTGTGAGTTGCTTGCAAGTCACTATGGTGATCTCAGGTCTGAAGGATATTTATACCCATATATTTCGTGAGCAGCTCTTGACAGCAGAATGCTCAGCAGGTGAGTCGCTTATTTAGTGACGATGTACCTTTACATCTCACTTGTATGCCATAACAGTGTCCCACACTCCTTAGTCAAGAGGACAACTAATCCATATGGCACACAATGACCTTCACTCGATAAACGTCATTGTCCCTTAATGACGTATCATTTGGTCGCAAATTTGTTTAAGAACTAGACGATAAATCCTCTCTTTGTCGTACACTAGCATAGTTCTAGAGACTTCATCACAGTATAAGAGTTCAAGGAAGATATCACTTTGTGATGAAAAATATCAGAATAACTATTATTCAATAATCAATAATTTATATACAAGGATGAACTCAATCGTCACACGATTGATTTTATGACATAATTTTCAACAGATATATTTTATAATTTTAAGGCTTAATTTTATACTTGTAATATTCTTATTATTAATAAAGAGCTTTTATTCCAATCATGTCTATGTGTCCATGATTTATCCTTAAATTAACAAAGATGATTTTGTATATTCTCAAAAATATTGAGAATTTGAAGCATACATTAATTAGTGGTTAGTTTCTAAATCCTCCTGATCAAAGGATCGTCACAGAGGATAGTGATCAATCCATTCGAGATCATTGCACAGTTCACCTCTCTTATGGGCAGATGAGTCTCGAGTCTGCAGTGTAAAGATATTGGGATGAGAGTGCGGGTAGTTGTTAGAGAATAACTTGTACTGAGCATGACCAGCATAAGAAATCATTTGAATGTCTACTCACTCATCAGTGGTTGACTTAATACTATAGTGGTATGAGTGATCCTTTGACCTACGACATCATCGGCTATTCGCAGCGAGGCTACTGAGTTTGACTGCATATTTTCTTGATTCCTAACCATTCGGGCCCTTGCTGTGTATGTTGGCTACAATAGGTTCAGGTTCGCTGTTAGGAGTAGGATGCACCTAGATGGAATCTATCGACTTTGATAGAAAAGAAGAAGTCTTATATGATTTGCAAGACTGAGTTCAGAAAGTCTTTGGTCAAAGTAAGTGTGAATACTGGAAAGGAGTTTTCATGAGATTCACAAATGAACTTGAGTCCAGCCAATCTAGCAGATGACTGATGATGGGATCTGACGAGTTTCTATGACCTCTGTCAAGTCGAGACTCATGATAGAAGGACTAAATCATATGATAACTGTACCTAAGGGTTCATACTTTATTCTACTAGGTTGCCACTACATACTACAAGGTGTCACTGATGGATTGTGAGACTCATTGGGTATCATTTTGATGATCGATAACTCTCGAAGGATAGAGTTGGAATTATTCAATCCATCGAAAGAAGTTTCGATGATATTGTGATGGAGATCACAATATATCTCACTACTAGATAGAATGAAACCTATGGGGTCACACACTAAGAGATTCAATCTTGAATTAACTAATTGGACTTGTAAAGTTCTAATTGGGTTAGGATGTATTGAAATCTTACTGGGTTTAAGAGAACTATGTGTTGGGAAAAGTGTCCCAAAGCCAATCGTCAGCCCGTTGACGGTTGTGCTCTTTCTTGTATTAGTATATGAATTATAAATTAAAAAATATTATTTTGATATTTTTCATCACAAATTATTTCATCTTCTAATGAACTCCTATATTGTGGTGAAGTCCTTAGGACTATTTAGACTCGACAAAAGAGGATTTGTCATTTAGTCCTTAAACCTGTCCGTGACTAAATGATATATTGTTACCAAGGATGACAATGTTTATCAAGCATAGGTCGTTGTGTGCCATATGGATTGGTTGTCTTCTTAACCAAGGAGTGTGGAGACACTGATATCGCATACAGGTGAGATGTAAGGATACATCTGCACTGAACGTGACCGACTCTGGAGCTTTTTCTGCTGTCAAGATTTGCTCTGATGGGATATGGGCATAACTGTCCCTCCGACCTGAGACCGCCACGGTGACTGACAATCAACTCACTGTACTTAGGCACTGGACTATCTGAATTTCTAATTCAGTGACGGAAGGCTGCTGGGTGTAGTCAAGTACTTGACTTGTCGATGCGTGTGTCAAGATGGGATTGACCACTCCAGTTCAGGAGCTGTGTAATGTAGTATTTCAATTTAGCAAAATTTTGGCTAGGGTAGTCCTAGTGAGGAGTCACAGGACTGTTGAGTTGAGCATGATTCGGATGATCTAATCAGGGTTGACAGTATAACCCTGAGTCATCCTATACACAGGGGTCAAAAGGGATGAATTATACAGTAACCATATTCGCGTAGGTTCTGAATATTGCGATTGTGACTATTCGACCTATCCGAACATCGAGTACCATTGCTAGATGGTCACTTCGATTAGTACAGAAATTGATTCTTTGCTACCGGCTTAGGTTCAAACCTGTGGGGTCACACACATTAGAGGTTCCTATCTGATCTGATGGCTGGTGAAGAGTCCCACTGGACTGGGACTCTTCGACCAAGAGTCCTAATGCTCGAAGACTCTGAGTCCTACATGTCTGAGACTCTGTGATCAAGAATCAGAATTCTCTGATCACAGGTTCCACACATTTTGGGTACCGAGATCAAGAGTCCCACTGGTCTCGACTCTTCGATCAGGTTTCATATCGATGGACTTTGATGTCTGATTGTCCATCGAATTTGGACCAGTATTTATGAGAGATTTAATTAGTAATTTGATCACTAATTAACTCAATTTGATTGAGTAATTATTTTTAGATCAATCCAATTGAATTGGATTCAGTTGAGTTTGACCCGATTAGTTTAAGAGTTGACCTAATCGCCGAGGTGGTTTGGTCCCTGATTTGATCAGGGGTTGAGCTTAGTCAATTTCTGATTTGATTAAAATTTTATTGAGCCTAATTAAGCTAATTGTGTTGGATTTAATTTAGTCTAATTGTGCTTAACCTATTTTAATAAGGTTGGTTCAATTAGGTTTGAAACCACTTTTGACTTATCTCCCTGAGCCACCTCACCTGCGCCTATTTGAATTCACGAGAAATAAGTTCTCATAATTTTCTCCCACGCAAAAGCCATCCCACGCCCCTTCTTTGTGTGCCATTTTGAATGGATAAAGATGGTTGGTTGGCCATTCAAATTCAAATGAAGTTTGAATTTGAATGGGCAACAATCTCATGCGCCACCTTATCCACTTGTGCGCCACTTATTCTGCATGAGAAAAAGTTTCTCGTGTAAACTCTCCATGCACAAAGAAGCCCACACCCCTCTCTTCTCACGTCAAGAGTGGATAAAGATTGGTTGGTTGGCATTTGAATTTAAATCATTTGAATTCAAATTCGATTTGAATTCAAGTGAGCAACCACCTAGCTTTATCCTCTCATGCGGTGAAAATGCTGTAAAGATGCGGTCTTGCACCATTTTAAAAGGAAAGAGAAGGTGGGGCATGCAACATCTGATCGAGAGAGAAAGGGTGGCGTGTAAAAGGCCCTCTGCATGAGAAAAGAAAAGAAAAGAAGAGAAAAGAAAACTGGGTGCAGGGTCTTTTGTGAGTATCCTAGGGTTTCTGCCTACAGTTGAGAAGTGAGAAGGTGAGCTACGAGTATCGTGAGCCCACCAAACTTCAGAAAGAGCTTCATCAACCTCTCTACTATCTCTACTGATGATTCAGAGCATCCAAAGAATCGACAGACACGATCGAAGGAGTTCGATCAACATCAGCCGTCGAAAGATTCTGCAACGAACTAGCATTCGTGAGGAGCCGATCAGATCGGGAGCTTTGTGTGGATGATCTGCAAGGCCAGACAGACTGTGTGGCTGTATTACAATGATCAAACCTTTTCGATGGTGATCAGACTGCAGCGATTGACTACCTGCACGAAGGTAATATGTTCTGAACACATAACAGTAAAATGTTTACTGTAGAATTCAAAATTTCAAATTTAAATACATGCTATATATATCATATTTAGATATTTATATAGGGTTAATATATGTTAATTAATTAAATTAATTAATAATTTTACTGTAAAATTATAATTTTGAAAAATTTTTAAAATTACCGTTCTATCTCTGCACTGAAATTTCCATAAATGGTATCAGAGCAGGTTCTAAAATATGATATACATTTGCATGTGTAGATTAAGTAGTAATCTAAAAGTTTAAATTTGAAATTTAAATTTTGAAATTTAAAATTTAAAATTTAAAATTTGAAATTTAAAATTCAAAATTCAAAAAATTTGAAATTTAAAATTTGAAATTTAAAATTTATTTAAAATTTCAATTTAAAATTCAAATTTTAAAATTCAAATTTAAAATTCAAATT
>NC_026003.2:97464453-97616953 GCF_000442705.2 Elaeis guineensis
ACGTGACGACTCCGAGCTCTTTCTGCTGTCAAGATTTGCTCTGATGGGATATGGGGCATAACTGTCCCTCCGACCTGAGACCGCCACGGTGACTGACAAGCAACTCACTGTACTTAGGCACTGGACTATCTGAATTTCTAATTCAGTGACGGAAGGCTGCTGGGTGTAGTCAAGTACTTGACTTGTCGATGCGTGTGTCAAGATGGGATTGACCACTCCAGTTCAGGAGCTGTGTAAGTAGTATTTCAATTTAGCAAAATTTTGGCTAGGGTAGTCCTAGTGAGGAGTCACAGGACTGTTGAGTTGAGCATGATTCGGATGATCTAATCAGGGTTGACAGTATAACCCTGAGTCATCCTATACACAGGGGTCAAAAGGGATGAATTATACAGTAACCATATTCGCGTAGGTTCTGAATATTGCGATTGTGACTATTCGACCTATCCGAACATCGAGTACCATTGCTAGATGGTCACTTCGATTAGTACAGAATTGATTCTTGTGCTACCGGCTTAGGTTCAAACCTGTGGGGTCACACACATTAGAGGTTCCTATCTGATCTGATGGCTGGTGAAGAGTCCCACTGGACTGGGACTCTTCGACCAAGAGTCCTAATGCTCGAAGACTCTGAGTCCTAATGTCTGGACTCTGTGATCAAGAATCAAATTCTCTGATCACAGTTCCACACATTTTGGGTACCGAGATCAAGAGTCCCACTGGTCTCGGACTCTTCGATCAAGGTTCATATCGATGGACTTTGATGTCGATTGTCCATCGAATTTGGACTCAGTATTTATGAGAGATTTAATTAGTAATTTGATCACTAATTAACTCAATTTGATTGAGTAATTATTTTTAGATCAAGTCCAATTGAATTGGATTCAGTTGGTTTGACCCGATTAGGTTAAGAGTTGACCTAATCGTCGAGGTGGTTTGGTCCCTGATTTGATCAGGGTTGAGCTTAGTCAATTTCTGATTTGATTAAAATTTTATTGAGCCTAATTAAGCTAATTTGTTGGATTTAATTTAGTCTAATTGTGCTTAACCTATTTTAATAAGGTTGGTTCAATTAGGTTTGAAACCACTTTTGACTTATCTCCCTGAGCCACCTCACCTGCGCCTATTTGAATTCACGAGAAATAAGTTCTCATAATTTTCTCCCACGCAAAGCCATCCCACGCCCCTTCTTTGTGCCCATTTTGAATGGATAAAGATGGTTGGTTGGCCATTCAAATTCAAATGAAGTTTGAATTTGAATGGGCAACAATCTCATGCGCCACCTTATCCACTTGTGCGCCACTTATTCTGCATGAGAAAAAGTTTCTCGTGTAAACTCTCCATGCACAAAGAAGCCCACACCCCTCTCTTCTCACGTCAAGAGTGGATAAAGATTGGTTGGTTGGCATTTGAATTTAAATCATTGAATTCAAATTCGATTTGAATTCAAGTGAGCAACCACCTAGCTTTATCCTCTCATGCGGTGAAAATGCTGTAAAGATGCGGTCTTGCACCATTTTAAAAGGAAAGAGAAGGTGGGGCATGCAACATCTGATCCGAGAGAGAAAGGGTGGCGTGTAAAAGGCCTCTGCATGAGAAAAGAAAAGAAAAGAAGAGAAAAGAAAACTGGGGCAGGGTCTTTTGTGAGTATCCTAGGGTTTCTGCCTACAGTTTGAGAAGTGAGAAGGTGAGCTACGAGTTCGTGAGCCACCAAACTTCAGAAAGAGCTTCATCAACCTCTCTACTATCTCTACTGATGATTCAGAGCATCCAAAGAATCGACAGACACGATCGAAGGAGTTCGATCAACATCAGCCGTCGAAAGATTCTGCAACGAACTAGCATTCGTGAGGAGCCGATCAGATCGGGAGCTTTGTGTGGATGATCTGCAAGGCCAGACAGACTGTGTGGCTGTATTACAATGATCAAACCTTTTCGATGGTGATCAGACTGCAGCGATCGACTACCTGCACGAAAGTAATATGTTCTGAACACATAACAGTAAAATGTTTACTGTAGAATTCAAATTTCAAATTTAAATACATGCTATATATATCATATTTAGATATTTATATAGGGTTAATATATGTTAATTAATTAAATTAATTAATAATTTTACTGTAAAATTATAATTTTGAAAAATTTTTAAAATTACCTTTATCCTGCACTGAAATTTTACAAATGGTATCAGAGCAGGTTCTAAAATATGATATACATTTGCATGTGTAGATTAAGTAGTAATCTAAAAGTTTAAATTTGAAATTTAAATTTTGAAATTTAAAATTTAAAATTTAAAATTTGAAATTAAAATTCAAAATTCAAAAAAATTTGAAATTTAAAATTTGAAATTTAAAATTTATTTAAAATTTCAAATTTAAAATTCAAATTTAAAATTCAAATTTTAAAATTCAAAAATTTGAAATTTGAAATTTATTTAAAATTTGAAATTCAAAATTTAAAATTTGAAATTTAAAATTTAAATTTTAAAATTGGTATATTTAGATATACTTGATCCAAGTAGCAAGTAGTCTAATTGGGTTGGTTGCCATGGTCATCCGTCATAGGAAAAAGTAAGGTTTAAAGGCCTCTCCTCCCATTCGATGGGGTTCTCCTATGGTGGTAGGGGTGCCGATGCGATTATATCCATGCAGACGAAGCAGCGAAAGGACTTAATTGTAAAGTTCAATTGTAAAATTTATCATGAATGTGTTAGATTAGATCTAAAGGAATATTCATGATTTATTTTGATTGAGTTATTTTCTGTTATGTAATTAGCAATAGGATTGCTGTTTATGAAATGTGCTGATCTGTTTGTGAAAAGAGTCAACACATTTAGTGAACAGAAAATAAAATTTTCAAATTTAAAAATTATTTTCAAAATACCAAACCCTGACCCATCAGCCCAAATACTTAATTAAAAGAATTAAGTGTTGTCTAGTTGGTCTAGAATTGTGAATTAAGACCTAAGACAATTGCATAAACTTGTGGGTCAATGGGTTAGATGGATTAGGTCCATAATTGGGTAAGACCTAAGGTTAACTTAAAGAAATAGACTAAATTAGAGTAATTGATCAAATCTAATCAAAAGTTGAATTAGATTAGGTCAAGGACACTCTAGACTCAACTCCAATAGCTATAGTTGAATGGGTCCATATCTTTAACTAGTCCAAGATGACTTAATCATGGCTACGCGGTGGAATCTATTTACTAAGTTGATCAAATTAAAACTAATGAACCGGTTGGTGTCTAAGGTAAGTTCGGTAGTCTGACCAGTGATTTTTAAGTGAGAGCTACTCGCATTGATTTGATCTCTGATGAGTTAATGGCATATCCCCACCACTGATCTCACTTACCTGACCAACCTGGAGAGTTAGGTTTTGATTAGATCACTTGGTGATTAGGGCTCACCCATGTCATTAGGTAAATCAGTGTGACTAATTTAGGTGCTCCTAATGCCGGCTTTAATTAAATCCTTTTAATCTGACTTGGTGAAGTCAGTGGGAGGATTGAAATTGGCTGATTAATTTTTCTCTTCTATCCTTTAATAAAATCCTCAAAAATTATTAGGTCCCTAAAAATGATTAAGTTATAGTGATAACTAAGTCATTGCCTCCCATTAAGTGAGTGATAATGAGTCCATTAGTTTAATAATCACTGGAGGCCCAAAGGCTGGTGCTTATTGACTAATAGAATTATCATTCATAATATGATAATTTGATTGAGTCTTTCTGATGGTGGTCAGGTTGGCCGGCCAAAGTCGGGCCAGATCATTTATTGGTCCGATTCACCAAATCAAGTCATGTTAATGGTTGGACCTAACCAGATCTTTTCAGTAGAGGCCAAAGCCTAATGATTAGGTTCTGGGGCAAAATTAATTACTAGAAGTTGTTTAGAGAAACAACTGGTTATGAACCTACCCATAGATGCACATGGGTTGACCAACCAAAGTTGGGCTCGTGTGTGGTCTGTGTGGATTCTAGTACCCACTAAGAATTAAAGTAATTTCTCAAATTGAAGGTTGAGGCTATCAGTTCGTAAAAATACTGGGAAAAACTTTAGACTAAAGTCCAAATCTTTAGTATTAATAATTTATATACTAATAAAGGTTTATTTTTCTTTATACAGCTATGGCCACTACCCTGTCGCTCCGATCATTATTAGATAATGATAAGCTCATGGGACCTAATTTTGATAGCTGGTATCGAAAATTAAAAATCATCCTTGAGCATGAGTGGATCCTTTATGTAGTAATAGATCCGGCACCTGAGGAGCCAGCCCCAAATGCTAGAGGGATGGTCCGAGATACTTACTAGAAGTGGCTTAACGACCGCACCACCGTTCGGTGTATAATGCTGGTGGCAATGAATGATGAGTTCAGCCGCAGGTTCGAGAATGCCCAACCCAGGAGATACTTCAAATGTTGAATGACTCCTTTAGCACGCCTGACGACATTGAAGGCACAAAACTAGTTGTGCCATTTTCAATGCTCGGATGAGGGATGGGGCCTCAGTCACCGATCATGTACTGTACATGATCGAAATGATTGAGCGCCTAAGTAAACTGGATTTTTCTTGCACGAGCAGCTCGGTAAGGATGCGATCCTTAATTCTTTGCCCAAGTCCTTCCTCCCCTTCCTTACTTATTTTTGGATGACAAAGCCTGCAGTGAACTACCACGGCTTGTTGGGGTTGCTGCAGAACTTTGAGAAGGACCACCAGCTCCATAAGGAGTCGGTGAATGTTGTGGGAGGATCTTCTTCTGATCATCGACCCTTTAAGAAAGGAAAGAAGAACAAGAAGAAGAAAAATAAGAAGGTGTAGCCGCATGTTGGGATGTCTGCACAGGGTCAGACCAAGAAGCGCAAGCCGACTAGAGCCAGGCGGAGTGCTTCTTTTGCAAGAAGCAGGGGCACTAGAAGAGGAACTGTCCTCTATACATTGCCTCCCTGGATCTGAACAGGCTGAAGAAAAAGCAAGGTAATTATATGATAACACCTTGCAACTTTTTCATTTGTGATACTACTACTGGGTATTGGATACCGGAAGCCCTTATCATATTTATAATTCGATGCAGGGTCTACAAGTCAGTAGGAGATTTGATGAAGGCGAGAGGTTCCTGAACATTGGAGATGGAAGCAAAGTTCAGTTCTAGCTTTAGAAATCATGAACCTTGTAATCAACTCTCGTAATATAATTCTGAGTGAATGTCACTATTGTCCAAGCTTTTTATTAAATATTATTTCTGTAGGTTTTTTGGCCATGTACAGTTATGAATTTTTAATAAAAAAAAATATTTGTAATGTCATTTTGAATGGTGTTACAATGTTTGTTGGACAACTAAATAATAGAATTTACTTACTATCACAGTCTGTTAATGTGGTTCAAACCTTCGATAAATGCCCTAGAATAGACGATATGTCAGAAGTCTACCTTTGGCACTGTAGGCTAGGTCATATCAATAAGAACAGGATAAATAGGTTGGCTCAAGAAAAATTTTGAAGTTGGTGATTGTGAATCACTTCCAACCTGTGAGTCCTGTCTTCTTAGGAAGATGACCAAGTCACCTTTTACTGAAAAAGGTGAGCGAGCCAGTGAACTCTTGGATCTAGTACATTCTGATGTATATGGACCCATGAGCTCAATACAAGAGGTGGATATTTCTACTTCATAACCTTCACAGACGACCTATCGAGGTATGGGTATGTCTACTTAATGAAGCATAAGTCGGAGTCGTTTGAAATATTTAAACTATTCCGAAATGAGGTAGAAAAATAAATTGAGAAGTGTATTAAAACTCTTCGATCTGATCGAGAAGGTGAATACCTTTTCAATGAGTTTCTGACATATCTTGGGAAGAATGGGATTCTCTCTCAGTAGACTCCTCCTGAAACACCACAGCATAATGGTGTGTCTGAAAGGAGGAATTGGACCTTGTTGGATATGGTTCGATCCATGATGCGGTTTGCTGGTCTGTCGATCTTCCTCTAGGGATATGCATCGAATCGGCTTGTTACCTTCTAAATAGGGTTCGAGTAAGTTTGTAACCAAAACGCATATGAGATATGGATAGGACGTAAGCCAGTACTCTCGCACCTAGGGTTTGGGGGTGTCTGGCTTATGTTAAACGTTTAATTACGGATAAGCTTGGACCTAGGTCTGACAAGTGTTATTTCATAGGGTACCCAAAAGAGACAAAGGGTATTATTTCTACCTAACTGATGAGCAAAAGGTGTTTGTCAGCCTTAAGGCAATCTTTTTGAAAAAGAGTTCCTTGGTGAAGGGACTGTTGCCTCTAAGGTCGAACTTGAGAAGTTCGCAGGTGGAAAAATCGACACAAGTTGCTGAAACTGAATCGAATTTGGTTAGATCAGATCCGGAGCCCATTGTTCATGCACCCTTAAGGCGGTCTGATAGAGTACCACGTCAACCGGACAGATACTATGGTTTCTTGATCTGGGATGGTGATCCTGTCGAATTTGATGAAAATGATGAGGATCCGATCACCTACATGGATGCAATGCAGAGATCGGACTCTGAGAAATGGCTAGAGGCCATGAGATCCAAATGAAGTCCATGAAGGTCAACGATGTGTGGACATTGGTTGACCCACCCGAAGGAGTAAAATCCATAGAGTGTAAGTGGGTCTTCAAGAGAAAGAGAGGCACAGACGGAAAGGTGAAGACCTATAAAGCCCATCTGGTTGCCAAGGATATCGTCAACGTTATGGTATAGACTATGATGAGATATTTTCTCCTGTGACAATGCTCAATCCATTCGAATTATGCTTGTGATAGCTGTCCATCTGGACTATGAAATCTGACAGATGGATGTGAAGACAGCTTTCCTAAACGAAGAGCTGGACGAAGAGGTGTATATGATACAACCTGAAGGGTTCACATCCACAGATGAGTCTAAGGTGTGCAGGCTACAGAGGTCCATTTATGGACTTAAGCAGGCATCCTGGAGTTGGAACATACATTTTGATAGGACGATCAAACGTATGGTTTCGTTAAGAATGGAGAAGAGCCCTGCATTTATAAGTAGGCTAATGGTCCAGTAGTAGTATTTCTTGTATTGTATGTGGATGACATTCTCTTAATGGGAATGATGTCCCTGCATTACAGGGAATAAAGATTTGGTTGTCGTCACAGTTCTCCATGAAGGATCTGGGAGAAGCTTCCTACATCCTAGGGATGAGGATCTATAGGGATGGATCTAAAAGGTTGCTTGGCTTATCCCAGTCCACGTACATTGATACTATGCTGAAGAGGTTCAGCATGGAGTATTCCAAGAAAGGCTATCTACCGATAGGCCATGAAATTTCTCTCTCGAAGAGGGATTGTCCGACAACACCTCAAGAGAGAGAGATATGGGTAGAATTTCATATGCTTCGACAGTGGATCTATCATGTATGCCATGATATGTACAGACTAGATGTAGCATACTTACTAGGGATAGTGAGTAGATACCAATCTGATCCAGGGAGAATCACTGGAAGGTTGTTAAAACCATCCTGAAGTATTTAAGAAATACTAAGGACCAGTGGCTTGTTTATGGTGAATCGGACTTGAGACTTATAGGGTTTACAGACTCTAGTTTTCAGTCTGATCACGATGATAGCAAGAGTGTGTCAGGATTTATTTTTATCCTTAATGGTGGGGCTGTCTGCTAGAAGAGTTCCAAGCAGCACACTGTGACTGATTCAGTTTGCGAGGCAGAGTATGTCGCTGCATCAGATGCTGCCAAAGAAGTGGTGTGGCTGAAGAAATTCATCACTGAGCTTGGAGTAGCACCCTCCTTTGTTGGTCCAGTTCTGCTCTACTGTGATACTCTGGAGCCATTGCTCAGGCGAAAGAACCGAAGGCACACCAGCGGACGAAGCATATTCTGCGCCGCTACCATCTCATTCGAGAAATCATGGATAGAGATGATGTTGACCTTAGAAGATCGACGGAAAGGAGAACCTGACCGACCCATTCACTAAAGCCATTGCGGTGAAGGAGTTCGACGACTTCAAGTCGAAGATGGGTATTAGATGCTGCACCGATTGGCTTTAGGCCAAGTGGGAGATTGTTGGAAAAAATATTCCAAAGCCAATCATCAGCCTATTGACGGTTGTGCTCTTTTTGTATTAGTATATGAATTATAAATTAATAAAAATATTTTAATATTTTTCATCACAAATTATTTCATCTTCTAATGAACTCCTATGTTGTGGTGAAGTCCTTAGGACTATTTAGACTCGACAAAGGAGGATTTGTCGTTTAGTCCTTAAACCTGTTCGCGATCAAATGATACGTTGTTACCAAGGATGACAACATTTATCAAGCATAGGTCGTTGTGTGCCATATAGGTTGGTTGTCCTCTTAACCAAGGAGTGTGGAGACACTGGTATGGCATACAGGTGAGATGTAAGGGTACATCTGCACTGAACGTGACTGACTCTGGAGCTTTTTCTGCTGTCAAGATTTGCTCCGATGGGATATGGGTATAACTGTCCCTCCGACTTGAGACCGTCACGGTGACTTGCAAGCAACTCACTGCACTTAGGCATTGGACTACCTGAATTTCTAATTCAGTGATGGAAGGCTGCTGGGTGTAGTCAAGTACTTGACTTGTCGGTGCGTGTGTCAAGATGGGATTGACCACTCCAGTTCAGGAACTGTGTACAGTCGTATTTCAATTTAGCAAAATCTTGGCCAGGGTAGTCCTAGTGAGGAGTCACAGGACTGTTTGAGTTTAGCATGATTCGGATGATCTAATCAGGGTTGACAGTTTAATCCTGAGTCGTCCTATACACAGGGGTCAAAAGGGATGAATTATACATAACCATATTCGCGTAGGTTCTGAATGTTGCGATTGGACTATTCGGCCTATCTGGATGTCAGGTACCATTGCTAGATGGTCACTTTGATTAGTAAGAAATTGATTCCTATGCTATCGGCTTAGGTTCGAACTTGCAGGTCACACACATTAGACATTCCTATCTGATCTGATGGCTGGTGAAGAGTCCCACTGGACTGGGACTCTTCGACCAAGAGTCTAATGCTTGAGGACTCTGAGTCCTACATGTCTGAACTCTGTGATCAAGAATCAAGATTCTCTGATCACAAGTTTCACACATTTTGGGTACCGAGGTCAAGAGTCCCATGGTTGGGACTCTTCGATCAGGTTTCATATCGATGGATTTTGATGCCTGATTGCCCATCGATTTGGACTCAATATTTATGAGAGGTTTAATTAGTGATTTGATCACTAATTAACTCAATTTGATTGAGTAATTATTTTTGGATCAAGTCCAATTGAATTGGATTCAGTTGGGTTTGACCTGATTAGGTTAAGAGTTGACCTAATCGCTGAGGTGGTTTGGTCCCTGATTTGATCAGGGGTTGAGCTTAGTCAATTCCTTATTTGATTAAGATTTTATTGAGCCTAATTAAGCCTAATTGTGTTGGGTTTAATTTAGTCTAATTGTGCCTAACCTATTTTAATAAGGTTGGTTCAATTAGGTTTGAAACCACTTTTGACTTATCTCCCTGCGCCATCTCACCTCACCTGCCCTATTTGAATTCATGAGAAATAAGTTCTCATGAATTTTCTCCCACGTAGAAGCATCACACGCCCCTTCTTTGTGCACCATTTTGAATGGATAAAGATGGTTGGTTAGCCATTCAAATTCAAATGAAGTTTGAATTTGAATGGGCAACTAATCTCATGCGCCACCTTATCCACTTATGCGCCACTTATTCTACATGAGAAAAAGTTTCTCATGTTAACTCTCCATGCACAAAGAAGCCCACACCCCTCTCTTCTCACGCCAAGAGTGGATAAAGATTGGTTGGTTGCATTTGAATTCAAATTCGATTTGAATTCAAGTGAGCAACCACCTAGCTTTATCTCTCATGCGGTGAAAACACTGTAAAGATGCGGTCTTGCACCATTTTAAAAGAAAAGAGAAGGTGGGGCGTGCGACATCTGATCCGAAAGAGAAAGGGTGGCATGTAAAAGGCCCTCTGCATGAGAAAAGAAAAGAAAAGAAGAGAAAAGAAAAGAAGACTGGGCGCAGGGTCTTTTGTGATACCCTAGGGTTTCTGCTTAGGGTTCAGAAAGTGAGAAGATGAGCTACGAGTATGTGAGCCCACCAAACTTTAGGAAGAGCTTCATCAACTCTCTACTATCTCTGCTGATGATCAGAGTATCCAAAGAATCGACAGACATCGATCGAAGGAGTTCGATCAACATCAGCCATCGAAAGGGTTCTGCAACGAACTAGCATTCGTGAGGAGTCGATCAGATCAAAGCTTCGTGTGGATGATCTGTAGAGGCTAGACATACTGTGTGGCTGTATTGTAATAATCAAACCTTTTCAACGGTGATCAGACTGCAGTGATCGACTATCTGCACGAAGGTAATATGTTCTGAACACATAACAGTAAAATATTTACTGTAGAATTCAAAATTTCAAATTTAAATGTATGCTATATATATCATATTTAGATCATTGTGTAGGGTTAATACATATTAATTAATTAGATTAATTAATAATTTTCACTGTAAAATTATAATTTTGAAAAAGTTTTAAAATTATCATTTTACCCCTGCACTGAATTTCCATACTATGCTAGCACATGGTTAAACCCAATTCTTCTCTGGACTTCAATTTCTTATTAGATAAGGATTGGGTCAAGTCCATAGCCTTGAACCTAATCTAAATTTATTTTGATTTGGATTTATTGGGCACCTATTTATGAGCTTAATAGGATTGGATTAAGTCAATGAGTTGATAAACTAATCTTCTCTTTTTCTCTCTTGATATTTCTTTTTGAAGTGATGAATTATTGAAAAGAAGAGATGGCACCATCCTTCCTTTTTGGAAAGTCCAAGGGGTGCCAACCCCTTGGCATGGCATGAGGAAGAGAGAGGGGCCCGCCCCCTCTCTTGCCTTGGTGTGGAAGGAGAGAGAGAGAGGGGCTATGCCCCATCTCTTGTGAGCAAAATTTAGAAGGGGCACCAAGGGTTGGCACCTCAACTACCTGCCCATTTTTGTTAAGGGGTGCCCACTCAGTCTGTCTATTTTGAGTGGGGCCCCTATCTACTTGCCAAAAGAGGTGAAGACCATATCAATTAAGTCTGATTTTTTTTTGAAAAAGATTAAATTAAAAAAGATAAAATTCTTATAAGATAAGGACTAATCTTTTTAGATTGATTGGATCTTGATTTGGAATCAAGATAAGATCTCTATATAAGAGATGGTATCCTAGGTTTTAAAAAGAATTGAATTAATTGAAAATCAGATCTCCCTCTCTCTCCTCTCCATGCCTCACCCTCTCTTCCTCCTTTTTTTTTCCAACACCCAAGGGTTGGGCATCCATCATCCACATGCCTGAGTTGAGAGGTGATAAACACTTAATTTAAGTCATTTAAAATAAAAAATTATATTTAATTTATTTTATTTATTAAAAATTTGATGCTTTTTTTTATGTTTTACAGGAAAGATGATCGTCGATACAAAGAGTCCGATTCGTAGATCAAAAAGACTCAAGTTTGAAGAAAATTGGACTTAAAACAAAATTTAAATAAAAGAAGATGCATACGGTATTATAGAAAATGAAGATACTATGCAAGGAACCTAAAAAGGATATAGACATCATTTTAAAGAAATAAAAGTTTTTTTTTGTAATTTGGAGCGTAAACAGCTAATGGTCGGGTGCGCGGAAGGTTCGTGCGGAAGCGGACGTTCGAGCGGACGCACGACACGGCAGGTTCGCACGGCACAGCGGGTTCGCACGGCATGGCGGGCGTGCGGCATGGCGGGAGTGGCATTGTGGGTGCGCGGACACAGTGGCGAACAGATGGGGAGATGGATCTGAAAATTAAAGGAAAAAAATAATACTTGGAAATACTTCAAGAGGAAGAATTTATATTTTCTTTATCTGCTTGTGATCTTTCCATCTCATCCATCCATCTTTTAGTCCTTAGTATTTTTTTTAATCCCACATCGAAAAACCATGTAAAACTTCTCCCTCCTAACACCTATAAAAAGGCTCTTGTACTCTCATTTGAGGGGGAGCCCAGAAATTCTTCTAGAGCCTTGCATAGAGGAAGAGAAAGGGACTACTCCATGAGCAGCTAGGCTAGCAGCCTCGAGAGTGGAGAAAAATTTTGTAACGACATAGAGTGGGTTTCTTATTCTAAACTTTCTTGTATTTCTTTATATGCAATAAAGATTATGCTTTTTATTTAAATCATCATGAGTTCTTTATTTGCTCTCTTTCATATGCTTTTATTTATACTTTCCTGTTAGATTAATATTAGAAACAACTTTTACTTTTCGGAGACGCACCATGATCTACGGGTATGGGATGTGTCGAGAAAGAAGAGTTATTTACCTAGTATTTTCGGAGACGCACCGTGATCTATGGGTACGGGGCGTGCTGAGGAAAGATAGGTATTTTTCCTAAGATTAATCGCATCTATTTAAATATAAAAAAAGAGATACAACTCTACTAGTGCAAAATTAATTCAAAACTCCCGAGCTCTTTATTTTCTAATTACATCAATTTTAAGATAATTTATTCTCTAAATCAAAACAACCTTCTTTCTTTTATTTTGCAATCTCAACTTAGCCCAAGGTCCCTGAGGATACGATCTCGACTCATCCTACCTACGTAGTGAGTAGAGTTATTTTTGGTGCTATGAATGACTACGCATCAAATTTTGGTGCCATTGTCGGAGACCTTGGCATGGTTGAATTAAAAAAAAAAATCACTGATATTTCATAACACTTAACTAAAATAGCGTAACCTCAAATATAAAAATTTCTAACTTGATTGGACACCTTGTTTCTTTGCATTGCATCTCCATAATTGACTTTAAGGGCACAACCCATTAACTAAGATAAGGTGGAGATTTGATTACCCTTCCTTGGCCACAAATCATTCCCTTGCATTTGCATAACCTAGACCTTAATCTAAAATTAAATAGACGTTGACCCCTAAGAATTCGAGCTCATTAGGACAAGTGACCCTGAGAGTTGAACCAGGTTAGACTTGGTCAGCTAGCTGGTGTCTAGGCAAGTGGTTTGCGGGACGACTGGGCTCGAAGGAAGGTAGTTTTTAATTGGTTCCGTTCGCTGATTTGGCCAATTTAATTAGTGTCTAAGGAAAGCAACAGGGGGACTCCCACCGACCTTACACTTATCTGGCCAGTTGGTTGGTCAAGCTCTGACTTGGAGGGCTTGAAGGTTAACTACAGTTAGGAGCTGTCTAGAACTAGAGTAACTTTAGGATAGAGAGTCCACTGCGTGCTAACTTGATTGTAATTAAAATCTAACCACAACTAATTCTTCTATTAGTTTTAGGACTTCTTAGGATCTCTTCTTTAGAACTCTTTTCTCTCTTCTCTTCTCCTCTTAATAAAAAAAAAATAATCCTTAACAGACTAGGATAGTCCTACATAGACCTTTTAGTTGCATGTTAGGTCAACGATCACTAAAATCTGACTTGCAACCATTAGACGAAGAATTAGAAAAGACTCTTAGGACTATCCGAGTTAGAAACATGGCTGCACCTGGTGAGGCTAATCCTCCACACTCATTGAGAGAATATTTCACTCCATCCTCGTATACCTACTCTCCATGCATTCAAGCACCTCCAGTAGAAGATACCTAATATGAGATTAAGTCTAGCATTATTCAAATGTTGCCATCATTCTATGGACTTAGTAACGAGGACCCATACAAACACTTGGATGAATTTCTTGAAATTTGTTCCACAGTAAAAATTCAAAACTTCTCCGATGATGCCCTTAGGTTGAAACTGTTTCCTTTCTCACTTAAGGACAAAGCCAAACATTGGTTAAACTCCTTAGACTCTATAACCATTTCAACTTGGGATCATCTTCAGAGAGAATTTCTCAAGAAATACTTTTCAATTGGAAAAAAAAATCAAATTAGAAAAGCTATCACTAGTTTTTCCCAATTGGAGGGTGAACTTTTTCATGAGATATGAGAAAGGTTAAGGGACCTCATTCGTAAATGTCCACACCATGCTGTCCCTAAATGGCAATTTTGTCAGTATTTTTATGATGGTCTATCGGAGAAACACCGACAAATGGTTGATGCATCATGTGGTGGGACATTCATGCTAAAGAGTGAGGATGAAGCCTGGCAGCTCTTTGAAATACTTAGTGAGAATTTCCTACATCATATGTCTGCCACCTTTAGAGAACAACCCATGCTTCAACAAAAAAGAAGTGGAATTTATCAGATTGGAAACATCATGGATATCCACAGTAAGGTAGATGAACTGTCCCAAAAATTAGACCATCTTCTAAATACTGGACAATCCCCGATTCCACCTAACCCAATCCAAGAAGTTTGTGCATTGTGTGCAAGTCCGAACTATTTTGTTAGTGAATGCCCAGACGCATCTCAATTTTCTGAGTTTGTGCACGAGCAGGTTCAGCAAGCTCAAGTCCAACAAGCTCGCAGACTAGGAAATGATCCATATTCGAGCACTTATAACCCCGGCTAGAGAAACCATCCAAATTTTTCTTGGAGACCACAACCAGTGGTTGGCCCTACCGCACCTCGATCTCAATATCAGGACCCAACATATAGGCATGGACCATACCATCAATTTCAAAATGCTCCTCAACCGTCTACTACTGGTCATAGCTCAGCTTTTAAGGAAAAAGTTCTGAAAGTACTAGAATGATTAGAAGTCAACACTCAGACCCTTAACTCCCACGCACAATCCATTGCTAAGCTAGAGACCCAAATAGGTTAACTAGCACTGCATTTAGTAGGAGGGAAGGAGAAAAATTACCTAGCCAATCCGAGAGCAACCCAAGAGGATAATTTGTGATTGAGAGCTCTAATATCCCAAAAGCTTTTTTTGAACATGCCAAATCAATCATGACTCTGAGAAGTGGGAAGGTCATTGAACACACTAGTAAAATCAATGAGACCGACCTTAAACCTCTAACCAAAGCCAAATCACCCAAGAACAAGGAGGACCTTAAAATAGAGAATGAACCAACTGCACTGGAATCATCGTATTTGCCTAAAGTCCCATTTTCGGATGCCCTGAAAGCCCCTATTCCTGCAGATAAGAAGGGAGAAAGACTCGACGAGATGTTGGAATTATTTAAGCAAGTCTAAATTAATCTTCTCCTTCGAGATGCAATCAAACAGGTCCCTGCTTATGCCAAATTTTTGAAGGATTTGTGCACCCAAAAACGTAAATCTAGATCACAAATCCCAAAGAAAGTATGCCTCACTGAACAGGCTAGTTCTGTCTTTCAGCATACCACTCCTCCAAAGCTTAAGGACCCAGGAGCCCCATCATTTCCTGTGTTATAGGAGATTATCACATTGAAAAAGCTCTTCTGAACTTAGGGCAAGTGTGAATCTTTTACCTAGTTTGGTGTATGAACTTTTTAGATTCAGAGAACTGAAACCCACATCAGTCACACTGTAATTAGCCGACAAATCAATTAAGGAACCACGTGGAATACTTGAGGATGTCTTGGTCAAGGTAGATGAGTTTTATTTTTCAGTTGATTTTCTGGTTCTCGACATGGAACTAAGTGGCAACCCAAGATAAATTCCCATTATCTTAGGACGATCCTTCCTAGCTATGGCAAATGCATGCATTAATTGTAGGACAGGAGTCATTGACGTATCGTTTGAGAATAAAAAACTGAGATTGAATGTGTTTGATGCTTCCCAAGGACCATCAATGGATAGTTGCTTCGAAGTAGATACACTAGAAGACATTATAGAAGATGCAACACTCATAATTCTAGCACCAGACTCCTTAGATACTTGCTTGGCTCACTTTGGAATGTATGACTTTAAGGGATATATGAAAAAAGTTAACACCTTGTTGGATAGACCACACGATAAAACTACTCCTCCATGGACAATCAAGTATGAGCCATTGCCCACATTAGCCAGTACACCAATAGTTCCATCTTTAGAATCACCACCTACGTTAGAATTGAAACCCCTTCCTGCTACGCTCAAGTATGTATTTCTAGGACCCAATGATACCCTCCCAGCAATCATTGCATCAGACTTGACCCTTAATCAGGAAACACAATTGGTTGGTATTCTGAAGGAACACAAAGAGGCTATCGGTTGGTCCATTGTCGATTTAAAAGGAATTGACCCCTCCATTTACATGCACCATATTCATTTTGAGGCAAATGCCAAACCCCATCGAGATATGCAGAGGAGATTGAACCCAAACATGCATGAAGTAGTAAAGAAAGAGGTGGTAAAGTGGTTAGATGCTGAAATCATCTATCCCATATCCGATAGTAAATGGGTCAGTCCCACTCAAGTAGTACCTAAGAAATCAGGTATTACTGTGGTTGAGAACGAAGAAGGTGAACTGCTTCCCACTCGCATATCATCTGGATGGCGAGTATGTATAGATTATAGAAAACTAAATGTTGTTACTAGGAAGGACCATTTTCTATTGCCCTTCATCGACCAAATCCTAGAACGATTAGTAGGACAAAGTTTCTTCTATTTTCTTGATGGTTATTCAGGGTACAATCAAGTACCTGTATTTTTGGATGACCTAGAAAAGACTACCTTCACCTGCCCCTATGGCACCTTCGCTTTTCGACGTATGCCATTCGGGCTCTGCAATGCACTCGCTACATTTCAACGGTGCATACTGGCCATTTTCTCGAATATGGTGGATAAATATCTTGAAGTTTTTATGAATGATTTTTCTGTGTTTGGAACCACCTTTGAGGATTATCTCCATAATCTTTGCAAAGTTCTTAAACAGTGTATGGAGACAAATCTTGTCCTAAGTTGGAAAAAGACTCATTTCATAGTGCGGAAAGGAATTGTATTAGGACATATTATTTCTGAAAAAGGGATCGACACTCATATTAAGATTCGAGCAGGAATAGGATAGACACTCTTTTAGCGTCTAGCTGAAGACGTTAAACTTAGTGCTTTCTGGAAGGCAACCCATTTTTTTTTATTTTATTTTAACTGATCTTTATTTTTTTTAAGAATAAAGGACCGCTCTGTATGGAAGAGTCTGTCAATAAACTTGACGTCTGGCTGAAGACGTAAAACTGAGCGCTTGTTGGGAGGCAACCCAATGATTTCATATTTTTTTTACTTTACTGCAGCTACAGGAATTTAAAATAAGAACCTATTAATCAATGAAGCTATCTTCAACTTCCGAAGCAAAATTATCCCAGGTGTACTCTCTCCTTTTATTTTCTTTGCTTTCCTACTCCATTGAGGATAATGTAGATTAAGTTGGGGGGGAAGAAAATTAATCAAATCCTCGAGTATGGTCAAAAATAATTAGTTTTATGTATCCAAATTTTATTTTGATTAAGAGTCAATTAGGCATCCTAATAAATGAATGATTAACAGTCAAGATAATTTTAAAGATACTGAGGAATAAATTATTAAGAAAACCTAATGAAGGGTAGGGTTTAGACTAGACCAAATTTTAGGAGTGATTCTACAACTCTCTTCTTACTGATCTCAATAAAGAATCTGCTTCATAAGAGATTGGGTGGAAAGATCGAGGTATGCAAAAATTCTTCTTAAAATTTACTTAAAAAAAAATATTGGTTTTCTACTGAGTAACCGGGCCCCTTCGCCTAAGTAAGTGTTGTGGTTCGCGTAAAAAGGTGGGTAATATTATATATATATATATATAAAAAAATATTGGTTTCCTACTGAGTAACCGAGACCTTTCGCCTAAGTAAGCGTTGTGGTTCACGTAAAAAGGTGGGCAATGTTAGTAGATAATAAGGAGACTAAATTGCAAGAAGATAATAAACTTCTCTCACATTAAGTTAGAGAATTTAAAGAGTAAAGTGGAGAGTTGGTGAAAGAAAATCTCTTGAATTTTTTTTAGTTAATACTCAGTCACTAATTGGGTCAAATTGATAATCCAATGAAGTATCTTTTTAATGATCTGACCAGGTATCATCTACCTTTTGGGATGCCTAACCTAACTTTTTATTCAAGATCGAGTCGGTACACAATGCTGATATATCTATTTTACTCGAGGACGAGCAAAATTCAAGTTGGAGGGTGTGATAAATACTTAATTTAAGTCATTTAAAGCAAAAAATTATATTTAATTTATTTTATTTATTATGAATTTGATGCTTCTTTTTATATTTTACAGAAAAGGTGATCGCCGATACAAAGAGTCCGATTCGTAGATCAAAAAGACTCAAATTTGAAAAAAATTAGACTTAAAATAAAATTTAAATAAAAGAAAGATGCATACGGTATTATAGAAAATGAAGATACTATGCAAGGAACCCAAAAAGGATATAGATGTCATTTTAAAGAAACAAATTTTTTTTTTGTAATTTGGAGCATAAACAGCAAATGGTCGGGCGTGCGGAAGGTTCACGCAGAAGCGGACGCGTAGCACGGTGGGTTCGCACGGTACGGTGGGTTCGCACGGTATGGCGGGCGTGTGGCACGACGGGTGCGGCATTGTGGGTGCGCGGACACGGTGGCGAACAAACGGGGAGATGGATCTGAAAATTAAAGGAAAAAAATAATACTTGAAAATACTTCAAGAGGAAGAATTTATATTTTCTTTATCTGCTTGTGATCTTTCCATCTCATCCATCCATCTTTTAGTCCTTAGTATTTTCTTTAGTCCTACATCGAAAAACCATGTAAAACTTCTCCCTCCTAACACCTATAAAAAGGCTCTTGTACTCCCATTTGAAGGGGAGCCCAGAAATTCTTCTAGAGCCTTACATAGAGGAAGAGAAAGGGACTACTCCATGAGCAGCTAGGCTAGCAGCCTCGGGAGTGGAGAAGAAATTTTGTAACGACATAGAGTGGATTTCTTGTTCTAAACTTTCTTGTATTTCTTTATATGCAATAAAAATTATGCTTTTTATTTAAATCGTCATGTGTTCTTTATTTGCTCTCTTTCATATGCTTTTATTTATGCTTTCCTGTTAGATTAATATTAGGAACAACTTTTACTTTCTGGAGATGCACCGTGATCTACGGGTACGGAGCGTGCCGAGGAAAGAAGAGTTGCTTACCTAGTACTTTTCAGAGATGCGTCATGATCTACGAGTACGGGGCGTGCCGAAGAAAGATAGATATTTTTTCTAAAATTAATCACATCTATTTAAATATAAAAAAAGAGATACAACTCTACTAGTGCAAAATTAATTCAAAACTCTCGAGCTCTTTATTTTTTAATTACATCAATTTTGAGATAATTTATTCTCTAAATCAAAACAATGCTTCTTCCTTTTATTTTGCAATCTCAACTTAGCCCAAGGTCCCTGAGGATACGATCTCGACTTATCCTACCTACGTAGTGAGTAGAGTTATTTTTGGTGCTATCAACGACTACGCATCAAGAGGAGTCTCTTCTACAGCAAGGAACAAGGAGAAACGACTGTAGTTCAAGGATTGTGATCACAGTCAAGATCAACAGTTGATCAAGATTCAAAGAGGCTAAGATCCTACTAGGAGAAAAGGATCTACCATGAGAAGAAGGATTTAAGATTGATCTCGCTGAATACCTATAGAGACTAGATATGTGTGTGGCTCAAAAAACTTTAGATCTAAAATCATCAATAGCGGTGTATTTCAATCCATGCAAAGATATTAAGATTCGATCTCATCTTTATTTTAATTTTTAGATTATATGCATATCTTTATTCTTAGGCTCGATTAGGAATAGATAAGATCTAATGCATGTGGGGTTGAAGGGTTTAACTCAGTTCGTTTCTGCTGCTATTCAAAATGATTTTTGAAATCTATGCATGCAATCTATCCAATTTTCTAACATTGGAGTCAAGTCGAGGCTTATCGATGGAGGATTTTCACACCACGATGAGCCAGTGGGAGAAGAAGTTGGACTTTGAGAAGGCTATGACGATCGAGGCATTCCATTCTTTGGAGGAGTCCAGGACGATTAAGTTGGAGTTCACATCTGACTCTTACTTGTAGGGTCTCATGGACTATAAGACAAAAGTCCAAAGACTCTTTCTTGACATTGTTACTCCTTGAATTAATTTTGATGATTACAAAATATTTGAGGAGGTTACTAATGATTTTGTCTTGAAAAAAGATTTATTGTTTATCAAGGGTAAAATCATAATTTTATCAAGTTCTGATTCAAAAATCTCAAGAGCAAGAACAGAAGATTTGTGATCTATTGGAGGCAATTTCAATATTTTTGGATGTGTATTTTGAAAGAAAATCATGTTTATAAAATTGAGTCGACCCCATGAGTCGACTCATGTCAAAAGGGGCTAAAAGGCACGTTGATTTTTTGACTGGTACATCCAATTGAGTCGATCCCATGAGTCGACCCCTGTACATGAGTCGACTCTATGAGTTGACCTCTGTTGTTGTGTACGTTAAAATTACAGAACAGTCATTTTCTGTTTTGTGCCACAGAAGTCGACCCCATGAGTCGACTCATGTGTATGAGTCGATCCTATGAGTCGACCCCTGTGACGGAAAAATTCCGCAACGGCTAGTTTTTAGCTCATTTTGGCTGTATTTAATGCTCAATTAATGATCTCCAATGGCTTTAAATCTATCCAGATCTCTCTCCACCATCATCTAAAGTTATAAAAGGCACTTAAAGGAGAGAATAAACAAAGTTTTTCAAGTATTCATTTCAGTCTTAAGCAAAGAGCCCTCTTGAAGTTAAAGAAGCTTTCATTTCAAGTTCACCAACCTCTCAAGAGCTCATTCAAGCCTTCAACCACCTTGAAAAAAATCAGAAAAGCTTCCTTCTTATTGTGTAAAGTGCATTTAAAGTTTTATTTGCTCATTAAAAGAGCTAAATTTATATTTTCGTATGATTAACTCACATACTCTGTTTTGTCTTGATCTTTAGTATTGGAAGGATTTCAAAGCTTGGAAAGGTTGGTCCGAACCTTGAATCAGATTGTATTGGATTGATTTGTACCCAAAAAATAAGTGTTCTAGCTTGGGATAGCTAGAGTTGGAGGTACCGATGTTGTATTCTTATTGAATATGATTTAGTGGATTTGAATTCCCAAGTAGAAGCTTGGAGAGTGGATGTAGGTGCAAGGTTGGCACCGAATCACTATAAATCTTATTTGTTTGTATTGTGCTTACTTGTTCTCTTTCTAGATTTTCTTATCTACTTGCATTTTTGCATCTAATTTCTACACCTTGCTTAAATCACTCTCTACATATATCCTGCTCATTGTTATTTAATCCTTATAATTCTAAATTAATGTTAAATTTTTTAAAAACCCAATTCACCCCCCCTCTTGGGTTGCATAGCTGGGCAACAAGTGGTATCAGAGCTCGGTGCTCTAGCCCTACTTTGATTTAACCATCAAAGAGCTAAAGATCTATGACAACTCAAGTTGGTGCTTCACTAGCTGAGGGACAGTCCACAAACCGATCTCCACTTTTCAATGGGTCAAACTACACCTATTGGAAAGCTCGGATGAAAATTTTTATTCAGCACTTGACTATGATATGTAGAGTATCATAGTTAATGGACTACACATACCCACTAAGATAATTGATGGTGTAGATTCAACTAAATTCGAAAGAGAATGGGATGAGGTTGACAAAAAAATGACTCAACTTAATGCTAAAGCCATGAATATTTTATATTATGCTTTAGATGCTAATGAGTTTAAACGTATTTCAACATGCATGTCAGCTAAAAAAATGTGGGATAAATTAGAAGTAACACATGAAGGCACTAATCAAGTTAAGGAATAAAAAATTAACATGCTTGTGTACAAATATGAACTCTTTAAAATGGAGCATGATGAATCAATAACTAAATATTTACTCATTTTATGGATATTATTAATGATCTAAAAAATCTTGATAAGTCTTACTCTAATAGAAATCTTGTGAGAAAGATTCTTAAGTCTTTACTAAGGACGTGGGAGGCCAAACTGATCGCAATCTAAGAAGCCAAGGATCTAAATATTTTACCCTTGGAGGAGCTTCTAGGATCACTAATGACACACGAGCTAAGCATGAAACAATATCAAGAAGAAGATGTCAAGAAGAAGAGGACAATCACCCTCAAGTCCACTACTCAACTCAATAAGGAATCTGAAGAAACTGAAAATGAAGAGCAAGATGAAGAAATGGCCCTCATCACTAGAAAGTTTAAAAGATTCTTGAAGAAAAGAAGACAAAGGATGAGGAAGAGGCCACCTACAAAAGGAGAACATAGCAAAGAGAAAGATAAGGAGCAGCCCCTTATTTGTTACGAATGTAAGAAGCTAGCGCACTTCAGATCTGAATATCCACAACTTAAGAAGGGCCCCAAGAAGTATAAGAAAAAGGCTATGATGGCTACTTAGAGTAATAGTGATGAGTCAAGCTCTGAAGAAGAAGATTCACATAAGCAAGCGAACTTGTGCCTTATGCACATGAAAATGAGAGAAACGCTGAAACTCCTGATGACTTTACTTTTGAAAAACTTCAAGAAGCATTTTATAATCTAGTTGATGATCTAAAAAATTAGAGGTAAAGAACAAAGAATTAAAATCAAAGAATCAATCTTTACTAAAAAAAATAAAATAATTTCAAATAAAAAATTGATCTTGATACAAGAAAATCTAAACTTGAAAAATTAAATTGTTAAATTAAAATCTATGGTAGAAAAGTTCATTCTTAGTTCAACTAAACTTCAAATGATACTTAATAATCAAAAGACCATTTATGATAAAGTCGGTCTTGGCTACAACCCTTTAAAGAAATAAAAATTTTTGAAAAATATCTATGCAAACTCATCAAGCAACAAGTTTTCAAATATTACTTGCTTTAAATATGGTAAAATATGACACAAATCTTATACTTATTTCTCTAACAAATCTGAAAATTTTAATGTGAAGAAAATATGGGTTTCAAAAGGAACCAATGTGACTAACCAAAAAGGATCCAAGAAAGCTTGGATACCTAAAGTGAAAACTTAATTTTTGCATGTAGGTGTGTCTTGCATCCCAAGAAATAAATCAAAAATGGTATATTAATAGTGGGTGCTCAAGACACATGACCGGTGATGAATCCCAATTCATCACATTTGATGCAAAAGATGGAGGGATAGTCACCTTTGGAGACAATAGCAAAGAAAAAATAATCGATATAGGTAACATTGGTATCACTCCCTTCAAGTTTATTGAAAATATTTTGTTAGTAGATGGTTTGAAATATAATCTATTGAGCATTAGTCAATTCTGTGATAAAGGGTATAAAGTCATTTTTGAATCTTCATTATGCATAGTAACTAGTCCCAATAAAGAAGGCATCAAATTTGTTGGGCATAGACATGGTAATATTTATAGGATAGATTTGAATGATCTTTCCAAGATAAACATGTAATGTCTAGTAAACTTGAATGCCAAAATTAATGAGACTAATTGGCTTTGGCATCGTAGACTTGCACATATTAGCATGCATTCACTTTCAAAACTTATTAAAAAGGAATTGATTACCGATTTATCTAAATTAAATTTTGAAAATGATAGAATTTATGATGCATGTCAACTAGGTAAACAAACAAAAGTATCATTCAAATCTAAAAATATTGTTACAACTTCTAGTCCATTAGAATTATTGCACATAGATTTATTTGGACCCACTAGAACTACTAGTCTGGATGAAAAATAATATGGCTTCATAATTATTGATGATTTTTTTCGTTTTATATAGGTTTTCTTTTTGGCACATAAGGATGAAACTTTTCATGTATTCTCAAAATTTTATCAAAAAATTACTAATGAAAAAGATTTTTCAATTTAATATATTCAAAGTGATCATGAAACTGAATTTGAAAATCAAGATTTTGAAAAATTTTGTGATGAAAAAGATATTGACCATAATTTTTCAGTACCTAGGATATCCCAACAAAATTAGATAGTAGAAAGAAAAAATAGGACCCTTGAAGAAATGGCCTGTATCATGCTATATGAAAGCAACCTCCCAGGGTACTTTTGGACGAAAATAATTAATACGGTATGTTACATATTAAATCATACTTTAATTAGACCAATACTAAAGAAAACACCTTATAAGCTTTAGAAAGGAAGAAAACCAAATAGTATATATTTACACGTTTTTGACTGTCGATATTTTGTTTTGAACAATAGTAAAGAAAAATTAGAAAAAATTGATGTAAAACCCGATGAAGCTATTTTTCTTGATTATTCTTCCTCTAGCAAAGCTTTTAGAGTTTTCAACAAAAAAACTTTAGTAGTAGAGGAGTCAATACATGTTATTTTTGATGAGACTAATGATCTTCCTTCAAGAAAAAATAAAGGTATTGATGATGCAGATCCTCTTATAGAAGGGATGAAGGAGCTCACCCTAAAAGACTCAACAATTCAGAATGAAGAAGAACATAAAAACAAACAGGATGATGAAGGTGAAGAACAACAAGAACAACCTCAAAGTACAAATGATCTACCCAAAGAATGGAGGTATGATCACAATCACCCTAAGAAACTAATCATTGGTGATCCTACACATGGAGTAAGAACTCGTTCTTTACTTAGAGATGCATACAATTATTTTATATTTATTTCTCATCTTGAACCTAAAATCATAGATGAAGCTGAAAAAGATTATAATTGGATAAATACAATGCAAGAAGAACTTAATCAATTTGAAAGAAATAATATATGGACTTTAGTATCAAGACCTAAAAATTATCCAGTAATTGACACAAAATGGGTATATAGAAATAAACTGGATGAATATGAAAATATAATTAGAAATAAAGCAAGATTGATTGCAATGGATTATAATCATGAAAAGGAAATTGGTTTTGATGAGACTTTTGCACTTGTTGCTAGATTAGAAGCAATTAGGCTTTTACTTGCATATGCATGCTTTATAGATTTTAAATTATTTCAAATGGATGTCAAAAGTGCTTTTCTAAATAGTTATATTACTGAAGAAATTTTTGTAGAACAACCCCTCGATTTTGAAAATCATGCTTTTTCTAATCATATTTTTAAATTAAATAAAGCTCTATATGGTCTAAAGCAAGCACCTAGAGCTTGGTATGAAAGGTTAAGTAAATTCTTGCTTAACAATAATTTTTCAAAAGGAAATGTAGATACAATCCTTTTCATTAAAAGAAATCATGATGATATCTTAGTTATACAAATATACGTTGATGACATTATTTTTGGATCTACTAATGAACTCTTTGTCAAGATTTTATCAAGCTCATGCAGGGAGAGTTCAAGATGAGCATGATGGGAGAACTTACATTCTTTCTCAGACTCTAAATCAAACAAACAAAGGAAAGGATCTCCATCACCCAAAGCAAGTACACAAGAGAACTTCTCAAAAAATTTAGAATGGAGAACTCTAAAGCAATTGGTACACCCATGAGCCCATCATGTAAGCTTGACAAAGATGAAGGAGGTAAAAATGTAGACTCAAAACTTTATAGAGGGATGATTGTTCTTTATTGTATTTAACAGCTAGTAGACCAGATATTATGTTTAGTGTTTGTTTATGTGCTTGCTTTCAATCAAATCTAAAAGAATCATACTTAAATACAGTTAAAAAAATTCTTAAATATTTAAAAGATACACAAACTCTAAGATTATGGTATTCTAAGGACTCATCAATTGACTTAATAGGATATTCGATGCCAATTTTGCTGGATGTAAATTAGATAGAAAAAGTACTAGTGAAACTTGCCAATTTCTTGAAGTTAACTTAATCTCTTGGTTTAGCAAGAAGCAAAACTCGATAGCACTGTCTACGGCCGAGGCCGAATACATTACGATCGAAAGTTGTTGTGTTCAGATCTTGTGGATTAAGCAACAACTTGAGGACTTTAGCATCAAACTCAATAAAACTCCCATAAGATGTGATAATACTAGTGCTATTAATCTAACTAAAAATTTAATTCAGCACTTTAGATCAAATCATATTAAAATTAGACATCATTTCATAAGAGAATATGTCCAAAATAATAATATAATTCTTGATTATGTATGTACTGAAAAATAATTGGCTGACATCTTTACCAATGCCTTAAGTGAAGATAGATTTTATGAAATTAGGAGAGAACTAGGAATCCTTGATCCATCAACTTAAGTATCTCTCTGATTCCAAGTACTTAATGTCAAAAATTTATTGAACCAAATTTGTTGAGCTCAATTCTCATCTCTCCTTTTTTTAAGAGCTCAAAAGCTCAAAACTATCCTTCACATGATCAATCTCTGGGTAAACATCCTTTTCTCAAAGTTTCAAATTTTTTCATCATTCTTTTGAATTTTTCTGTGCCATGAGTCAACCCCAGGGTCGACCCTAAGGTAAACTTGTAATTTTTGTCAAAACTCTTCGGGCGCTCTCTTTTTATTGAGAAATTTTTTGTTGAGCCGACTCTTACCCTTCTTCTTCTTTCTCTCACCAAACAAAAGCTCTCCCTCTCTTCTCTCTCAAACCAAAGGTTTCTCTCAAAATCCCTCTTTCCATCAATCTTCACCCTTCAAATCGCCCATTAAGGAACCAACTTCCTCTCATCTTTCTTCCTCGTTTGGGCGGTTTGAGCTTACCCTAGATTCAATCCCTTTTCTCCAAATCGGTGATTTATCTCTCCAAAATTTTTATTTTTTCTTCTAAAATCCTTTCTCTCTACCTCTCATTTAGTCTCCTAAGCTCCTTGCAAGTCTCTTTTGTCCAAATGGCTCCCAAAATGAAGCTACCGCAAAGAAGAAAATCTATTCGTGGGTTGGAAGAGAGTGTGCACAGAAAAAGAATGACAGCCGAGCCCTCTCCTGCTCCAATCCCAGCTCCAGATCTTGCTTCAGCTTCTACACAGTCCCCAATCAGTCCAAGCAAGGTACCTCTTTCTGATCGAAAAGTGAAACCCGGGAAGAATATATATTTCATGTTTTTTAAAAAGAAGGGTTCTCTATTGGATCAAAGATTAAAAATCAAGGATGAAAGTTTTACTATTTATTAAAGAAAAATACTTTTGTTGATTTGGTCAGAGAATTTTATTTAAATTTAAGTTATTACAATGGAACAGTAAAGTCTATAGTGAAAGGTGTTGATATTATTCTTGATCCATTGCATTTGGACAAATCCTGCACTTGCCTTGTGAAGGCTATACTAATATGGAGCTCCCAATCAAAGAAGAAGGAATTAATGTTATCTTAGGAAGAACTTTTACTAAAAGTTTAAATAGATTAGAAGTCAATATGCTTTCAATGAAAATGAGGCTTTTGCATCACATGGTGACCAAGCTCTTTGTCCCTAAGAGTGGTAGGCATGACCTCTTATCTGGTAGGAATATTTGCATCATGTACCATGTGATCACCCAGACTCCCTTGAACCTTCCTTCTTTGATATTTGAGGCCATGAGAGAGATCCTGAATAGGTCTAAGGCTCACTTGCCTTATGGTATGGCACTCACCCTGGTCTTTAGGAAGTTTGGAGTCTATTTTGAGGGGGAGACAGTCACCAAATTGTCACACTCTGACACCATCAACCGCCACACACTGCACCACATAGATTTTTCAAAGACTAATGGCAGTTGGTCAAAGGGTGTTAAGGAGAGAGCAGAGGAGGAGAGACTGTCTTCACCTCCTCATGATCACAGAGCATCTCCTGATATTCAGTTCATGTCTGATCACGAGGCTGGTCTCTCAGTGTCAGTGAGGAGGCATGCTTCAGTTTCACAGTCAGAGAGTAAAGTACATCCTTCAGAGTTCAGACTTACAGATGATCAGATTGAGCTGATGTCCCAGCGTGTTGCCTCCATTTTATCTCAGCAGTTTGCCACCTCAGTCTTTGCTCAGAGGTCGATATCTCAGGATGACTCAGACTAGACTTTGATCTCTTATATCTCTATTATTTTTCAGATGGTCATAGCTCAGTCCGTACGACTTGAGGAGCTTGAGGGATGTATTCTGAGACTGACGGATAGAGTTCTAGATTTACAGAGGCAAGTATTAGCCTTAGCCCATCCCTAACTGTATGAGGACATCACAGAGGTCTCCAACCTGTCTACAGAGGTGGCTAGACTTTGGAAAGTTTTGGAGAGTGAATTTGACTTTTTGAGGAGAGGGATCAGGGACTCCAGTGAGGCTGTCTCTACTCAGTTTGGTATCTTGATGCAGTCCATGATGAGAGCTTTGGAATATTTAGACACCATCAGACTTTCTCTCCTAGCACAGTCCATAGCTTCCCAGGCTCTAGGATCTTCTTGCCCCTCTACTCATGCCGGTACTTTTACCCGTGGCCGAGACAGACGTGGTCGAGGTCGTGCCCGTGGATTTGATCCTACATCTTCTCATCATATCTCTAACTCTTCTGATTCTGATGCCTCCAGCCATGATATATATTAGATCTAGAATAGTTAGTCTTTTATGTGTAGGATCTATCTTATGGCCTTTGTATTTGTTAGCTGATTGACTCTTGGATAGTTGTTATCCATGACTTTTGTATTTTGAGTTGACTCATATGTATTGGGACACCTATGTATTCAGTCACATTTTGGATATATATATATTTATATGCTTTGAATTTCAATAAATGTTTATGATTGGGATCAATTGAATTGTCTTAATTATGAGATATAAAAAATAACTCATATTTGTGCTATGAAATATTATGAATAGCAATATCTTCTATATGAGCAAATTGATATATCCTTTATGATTGCTATAATGAGGGAGAGTAGAGAAATAAAATATGGTATCAAAAAGGGAGAGTAGAGAAAATATGTCCTTTATGTTATCTTTTTTTTTCTCTCTTCAAAATTTCTTAAGATCTTAATTGATGCTGTCAAAAAGGGAGAGTAGAGAATCAAAAATCGAGATCGAGTAATAAGCAATAGAGAAATAGAATTGAGAGCAATAAGCAAAATTATCAAAGTAAATGTGTCAAAGAACCAAAATTATCAGTAATTTTTAATTTAATCTTTAAAGTAAATGATCTTATAAGCAAATTTTAAATTGATCTTCAAACTACTCATGATGCATTTCATTCAAATAACTAGCTATGATGTTTAAGTGATGCATCTTCATAAATTTGAAATTCATGTTCAATGCTTTATATATGTTATACTCTGCTTTTGCTCAAGTATTTTGTCATCATCAAAAAGGGGAAGATTGTTGCTCCTTGCATTGATTTTGATGATTACAAAGCATTTGAGGGGGTTACTAATAATTTTGGCTTGAAAAAAAAATTATTGTTTATCAGAGGCAAAATCATAATTTTATCAAATTCTGATTCGAAAGCCTCAAGAGCAAGAACATAAGATTTGTGATCTATTGGAGGCAATTTCAATATTTTTGGATGTGTATTTTGAAAGAAAATCATGTTTATAAAATTGAGTCGACCCCATGAGTCGACTCATGTCAAAAGGGACGGAACGGCATGCTAATTTTTTGGCTGGCACACCCAATTGAGTCGACGCACCCAATTGAGTCGACCCCATGAGTCGACCCCTGTGCATGAGTCGGCCCTATGAGTCGACCTCTATTGCTATGTACGTCAAAATTATAGAACAGTCATTTTCTGTTCTGTGCCACAGAAGTCGACCCCATGAGTCAACTTATGTGCATAAGTCGACCCTATGAGTCGACCCCTGTGATGGAAAAACTCCACAATGGCTAGTTTTCAGTTTATTTTGGCTGCATTTAATGCTCAATTAATGATCTCCAACAGCTCTAAATCTATCTAGATCTCTCTCCACCATCATTTGAAGTTATAAGAGGCACTTAAAGGAGGGAATAAATAAGATTCTTTAAGCATTCATTTCAGCCCTAAGTAAAGAGCCCTCTTGAAGTTTAAAAAGTTTTCATTTCAAGTTTACCAACCCCTCAAGAGCTCATTCAAGTCTTCAATCACCTTGAGAAAAATCAAAAAGCTTTCTTCTTATTGTGTAAAGTGTATTTAAAGTTTTAGTTGCTCATTAAAGGAGCTAAATTTATATTTTCGTGTGATTAACTCACATACTCTATTTTATCTTGAACTTTAGTTTTGGAAGGATTCCAAAACTTGAAAAAGTTGATCCAAACCTTGAATTGGATTGTATTGGATTGACTTATACCTGAAAAATAAATGTTCTAGCTTGGGATAGCTAGAGTCAGAGGTACCGACGTTGTATTCTTATTGAATACAGTTTAATGGATTTGAATTCTCAAGTAGGAGCTTGGGAAGTGGATGTAGGTGCAAGGTTGGCACCGAATTACTATAAATCTTGTTTGTTTGTGTTGTGCTTACTTGCTCTCTTTATAGATTTTCTTATCTATTTGCATTCTTGCATCTAATTTCTATACCTTGCTTAAATCACTGTCTACATATATCCTGCTCATTGTTATTTAATCCTCATAATTCTAAATTAACATTAAATTTTTTAAAAACCCAATTCACCCCCCCTGTTGGGTTGCATAGATGGGCAACAGACATCAACCTTGGGTTTCTAGACTCTGACGATGAAGACAACAATGATAAGGCCAAGGCCACTGTGGATGGGGAGGCAAGGGCCGAGGTGGAGGTCAAATTAGATCATGTTGAAAACCCAGTGGTCAAAGATGTGATAGCCATCCCGCCTCCTATGGTGATCGTGCTACCAAATTCAGAAGCCTCAGCTAGAGGGTCAAATGTTCCCACCAATGCCTAGGACTTTTTCTTTCTTTTTCTTTTGTACCCAAGAGCAGTTAGGCTTTCTCCTTCTTTCGCTTTTGTATCCAAGATCAGCTATGGCTGAGCTAGTTTTGGGGTTAGCCCTTTTTGTGTCCTTCGACTTTTAGCCGAATTGATTCTATAAGAAGTCGACCTATTTTTTGTAAATCTTCTCTCTTCTTAATACAAACCTTACTTTTCTCAATGTTGTCTCCATCTCATTTCACTTTTATCTATTAGCCACAAAGTCTTCTATGTCACTGGGGTCAGACTCCCATGGGTTGGTCAATATTATCCTCAGCTTTTGAGAATTTTGTCTAAGGATGAGGTAAAATTAGTAAGGGACAAAGAATGTTCGTTTGTTCTGATGCTTGGCCTCTACTTGACTCATACGAGGATGACCATGCGATAGGATGTAGCGAACCTGGTATAGAGATGTGATCAATGTCAGAAAAATGCTAAAAACCAACGTCGGCCTTCAACCTTACTAGTGCCGATCATGATACCCTAGCCTTTCCCTAGTAGGGGATGGACATCCTCAAACTTTTTCCAATCATGACAGCACAGAAGTTCTTACTAGTTGTGATTGACTACTTCACCAAAGGGATGGAAGTAGAGGCCCTATTAGATGTATGCCCTAGATGCCAAATTGGTAGATACATGTACACTTTTTGGAATATAATTTTGTAATTAAATTTTTAAAATTAATAAAATTAGATTACTTTTTCATTCATGTTATTTGTATTTTTGCATCCATGAATTATCCGAGGAGTTGACCTGACAATGACACATATTCTCAAGAGTTGAAAATTTGAATCACACATCATTTAGGGTCAATTCCTAAATGCTTCTGATCGATGGATCATCATGGGGATGGTGAATGATCGGATAGATTGGTACACAGATCGCTTCTCTTCTCAAGTAGATGAATCTCGAGTCTACAGTATGGAGACACTGAAGTAAGAGTATAAGTGCTTGATAGAGATCAAGGATAATGAGCATGACCAGTACGAAAAGTTACTTGGATGGCTATCCATTTGTCAGTGACTTACTCGATGTTGTAGTTGTGTAGATAGTTCTTTGACCTACAGTATCTCGACTGTTCACAGTAGGGTTGCTGTAGTTTGACTGCACAATCACTTGATTACCTAGCTATTCAAAATCTTACGATATATATTGGCTACAGTAGATTCATTGTAGGAATAAGATGTGCACTAAGATGGGATCTATCGATTCTGTTAGATAGGGAGAGGTCCTATATAGTTCATGAGATCGAGTCCTAAAATTCATGGCATGGTAGGTGAATGATGAAAAAAGTTTTCATAAAGTTTCATATAGACTCGAGTTAATTGAATCTGGCATATGATGGATGAACAGATTTGACGAGTTATCTTTGATCTACATCTTATTAGAACTTACGATAGAAGAATCGAACTACACAATAACTATACCTAGATGTTTAATATTTCATTCTACTGGGTTGCTATTACATACTACTAGGTATCACTGGTGGATTATGAAACTCCTCGAGCATCGTCTTGATGATCGATGATCTTTGATGGGTAGAGTTGAAATTATTTCAATCCGTCAAAAAGAGTTTCAATGATATTATCATAGGGATCACAGTATATCTCACTATCAGATAGAATAGAACCTATAGGGTAACACATAAAAGAGATCTTTATCCGATCAGATGGTTGATCTATGATTATAAATCATAGAGAGATTTAATTATCAATATGATTGATGATTAATCTAATATAATTATTATAATTATCAAACTTACTAAGAGTTAGTGAGTTGTGGGAGGATGAACTAGCAATTGGATTGCTAATTAGCTCAATCTAGTTGAGTAATTGGGCTAGGATCAAGTTTAATTGAATTGGATTCAATTTGGCTTGATTTGGATTTGATTAGATCAAGCCTAATCGAATTATGAGATAATCCAATTGTGAGGGAGACTGATTCCTTGTTTAATTAGGGTTTGGATTTGATCTAATTCCTAATTAAGTTAGAATTTAGTCAATAGAGATTAGATTCCTATTTGGATTAGGAATCCTTTTCTAATTGGGTGCAACTAAATCTCAACCAAATGGGATTTGATTAGGGTTTGACTAAGGCACCAAGAGAGAGCTCAAGTGGACTAGGACTCTCTCTCTCCCTTAGCATCCAGAACCCTCCATGCCTACCCTTCTTACCGTGCCCTCTTGATGATTTGCATGAGATTATTCATGCTAAAAGACATCCCCGCACCCCATAATAGCACCCTCTCTCTCTTGGATTGGGATGAGATCAATTTCAAAGGAGTTTGAATTGATCTAAAATGCTTATGTGATAATATTAACCCTATCCTCTCTTTTATTGACACCACATTAAAAGGAGGCATGTTCTAGGCATAGGGAGATTAGATTTTCACATCAAAAATCAGCAACCAGGGGTGTAAGATATTCATGAGAAATATAGAAGGGCATGGGGTATCTGTGAGATCTAAGAGAGGTGCTAATCTACTTTGGCATCTCCTCTTAGGCGTTAGATCTCTAAGGTTTTCTTCCTAATGTGGCGTGGGTTTTGAGAGGGAAAAAAGAACAACAGAAAGGGTTCTCTTGTACGTGGAACAAAAGAGAAGAAAGAGTTCTTCTCTAGATTTTAGCATAGGGATCTCATGCGTGGGTTCTAGGAAGAAAAAAGAGAGTCTCCTTGCTCTTCATCCCTTTCTTCTTCCTCCTCTACTCCATCTTCCTTAAAGAGTCTGAGAGATCGATGGAGATCAATAACATCCACCATCAAGAGGCATCTTCTGCAAGGGAGCTAACATCCTGGTGAAGATACAGACCTTCGATCGAATTCGAAGGTCTCGTGTGGATTATCTGTATAGACCGAATGTATGTGCGGCTGATTGAGGAACCTTAGAATATACCATGATCATCAACTATGGAGATCATCGACCCGCGCAAGGTGAAATCTCTAATATAATTTTCAAATTTTAGAATCTTAATTTCTACATGTGAATGCTCCTGGCTATATATAGATTAGATCTATATTTTGTATGCATACTTAATTTAAAAAGATTTTAAATCTAGATCAGTTTGATTTCCACTACAATTTGATTTCTGCACACATATCCTGAAAGTTAAACTTCCTTCAAGTGGTATCAGAGCCATGGATTAGTTTCACATGCATGTTATTAAGATTTAAAAATTAGATCTTCAGATCTAAAAATCAGATTTATAATTAGATTAGATCTAATTTAAATATATGTGATGTATTAGATCTTATTTATTCATGAGATATATGAAATTTATGTTAGTTTACGCATATATGATATGTGTAGATGTAGATTAAATTCTTAGTAGCCTAGTACTCTTTGAAATTCATAGTAAAGACCATTCTACTATAGAGAACTATGGTGGAAGACATGCTTGTATGAATCAAGAAGAAAGATCATGGAAAGAAAGAATTTACTTTTGTACAAAATCTTTGATCCAAAATCGTTTAGGATCTAAACATATATATAAAATTTATGTGGTTATGTATGAGATAAATGATTAAATATTTAGATATGAAAGTAGTTTTGATATCTAAACTAAATCTCATATTCATAATACACTTAATTAAGATCTAAAATTGAGAATTAAAGATCTGAAATTAACATAATTAGGTTTGTATGGTTCGTTGATACATGCAATGATCGCAATGAATCACTACGGACCTTGGTGTAGGGTTGTATCATGAACATATGATCAATGGTTGTGATTGCAATTCATAGTGGGGAACTGAAATGAACCCAATCTTGAATTGATGGAACAATTTGGTATCTAAGATAAGTGTTTAGATGATGGTTACTTAATTAGGACTGTTGGTGCAAATTCCGACCTCCAGCGCTGCAACATTGAAACGGTTGATGTAGGCCCAGATGGACTCCCCCTCCTTCTGCTTGATATTAATGAGGGACTCCAAACCCTTCGGGGGTGCCGGCTGCTGACAAAATGGGCCACAAATTGGTGACTCATCTGATCGAAGGAAAAGATGGTACCCGACTTCAGTCGAGTACAGTTTCTCGCCGCTCCCTTCAAGGTGGAGGGAAGGCCCAGCACAGAATGGCGTCGGGTGCGCCATGAAGCAGCATCATCATCCGGAAGGCCTCCAGATGATCAACTGGGTCCGAAGTCCCGTCGTAGCTTTCAAACTGGGGAGTTTGAAGTTTGGCGGGATCGGTTCCTGCATGATCATTTGAGAGAAGGGAGGGTCAGTGCAAATATCCTCACCATAAGCGGGGGGAGCGTGGCGGAGTTCTTCGATCCGCCGGTTATCTCCTGGAGTCTCCGGTCCAAAAATCCTCCGACTTCGGGTCTCGAGGGTCCTCTGGCAGAATGGGGGCAGGGATCTTCCAGGGGTGGAGTCGTGATCCGATTGAGGGCTCTCCACCCTCGGGTTCGTCTTCCCAGGAAAGACGGGGCGGCTGGCCCACGTGGCCCCCCCACCACCGGATTCTGATGTTCCGATGACACTCTTTCCAGGCGCACTGATGCCTGCGGCTGCTGCTGCTGCTGCTGCATGGCCTGCACAGCTTCAGTGAGGCCTCTGACCTGTTGTGCCAGCAGATCAAATTGCTCCCATGGACCGCCATTGTCGGAGGAGGAGGAGGAGGCTGGGAAATGGAGGTGAGGTCGGAGCCTGAGATCTGGCCACGGAGGCCATAGATCGTCGCGTGGATGCCTTGCGGGAGGCATCGGGCAAAGACCAAGTGGAGGAAGGAGGAGAGGGCACCAGAAAAGATGCCCAGGGGCAGTCCCGTTGAGCGCTCCTTTAAGAACAAGGGTACTGGAAGACACAGGACCCTTCCTCTAGCGCCAATCCTGTTGGTGCAAAAATCTGCTTGCGCCGGAGAAGCTGGAGTCGCGGTCGCCGCTGGGACCTGTAAAAGAAGTATAAACCGGAGGTGGGGTTGCTCCGGCAAGACCCTCCGATGCTCAAGTCAGTTCTCTGTCTCAACAAGAATGGAGTGCTCGAACAAAATTTTAGCAGAGTTTCTAGGTAAAAATGAGAGCTTATAGAATAACGTATCTGGGGTCCCCTTTTTATAGGTGGAGGGGGCAACAAACTGATAGCGATGCCTGTAACCGTCTGGCAGTGGGCCGCCCAAAGTCAGGGGAAATTTATTGCGGAGAGTAGTGGAGCAGACCCGTGGCTATCACCGGGACATGCCACGTGGAGTCTGCCATGGGGAGCGGAGCGGCGTCCGTTGTCGGACTTGCCAGAGAATGGAAGAATCGCGCGGTATCCGTCGCAAGAAGTGGAGCAGGATCGTGGTCATTATTACGGCCTGTCAGGGAGTGATGGAGCCGCGTGGAATCCGTCGTAGGAGGTGGGGTAGAGTCGTGGCCGTTGCTGCGGCCTGCCAGGGGTCCAGCCTATCGGCGGAGTTCGGCCGGGGTGTTTGATGGGGAGATGTGACTGGCTACCCGTCTGAGAGGAGCTTGGAGTACGGCTCTCGCAGGAGCCCAGATGGAGTCTTCTTTCCATTGAAGTCGGGGATGAGATCCGGCTTCGTAGGAGCCCGGGCGAAGTCTACCTGTAATCACAGTCAGGGGTGAAGTCTGGCTCCCGTAGGAGTCCGGACGGAGCTTACTTGCAATTAGAGTCAGGGATGAAGTCCGACTCCCGTAGGAGTCCGGATGAAGTTTACCTGTAGCTCGAGTCGGAGTCCGGCTCCCGTAGGAGTTCAGGTGAAGCCTTTCTGCATTCAGAGTTGGGGATGAGATCCGGCTCCCGTAGGAGCTCGGGCGAAGTCTTCCTACAGTGAGAGTCGTGGGCGGAGCCCGGCTCCCATAGGAGCTTGTGCGGAGCTTGCAGGTGAAGTCGTGGGTGAGGTCTGGCTCCCGTAGGAGTCTGGGTGGAGCCTTTCTGCATTCGGAGTTGGGGACAAGACCCGGCTCCCGTAGGAGCTCAGGCGAAGTCTACCTGTAATCACAGTCAGGGGTGAAGTCTGGCTCCCGTAGGAGTCCGGACGAAGTTTACCTTCAATTAGAGTCGGGGACAAAGTCTGGCTCCCGTAGGAGTCTGGACGAAGTTTACCTGCAACTCGAGTCGTGGGCGGAGTCCGGCTCCCGTAGGAGTCCGTACGGAGCCTACAGGTGAAGTCGTGGGTAAGGTCCGGCTTTCGTAGGAGTCCGGGCGGAGCCTTTCTGCATTCGGAGTTGGGGACGAGATCCAGCTCCCGTAGGAGCTCGGGCGAAGTCTACCTGTAATCACAGTCAGGGGTGAAGTCCAGCTCTCGTAGGAGTCCGGATGAAGTTTACCTTCAATTAGAGTCAGGGACGAAGTCCTGCTCCCGTAGGAGTCCGGATGAAGTTTACCTGCAGCTCGAGTCGTGGGTGGAGTCGGCTCTCGTAGGAGCCTGCGCGGAGCCTTTCTGCGTTCAGAGTTGGGGACGAGATCCGGCTCCCGTAGGAGCTCAGGCGAAGTCTACCTGCAGCTCGAGTCGTGGGTGGAGTCCGGCTCCCGTAGGAGTCCGTGCGGAGCATGCAGGTGAAGTCGTGGGCGAGGTCCGACTCCCGTAGGAGTCCGGGCAGAGCCTTTTTGCATTCAGAGTTGGGGACGAGATCCGGCTCTCATAGGAGCTCAGGCGAAGTCTACCTGTAATCACAGTCAGGGGTGAAGTCCGGCTCCCGTAGGAGTCCGGACAAAGTTTACCTTCAATTAGAGTCAGGGATGAAGTCCTGCTCCCGTAGGAGTCCGGATGAAGTTTACCTGCAGCTCAAGTCGTGGGCAGAGTCCGACTCCCGTAGGAGCCTGCGTGGAGCCTTTCTGCGTTTGGAGTTGGGGATGATATCCGGCTCCCGTAGGAGCTCGGGCGAAGTCTACCTGCAGCTCGAGTCGTGGGCGGAGTCCGGCTCCTATAGGAGTCCGTGCGGAGCCTGCAGGTGAAGTCGTGAGCGAGGTCTGGCTCCCGTAGGAGTCCGGCGGAGCCTTTCTGCATTCGGAGTTGGGGACGAGATCCGACTCCCGTAGGAGCTCGGGTGAAGTCTACCTGCAGCTCGAGTCGTGGGCGGAGTCCGACTCCCGTAGGAGCCTATGCGGAGCCTTTCTGCGTTTAGAGTTGGGGACAAGACCCGGCTCCCATAGGAGCTCGGGCGAAGTCTACCTGTAATCACAGTCAGAGGTGAAGTTCGGCTCCCGTAGGAGTCCGGACAAGGTTTACCTTCAATTAAAGTCACGGATGAAGTCCGGCTCCCGTAGGAGTCCGGACGAAGTTTACCTGCAGCTCGAGTCGTGGGTGGAGTCCGGCTCCCATAGGAGTCCGTGCGGAGCCTACAGGTGAAGTCATGGGCGAGGTCCGGCTCCCGTAGGAGTCCGGGCAGAGCCTTTCTACATTCGAAGTTGGGGACAAGACCCGACTCCCATAGGAGCTCGGGCGAAGTCTACCTGTAATCACAGTCAGGGGTGAAGTCTGGCTCTCGTAGGAGTCCGAATGAAGTTTACCTTCAATTAGAGTGGGGACGAAGTCGGCTCCCGTAGGAATCCGGACAAAGTTTATCTGCAGCTCGAGTCGTGGGCGGAGTCCGCTCCCGTAGGAGTCCGTGCGGAGCCTGCAGGTGAAGTCGTGGGTGAGGTCCGGCTCCCGTAGGAGTCCGGGTGGAGCCTTTCTACATTCGGAGTTGGGGACGAGACCCGACTCCCGTAGGAGCTCGGGCGAAGTCTACCTGTAATCACAGTCAGAGGTGAAGTCCGGCTCCCGTAGGAGTCCGAACGAAGTTTACCTTCAATTAGAGTCACGGACGAGACGAAGTCCGGCTCCCGTAGGAGTCCGGACGAAGTTTACCTGCAGCTTGAGTCATGGACGGAGTCTGGCTCCCGTAGGAGTCCGTGTGGAGCCTGCAGGTGAAGTCGTGGGCGAGGTCCGGCTCCCGTAGGAGTCCAGACGTTGCGAAGAATCTGATCGACGCTGGCGGGGTCCTACCCGTCGGCAAAACTTGGGAGTGTGGCGGAGGCTCGGCCGCCTAGGAGGTTTGAAGAGATGTTGTCAGAGGTCGAAAGTCAGTTAGATCCCCAAAGGTTCACTCCCATCATGAACTTCGGCTGGGGGTATTTTATACCCAACAAGGACCATTGCCATCGATAGTAGAGAGCCTCCCACCTATGTTCTCTTATCTGATTATTTTGGAGATCAATTTTCATTTTGTGGTGCTTAAGGTTGAGTCCACTGCATTTGCGTTGCACCATGGATTCGATCTTGGTCAGACCAAGCTAGGATCTCACCTGTAGATCCATTGTAATTGTGGATTTATATGAGATATAAATTAACAATTAGGATTAAAAGATCTAAATTAAAAATCTCCTCATTAATATTAAGTCATAGGATCTTCTATCATTGTACAATGTCGTGCCCTCTCCGATGTTGACTACTCTTAGTTGGACATAGTGGTTCAATTGCATCAGAAAAGAAGCAACCACTCTATTGGCATGAGATGCTGTGAGGTGGAGATGGGATTAGGCCCAATAACTATTAGGTGAGGATCCTAATGGTAGCTTCACTCCACTTAATGGTGGGTCTGACTTAACTAGAAAATGAGACTAATAACTATCAGATAAGATTTTAGGATCTAAAGATCAGATCTACTGTAATTTGCTTAAGAAGTATTGGACAAGAGCTGTCCATCTATTGGTTGACATATTTATCAATAACTATCAGATGAGGTAGCATGCCAATCGATGGGACTGCAATACCTACTAGAAATTCTAACTCGCGAAGGGATTCTCGTTTCTCCACCTGAGGAGTGTAAGGATTCACGCAAATAGTAGGAGGTAGCTTGTTTTTAAAATAAACTCTCTAAAACAAACTAATTCAATTACAAAAGTCTAATTAGAATCTTCTTCTCTCTATAGAAAAATTATTTGCCTCTAAGTGACTTGCCCACTTCTTTGAGTACAATCGATTGTTAGGTTCCAATTTTAAGGATTGGCTTAAGAACTTGAAAAGTGTATTGAGTTCGAGTAACTAGGTTGTGTCTTAGATCAAGAAATTGCATAAGAGATCTTGAAGAGTTCAAGAAATACACCTTTAGAAGGTATGTTGGATCTACTTGTGATTGAGACTAACCTTACGGTTTCTTCTACAACTAGTTGGGTTATAGACTCTAGTTCTAGTGTACATTTGTATACTTCAATGTAGGATCTTAAGGAATGTAGAAGGTTGAGGCTAGGAGAGATGACCCTATGAGTAGGCAACGGAGTAAGAGTTACTGTTGTGACCGTAGAGATCTATCCTCTTTGACTACTGTCTGATTTTTATTTAGAATTAAGAGACTGTTATTGTGTACCTGTTGCTAGTAGAAATTTGATTTTTATTTCAAGCTTAGCACAGGATGACTATGAAATCAGTTTCAATAAGGATCATTATATCATTTATTTTGAAAATAAAATGGTTGGACATGGTCACTTAATTAATAGTTTCTATCATTTGCATGTCGATGCAGATGAATCAGTTAACCTATCTGAGCAAATAGTGAGTGCCGTTGGGTCTAAGAGATTCAAAGATAAGATTAATCTAAAGTACATGCGGTATCTTAGCTTAGGTCATATTAGAAAGAAAAGGATTAACAGACTGGTGAAAGAAGATCTTCTAGACTCATTTTTGAATGAGTCGTATCCAGTCTATGAGTCTTGTCTTCAAGAAAAAATGATCAAGCTATCTTTTGTAAGACATAGAGAAAGAACCACTGAGGTACTTGCTCTGGTATATACAGCTATGTGCAGTCTATTTGATGTACCGATCTGAGAAGGTTATCTCTACTTTATCATCTTTACCGATAATTTTTCATAATATGGATACATATTTCTTATAAGACATAAATCTGAAATCTTTGAAAGATTCAAGAAATTCAGATCTGAGATAAAGAAGCAAACTGAAAAATTACTTAAAGTACTTCAATTGGATCGAGGAGAGAATACCTGAGTGGAGGATTTCTTGGTTATCTCAAAGAAAATGATATAGTCTCTCAATAGACTCCACCTGAAATGTCTTAGCTCAATAAAATTTCAAAACAGAGAAATCAGATCCTATTGGATATGGTTTGATCCATGATGAGCTTTACTGATCTCCCTTATTTTTTTGGAAACATGCCTTGTTAACAGTCAATTACTTAATTAATCAATTTCCTCTAAGTCTGTTCTTACCACACTATATGAGATATGACATGGTAGGAAGCTAAATTTTGTCATCTCAAATTTGGAGATGTTCGGTCCATGTCAAACGACAACAGACGAACAAGTTAAAGAGTCAGTCTATGAGAGCTCGTTTCATAGGGTACCAAAAATAGTCTTTGAGACACTATTTTTACCTTCTAGAGGACACAATGTGATTATGAGCCAATATGCCATATTCTTGAAAAAAAGATTTATCCAAGATGGAGGCAATGGGAGGAAAATTAAGCTCAAAAGAGTACCTCTGAAGAGCAGCAGTTATAGAACTAAGAAACCCATTCCACCTCATAGATCCACTAGGATCTCACATTCTCTTGAAAGGTACATCTGTTGAAAAATATATCCTAAAATCAATCGTTTAGACGATTGTGTTCCCTATGTATATAAATTATTGATCGATAAATAAAAGTTATTTTGGCACTATTCATCATAAAGATACATCTTTCTTATAGAACTTTTGTGTTATGATGAAGTCCTTAGAACTATGAAGTAATCGATAAAGGAGCATTTATTATATAGTTCTTAAACATATTCACGATCAAATGATATGTCATTAAAGGATGATGACGTTTATCAAGTAAAGATCATTGTATGCCATATGGGTTGGTTGTCCTTTAACCAAAGAGTATGGAGATACTGGTATGGCATACAGATGAGATATAAGTATACATCATCATTGAACAAGTGACTTATCTACTTAGCACTCTGTTGTTAGGAGCAGCTCATGAAGCATATGGAATAAGTGTTCTCAGACCTAAGATCACCATAGTGACATGTAAGTAACTCACTGTGCTTTGATATTAGACTATCTGTATTTTTAATGCAGTGACAAAAGATTACTCGGTACAGTCAAGTACTTACGAATTCTATGTGTGGATCAAGATGGGATTGATCCCTCTAGATTATAGAAGCTGATGTATCAGTGTATTTTAATTGAGTAAAATTCTTGATCAGGATAATCTATGTGATTGATTTGAAAGGTTGAAATATAATATGGATGACTATGTCAGGGTTGACAGTTAACTCTAGATTGTCCTAGAGCATTCAAGATCAAAGGGATGAATTATGTGGTAATCATATACATAGATTCTTGAATATTATCTTATAATTATTCGATCTATCTGGATGTCAGAAATCATTACTAGATGATAACTTCGATTAGTACAGAAAATGGTTCCTGTGCTACCAGCTTAGTGTTCGAACCTATGGAGTTATGCACAAAGTCAGACGATATAGGAAAAATTGACCTATGCCTATATGTTCAATTTGGAAGTACATAACTAAATTGAATATATAAAACTAACTTGATTGAGAATTAAGTTATGGGTCATACGAGATTAAACAGTTGACTATGTCTAGCTAACACTAGACATGAGGTTTAGATTCAATTCTGATAATAAACAAAATTTGATTTATAATCCAAGGAGTCTATAGAAGTTGAATTTAAGTACTAATTAATTTTAGATTAGATCTAATTTAATTAGACTTAATTGGGTTCATAAATCAAGTTAGATTTGATCCTAAATCTGAACAGTTTAGGATTGACAGTCTTTTCAAAATTATTTCAAATCAGGTTCAAATTGGATTCGAATTGACCCATATTTAGATTAGATCTTTCCATCTACTTTTACTAGAACTCTCTTTTCTTCATGGCTGACCAGGACTAGATGGAGTGCCAGTTGTTGCCACCCCACATTGGGTGTAGGCGTGGGTGCATGAGGAGCCTAATTAGATGCCAATCTTTTCTCCTTTAGGACTCCTTCTTTGATAAGTTATGGATTAATTCAAAGTCTGTTTAAATTAAAATTCTAGTATTATGGGTCATAAAAAATCATCTATAAAAAAGAAGGACCTCTAACTATCATACATAACAATTAGATTGTGTGCTAAGGAGAGAAAGAGAGAGAGAAGAGGCGTGAGGAGAAGTGGACGCCCCATTGCTCTTGGCATCACCTTTGCTTGGGCATTCCCTTTCTCCAAGGCATGAAGGCCTCTTGGATGTCTCCTCTTGCTGGTGTGAGATGTCACACCAGAGGCTCTCTCTCCTCCCTTGTTGCCCTGTGAAGGTGCTTCAGTCTGAGATTTTATCCCACTTTTCTGCGAAGCTTGCCATGCACGTGAAGTAGAAGATTTGTGAATTCAGACCTATATGAGGCTTTGGATTCAGAATCTTTGAGAATTTGATCTCTATTCCTCTGTGAATCAGGTAAAGATCCAATTTTTATCAAGTTGTTATAAAAAATTTTTAGATGCAACCTTGGTTATCCATAAGAAACAGGATTTCTTTCCCTTTAGTTGGTATCAGAGTCAGGCTTTGATATATGGATGCATATTTAATTTTTTTAATTTATTTATATATTATATATAATTAAAATTTTATGTTTGATATTAAATCTTTTTTAGATCTATTTAAATAAAATTAATGATCTAATTTTGATCAGATTACAAGAATCTAATCAATTATTGGTTAAGGTTTGTTATAAATTTATTATAACAGAATTTTTTTTGTTACTGAATTTTTTAGAATAATAACTTATTTTAAAATCTATTTTAAATTATTTTTTATAAAATTTTAATGTTGTTATTTCAGTTATGAAGTTAGACTTATTTCATATCTGAATTGAATCTGTTTTAACAGATTTTCAGATCTAATTTCAAACAAAATTCTGCACAACATCAAAATAGATCTAACTAAAAAATTAATCTTTATATGTTCATATGTTTATCTAATTAATTTTCTATATGATATCAGATCTAAGATGAGTTTCAAATCTGATATAATATATATGATGCATATGATACATAAAATCTGATTAGATTAGATGAAGAATACGGTTGATGAGATCAAAGTCATGTTTATGATATGAATTATTTTGTCAAATTATATGTTGATATGATTGTATATGAAATAAAATTTTTATAAATTATTTTAACCATGAATAGCTTAGATTAGATCTAAAGTAATTTATGATTCATTACAATAAGATAAATTTAGATATAAAAATTATTTTAAAATCTGAATAGCATGTTACATTAGATGTAATCAGTAGTGATCTAAAAATTATCATGATACATGTGATATATGTATGAAGTTTAGATCATACTTATGCATGTTTAATTGTTAAACACATGTATAAAAATTTATTTTCATGATTTGAAATATATGATATACTTCATTTGAAATCTTAGTAGAATAGTTCTACAAACTGAAATATATATTTCACACACTTAATTTAAATTAAGTTTAAACGATCTAGATTTGAGAATTGAAGATTACTAAGACACTACATAGATCAACGGGTAATGGGTTAGCATAAATCAGATCTTTCTATTGGATTAGACCTAGGGTTAGAAAAAATATGGACTGAATAAAAAAATTGGTTAAATCTAATCAAGAGTTGAATTGGATTAGGTTAAAATTTTCTAGATCAACCTCAATAGTTGAAGTTTCATCAAGTACATATTTTTGATCTTACTAAATGGACCATGATTATGGATCAGTGGTTGAGCCCGAATCTTCTAGTGGATTAAATCGAAACTAATTAACCAGTTGTGTCTAAGATAAGTTTGGCATTTTGATCAAGTGGTTATTAATTGGGAGCTACTCACCTAGATGGTATCTATGGTGAGTTAATGGCATATCCCTCTCACTGATCTCACTTACCTGACCAACATGGTAGATTAGGTTTTGATTAGGTTACTAGTCGATTCGAGCTAACCCATGCTATTAAGGCAAATCAATATGACTAATTCAGGTGTCTTTACACTAGCTTGTGTCTAATCCTCTACATGACTTGGTAAAGTCAGTGAGAGAATTTATGACTTGCAGATCAATTTTTTCTCTTATTCTCAAATCATTAAATCAAATCTTCTAAATTATTAGGCCCTTAAAATGATACAGTTATGGAGATAACTTGTTCATAGCCTCCCATTAAGGTGCATGATAATGAGTCCAATATTTAAATAGATATTGGAGGCATCACATGCTTGGTGTCTATTAGGTATTGAAATTATCATTCATCATATGACCATCTTGTTGTCCCTTCAGATCAATACTCAGATTGGTCAAGCCACACTCGAGCCTGGATATTCATTTGTTTAATACACTTGGTATAGTCATGTTAATGGTTAGACCTAATCAGAATTTTTGGTAGAGATGCCACATGCCTGCTGAAGAGATGCCTGAGGTAAAACCTAATTACAAGAAGTTATTTGAAGAAACAATTAATTATGAATCTACCCATGGATGCACTAGGGTTGGCCGAACCACACTTGGGCCCGAATGCAGTCTATGTGGATTCTAGCATCTGCTAAAAATTAATGTAATTTTTTGAATTGAAGATAGAGGCTATCAATTCGTATAAAATAGTGAAAGAACTTTAAACTAAAGTCCATATCTTTAGGATTAAAAGTAATTCATATACTAATAGATTTTTATTTTTCTTTCAGCTATGACCAACACACTATCGTTCGTTTGATGTTGGACAGTGACAAGCTTATCAGACCCAACTTCGATAGCTGGTATCGAAAGTTGAAGATCGTCTTGGAGCATGAAAGGATCCTGTACATACTTATGGATCAGGCATTTGAAAAACCTGCTGCTAACGCACCCCGTGCCATAGGAGACATTTACTTGAAGTGGCTTAATGACCACACGACCGTGCGTTGCGTAATGAGGGCAGCCATGAATGATAACTTAATTGTAAGTTTGAGGATGCATAGTCAGAGGATATAATTCAAATGTTGAATGAGTCCTTCGGCACCTCAGAGGATGTGGAAAAATACAAAATCTCCCATGCAGTGTTCAATGCCCGTATGCGAGAGGGGGCTTCAATCACCATTCATGTATTGTACATCATCAAGCCGATTGAATGCCTAAGCAAACTTGACTTTTTGTTACATGAACAGTTAAGCAAGAATGCTATCCTCATTCACTAGCGAAATTCTACCTACCCTTCTTGAGTCATTACAGAATGACTAAGCCTACATAAACTACCATGATTTGCTAGAATTGCTACAGATATTTGAGAAGGATCACCAGCTTTAGAAGGAGCTGGTGCATATAGTGAGAGGTTCGTCTGCAGGTCTTCGATTCTTTAAGAGAAAAAAAAGAAAAAGATGCAGAAAAATCATACCGTCGATCAAAAGCCTAAGCAGAACCAAAAGTCGAAAGTCGATAAGAGCTAAAAGAATGCTTCTTTTGCAAGAAGCTGGATCATTAAAAAAAAAATTATCCTACTTATATAGCTACCTTTGATCCAAACAGGCCAAAGAATAAGAGAAACAAGCAATCTATTGCTTCACAAAGTACTTATATAATAACTCTTTGTAATTTCTCTATTTGTGATACTACTATCTGGGTATTGGATATCAAAAGTCTGATTAATATATGTAATTCATTGTATAAACTATAGGTAACTAGAAAGTTTAGAGAAGGCAAGAGGTTCCTGAATGTTGGAGATGGAAGCTTTGTTCCAGTCTTGACTTTAGAAACTACGCAGCTTGTTTTCGAGTCCTATAGTGGCATGTTAGATGATTATTATTATTATCCTTCTTTTTTTATGAATGTCATCTCTGTAGGCCTTTTGGCCAAACTTGGTTATAAGTTTTTAATAAAAGATATTTTTATGATATCATTATAAATGATACTATAATTATGGAGGATAATTAAGATATGGCATATACATATTATCACAATCCATTGGTATAATGTACACATCGAACAAACATCCTAAAGTGGATAATATCAGTGACTCCTATCTTTGGCATTGTAAGCTGGTCATGTGAACAAGAATATGATTGATAGGTTAATCAAGGAAGGTGTCTTTGAAATTGATGATTATGAATCATTACGACCTGTGAATCTTGTCTACTTGATAAGATGACCAAATCACCTTTTAAGAAAAAAGATGAAAGAGCCAGTGATGTCCTAGGTCTAATACATAGTGATGTATATGGATCAATGAATATGGGCGCCAAAGGAGGATATTACTACTTCATTATGTTTATAGACGATCTATCGAGGTATGAGTATGTCTACCTTATGTAGCATAAATCGGAATCATTAAAAATGTTCAAATAATTTCATAGTAAAGTAGAAAAATAGACTGAAAAGAGTATTAAGACTCTTTGATTAGACTGAGGAGGCAAATACCTCACCAGTGACTTCCTGACATATCTAGAAGAGAATAAGATTCTCTCACAGTGGACTCCTCCTGTAACACCATAATATAATGGAGTGTCTGAAAGAAGAAATCCAACTTTATTAGATATGGTCTGATCCATGATGAGCTTTGTGAGTCTGTCAATCTCTTGTTGAGGATATGCTCTTGAATCTGCCTGTTATATTCTTAATAAAGTGCGAGCAAATCTATTAATAAAACTTCATATCAGATATGGATAGGATGGTGCTCTCACATCTTAGGATCTGGAGGTGTCCAGTTTATATCAAGCATTTAAAGATAGATAAGTTTAGACCAAAGTCCGATAAATGTTTGTTCATAGGGTACCCAAAGAAAATTAAAGGGTATTACTTCTATCTTGCTGAAGAACAAAAGGTGTTAGTCAGCAATAGGACATTCTTTTTGAAAAAAAAGTTTCTTAGAGAAGGAACTAATGCTTGTAAAATTGAACTTGGTGAAGTTCATTAGATAGAAGAACTGGCACACATAGAATTAGATTTGATTGGAGAATCAAATCTTGAGCCAGTAGAGGTACCATTAAAAAGATCCGATAGAGTACCACATCGATCGGATAGATATTATGATATCTTTATCCAAGATGGTGATTCTATCGAACTAGATGAGAACGATGAGATTCGACCACCTATATGGAAGTCATGTAAAGGCTCGACTCCCAGAAATAGCTAAAGGCCATGAAGTCTGAGATAGAGTCCATAGAGATCAATGGTGTATGAACACTAGTTGATTTATCTGAAGAAATAAAACTCATAGGGTGCAAGTGAATTTTCAAAAAAAAAAAGAAGAATGGACGGGAAGGTAAAGACTTATAAAGCCTATTTAGTTGCCAAGGATTACCGTCAGTGTTATGGTGTTGACTATGACGAGATATTTTTTTCTGTGGCAATGCTCAAGTCCATTCAGATTATGTTTATAGTAATAGCATACTTAGATTATGAGATTTGACAAATAAATGTCAAAATCACTTTTCTAAATGGAGAGCTAGAAGAAGAGGTGTATATGATACAACCTGAAGGGTTTACATCTAAGATGTGCAAACTAAATAGATCCATCTATGGACTGAAGTAGGCATCTAAGAGTTGAAACATGCATTTTGATAAGGTGATCAAAATGTATGGCTTTGTTAGGAATAGAGAAGAGCCTTGTATCTATAAGTGGGTTAACGATTCTATAGTCATCTTTCTTATACTGTATATGGATGACATACTGTTGATTGAAAATGACATCCCAGCTTTATAGAGCGTGAAGCTATGGTTATCATCACAGTTCTTTATGAAAGATTTGGGAGAAGCATTCTACATCTAGAGATGAAGATCTATAGGAATAGTTCTAGAAGGTTGCTTGGATTGTCCAATCCACGTACATCAATACTATATTGAAACGATTTAACATGAAAAATTTCAAAAAAGACTATCTATCGAAAGATCATGAAATTACTCTCTCCAAGAAGGATTGTCCGACAACCCCTCAGGAGAAAAGCATATGAGTAGAATACCATATGCTTCGATAGTGGGACTTATCTTGTACGTCATGACGTGCATGAGGCCGGATGTGACCTATTCATTAGGGATAGTGAGTAGGTACTAGTTAGATTCGGATGAAAATGATTGGAAGGTTGTGAAGATAATCCTTAAATATTTGAGAAATACTAAAGACCAGTGGCTTATCTATGGAGATACTGATCTAAAACTTGTGAGATACACTGATTTCAATTTTTCAGTCAGATAGTGATGACAGCAGAAGTGTGTCGGGCTATGTATTTACCATAAATGGCAGAGCAATTTGCTGGAAGAGGTTCAAGCAACATACTGTAGTGCTTCTGTATGCAAAGTGGAATACATTGCTACATCCGATGCTGCAAAAGAGGTAGTGTGATTGTAAAAATTTATCACCGAGCTTGGAGTTACACCCTCTATTGATGGCCCCCATTCTACTGTACTATGACAGCACTAGAGCCATAGCTCAGGCAAAAGAACAAAATCACACCAGCATACCAAGCACATTCTGTATCGCTATCACCTTGTACGAGAGATCATGGATCGAGGTGACATCGAGCTTCAGAAGATCGATAGAAAAGAGAACTTAGCCAGCCCCTTTACTAAAGCTCTCAGGATCAAAGAGTTCGATGATCACAAATGAAAGATGGGTATAAGATACTGTCCCGATTGGCTTTAGTCCAAGTGAAAGTTGTTGGAAATATGTCTTAAAACTAATCGTACGGATGATTATGTTCCTTATGTATATGAATTATTGATCGATAAATAAAAGTTATTTTGGTACTATTCATCATAAAGATACATCTTCCTTATAGAACTCTTGTGTTATGATGAAGTCCTTAGAACTATGAAGTAATCAATAAAGAAGAATTTATCGTATAGTTCTTAAATATGCTCGTGACCAAATAATACATCATTAAAGGATTATGACATTTATCAAGTGAAGATCATGTGTGCCATACGAGTTGGTTGTCCTTTTGATCAAGGAGTATGGAGACACTGATATGGCATACAGGTGAGATTAAGTATGCATCGTCACTGAATAAGTGACTCACCTGCTGAGTGCTCTACTGTCAAGAGCAGCTCACGAAGTATATGGGCATAAGTATCCCTCAAACCTGAGATCACTATAGTAATTTGCATGCAACTCACTGTGCTTTGGTGCCAGACTATTTGTATTTATAATGCAGTGATAGAAGGCTACTGGGTACAGTCAAGTACTTATAAAATCTGTGTATGGATCAAAATAGGATTGATCCCTCCAGATTATAGGAGCTGATGTATCTATGTATTTCAATTTAGTAAAAATCTTAGCCAGAGTAATCCATATGATAGATTTAAAAGGTTGAAATACAATGTGGATGACTCTGTCAGGGTTGACAGTTAACCCAATATCATCCTAGAGCATTCAAAATCAAAAGGATGAATTATGTGGTAACCATATATATAGGTTCTTAAATATTATCTTACAATTATTCGACCTATCCAGACATCGAAAACTATTGCTAGATAGTAACTTCGATTAGTACAGAAAATAGTTCATGTGTTACTGGCTTAGCATTCAACCTATGGAGTCACACACAAAGTCAGACGATGTAAGAAAGAATTGACCTATGTCTATATGTTCTATTTGAAAGTATATGACTTGATTGAACATATAAGACTAACTTGATGAGAATTAAGTTATGGGTCATACGGGATTAAATAGTTGACTATGTCTAACTAGCCTAAATATGAGGTTCAGATTCAATTTCGGAGATGAATAAGATTTGATCTATGATCCAAAGAGTCTATAAGAGATTGAATTTAAGTGCTAATTAATTTCAGATAAGATCTAATTTAATTAGACTTAATTGGATTCATAAATCCAAGTTAGACTTGATCCTAAATCCTAAATAGTTTAGAATTGATAGCCTTTTCGAAATTATTTCAAATCGGATTCTAATTGGATTTAAATTGACCCATTTTTAGATTAGATCCTTAGAGTCTACTTTTATTGGGATTCTCTCTCCTTCATGGTCAACTAAGACCAGGTGGGGTGCTGGTTGTTGTCGCCCCACATTGGGTGTAGGTGTGGGTGCATGAGGGTGCCTAGTTAGGTGCCAATCCTTTCTCTTTTAGAACTCCTTTGATAAGTTATGAATTAATTAAAGTCTATTTGAATTAAGAATCCTAATCTTATGGGTCATGAAAAATCATCTATAAATAGGGAGGACCTCTTACTATCATAGCATAACAATTAGATTGTATGCTAAGGAGAGAAAGAGGGAGAGAAGAGGCATAAGGAGAAGTGGATGCCCCCTTGCTCTTGGCATCACCTTTGCTTGAGCGTTCCCCTTCTCCAAGGTGTGAAGGCCACTTGGGTGTCTCCTCTTGTTGGTGTGAGGCAGCACTCCAGAGGCTCTCTCTCTTTCCTTATTTTCTTGTGAAGATGCTTCAGTCGAAGGCTTCATCCAGCTTTCCTGTGAAGCTTGGCATACACGCAAAGTAGAGAGTTTGTGAATTCAAACCTATATGAGGCTTTGAATTTAGAATCTTTAAGGATTTGATCCCTACTCTACTGTGAATTAGATAAAGATCCAATCTTTATCAAGTTATTATAGAAAATTTTTAGATGCAACCCGGGCTATCCATAAGAAACAGACTTTCTTTCCCTTCAACATTGCTATGCTGACAGAGGATGTAGAGGAAACATTCCTCAAGGGTGATATGGACCATGTTGATGCTCCTAAAATATATGACGAGGTGATGTCAGACATTGACTCTGAAAAATGGTTGAAAGCAATGAGATCAAAGATTGACTCGATGCACACCAATCAAGTCTAGACCTTAGTAGATTCACTAGAAGGAATAGTTCCTATTGGATGCAAATAGATCTTTAAGAGAAAGATTAGTTAGGATGGAAAGATAGAGATCTTTAAAGCTAGGCTTATGACTAAAGATTATAATCAGTACGAAGGCATTAACTATCAAGAGACCTTCTCATCAGTTGCCATGTTAAAGTTCATTCAAACACTATTTGCTGTTGCAGCAACTCATGACTATGAGTTTGGCAGATGGATATAAAAACTATTTTTTTGAATGGATATCTTGAGGAAGATATCTATATGAAGCAATCTTCGAGTTTCATATCCAGTGATGGAGATCACAAGGTGTGCAAGCTGCAAAGATCTATTTATGGACTAAAGCAAGTGTCTTGGAGTTGGAATACTCATTTTAATGATGCAATCCAATCATTTAGTTTCGTTAAGAATGAGGAGAAACCATGTGTTTTCAAGAAGGTTAGTGAGAGGGCTGTCACATTCTTCATATGGTATGTGGATGATATTCTCCTCATGGAGAATAACATTCCCATGATGATTTGTGTTAAGTTATGATTGTCTAAAGAGTTTTCCATGAAAGATCTTATAGAAGTGTCATATATTCTCAGAATAAAGGTCTATAGAGATAGATCTAAAATGATGCTTAGTCTTTCACAACAGTTGTATATAGAGAAAGTGTTGAAGTAGTTCGGTATGGAAAACTCCAAGGGGGGTCTATTGTCCTTCAGGTATGGAGTTCATTTGTCCAAGAAAATATGCCCTAACACACTTGAGGAGATTCAGCATATGAGCAAGATCTTTTATGCTTCTGCTATAAGAAGCTTCATATATGCTATGCCATGTACTCAATCTGATATTTCTCTTACTGTGAGTGTCATGAGCAAATACTAGTCGAATCTAGAGGAGGAACACTCGATTGTGGTAAAAAATATCCTTAAATACTTGAAAAGGACTAGGGATCTATTCTTGATCTTTACAGGAGGAGACTTACAGTTGCAAAGATACACTGACTCAGACTTCTTGTCTGATATTGATGATAGAAAATCTACATCAGATTTTGTATTCTTATGTAACGGTGATGTAATTAGCTGGAAGAGTTTCAAGCAATTGATCATTGCAGATTCTACCATAGAGGCAGATTATATCGCTATATCGGAGGCTGCTAACGAAGGATTTTGGTTCAAAAAGTTCATTGTAGAGCTGGGTGTGATACCATTAGATATCGTTCCACTCTTCTACGATAATAATGGTGCCATAGCACTCATTAAGGAACTGAGGTTGATTCGCAAATACTTCTAGAAGAAGTTCATCGAGGTGCAGAGAGTCGACTCTATAGATAATGTGACTGACCCACTGATGAAGCCATTGAGCCAATAAAAGACTGAAGCTCACCTTAAGAAGATGAGATTTTGATTTATGACCAATTGATTTTAGGTTGTGGGAGATTATTAGATGTATGCCCTAAAAGTTAGATTGACTGACACATATACACTTTCTGGGGCATAATTTTGTAATTAAATTTTTGAAATTAATAAAATTAGATCATTTTTTCATTCATATCATGTATATTTTTATGTCTGTGAATCGTCTAAGGAGTTGACCTGACAATAACATGTATTCTCAAGAGTTGAGAATTTTAGGCACGTGTCATTTGGGTTAATTCCTAAATGCTCTCGATCGATGGATCATCATAGGGATGGTAAATGATTCGGATAGATTGATGCATAGATCACTTTTTCTCTCAGATAGATGAGTCTCGAGTCTACAGTATGAAGATATTAGAGTGAGAGTGCAAGTACTTGATAGAGATCAAGGGTACTGAGTGTGATCAGTACGAGAAGTCACTTGGATGGCTGTCCACTTATCAGTCACTTACTCGATTTTGTAGTTGTGTAGATAGTTCTTTGACCTATAGTGCCTCAGCTTTTCATAGTGAGATTGCTGTAGTTTGACTGTACAATCACTTGGTCACCTAGCCATTCGAAATCTTATGGTGTATATTAGCTATAGTAGATCCATTATAGGAATAGAGTATGCACCAAGATGAAATCTGTCGACCCTGGTAGATAGGGAGAGGTCCTATACAGTTCATCAAACTGAGTCTTAAAATCCATGGCTATGGTAGATGAATGATGAAAAAAAATTTCATAAAATTTTATATGGACTCGAGTCGAATGAATCTAACATATGATGGATGATGGATTTGATGAGTTATTCTTGATCTGTATCTTGTCAGAACTCACAACAAAAGAATTGAACTACATAGTAACTATACTTAGAGATTCAATATTTCATTTTGTTAGATTGTCACTACATACTGCTAGGTGTCACTGATGGATTGTGAGACTCGTCAAACATCATCTTGATGATCGATGATCCTTGATGGATACAGTTAGAATCATTCCAACCCATCGAAAAGAGTTTTGATAATATTGTGATAGGGATCACAGTATATCTCACTATCAGATAGAATAAATTTATGAAATTATGCGTAAAAAAAATCTTTGTTCGATCAGATGGTTGATCTATGATTATGAATCATAGAAAGATTTAATTATCAATATGATTGATGATTAATCCAATATATTTGTTGTAATTATCAAACTTGCTAAGAGTTAGTAAGTTATAGGAGGATTAACTAGCAATTAGATTGTTAATTGGCTCAATCTGATTGAGTAATTGGGCTAGGATCTAGTCTAATTGAATTAGATTCAATTTGGCTTGGTTTGGATTTGATTAGGTCAAGTCTAATTGGATTATGAGATAATTCAATTGTGAGGGAGACTGATTTCTTGTCTAATTAGGATTTAAATTTGACCTAATTTCTAATTGAATTATGATTTAGTCAATAGAGATTGGGTTCCTATTTGGACTACGAATCCTCCTCTAAATGGGTGCAACTAAATCTTAACCAAATGGGATTTGATTAGGGTTTAACTAAGGCACCAAGAGCGAGCCCAAGTGGACTGGGACTCTCTCTCCCCCTTGGCATCCAAAACCCTCCACACCTACCCTTCTCATCGGGCCCTCTTGATGATTTGTGTGAGATTATTCATGCTAAAAGACATCTCCACGCCCCACAGTAGTGCCCTCTCTCTCTTGGATTGGGATGAGATCAATTTCAAAGGAGTTTGAATTGATCTAAAATGCTTATGTGATAAGATTAACCCTATCCTCTCTTTTATTGATGCCACATTAAAAGAAGGCATGTTTTGGGTGTAGGGAGATTAGATTTTCACATCAAAAATCAGTAACTATGGGCATGAGATACCCGTGAGAAACATAGAAGGGTGTGGGCTATCCATGAGATCTAAGAGAGGCGCTAATCCACTTTGGCTTCTCCTCTTGGGCATGAGATCTCTAAGGTTTTCTTTCTAGTGTGGCATGGGTTTTGAGAGAAAAAAAGAAATAAGAGAAATGGTTCTCTCATGCATCGAACAAAAAAGAAGAAAGAGTTCTTTTCTAGATCTCTAGCATAGAGATCTCATGCATGGGTTCGAGGAAAAAAAGAGAGAGTCTCCTTGTTCTTCATCCCTCTCTTCTTCCTCTGCTTCCTCCTGTACTCCATCTTCCTTAGAGAGTCTGAGAGATCGATGGAGATCGGCAATATCAACCATCAAGAGGCATCTTTTGTAAGAGAGCAAGCACCCCGGTGAAGATGCAGATCTTCGATCAAATTTGAGGACCTCATATGGATACATGTAGAGACTGAATGCATGCGTGGCTGATCAGGAACCTCAGAGTATACCATGGTCATCAGCTGCGGAGATCATCGACCTGCGTAAGGTGAAATCTCTAATCTAATTTTTAAATTTTTGAATCTTAATTTCAACATGTGAATGCTCCTGGCTATGTGTAGATTAGATCTATATTTTATATGCATGTTTGATTTAAAAATATTTTAAATCTAGGTCAATTTGGTTTTCACTACAATCTAATTTTTGCATGCATATCTCAAAAGTCGGACTTCCTTCAGGCCCTAGCACACATCACTAAAGCTAAGATTTGAGACTTCATATGGAAGTCGCTCATCTACTGGTTCGGACTACCGCATGCCATTATCATAGATAATAGGTGTCAATTCGATAATGCAAAGTTTGTAGAATTTTGCAAGGACTTCAGAATCACACACCGTATGACCTCAGTGGTGCATCCCCAAAGGAATGGCGAGGTTGAGGAGACCAACTAGACTTTATTGCAATGGTTGAAGGTGAGATTGGTTCAAGCTAAGGGGTTATGGGTTGAAGAGCTCTATAGTATGCTCTGGGCCTATAGAATGATGGAACGAGTCCCTACTAAAGAAACTCTCTTCAACCTGACCTTCGAAACTGAAGCCGTGATACCACTCAAGGTCAACTTACCCTCACTTCGAGTGGAGAAGTTCAGTGAGGAAAGCAATTTGGACGACTTAAGAGCAAACTTGGACCTACTAGAGGAAATACAAGAGCGAGCTTGACTTCAGATGGCAAGCTACCAATAGAAAGTTTCCCAATATTACAACTCAAGAGTCAGAAGAAAAGCCTTTCGAGTAGGGGACCTAGTCCTGTGAGGAGTCGAAGTATCTTGATCGATATAATAGAAAAAATTCTCACCAAATTGGGAAGGCCCGAAACACGTCAATGAAGTGGTGCACTCGGGAGTATACCAACTCCATCGACTAGATGGAACTTTGATTCTCCAAACCTAAAATTTTGAGAATTTATGAATTTATTATTCTTAATGTAACTTTTATCAAATGGCAATAAAATTTTCTATTTCATAGATCAGAATGCCTTCCCAATGTCTCAAACTATAATAGCTGATTAGCTTCTCATCCTCGTATAAGTTGAGCAAGGCCCAACGATATCGACCAAATGGTGCTCCTTGTCCTTAGGTCGAGCGGAGGCCACAATAACAATAGCCAACTGGTGCTCCTCATCCTCATATGCATTGAGTGTAGGCCTAATGACAACAGCCAAATAGCGCTCCTCATCCTCATACAAGTTGAGCAGAGGCCTAATTACAATGGCTAATAAGCACTCCTCATCCTCGTACGAGTTGAGCGGAGGCCCAATGACACTAGCCAAATAGCACTCCTCATCCTCATATGAGTCGAGTAGAAGCTATGATGACAATGGCTAATTAGCACCCCTCATCCTCATATAAGTTGAGTGGAGATCTAATGAGAATGGTCAAATAGTGCTCCTCATCCTCTATGAGTTAATCGGAGGCCCAGCAATATATCATCTAAATGGCACTCCTCATCCTTATATGAGTTGAGTGAAGATCCAACGACAATGGCCAAATGGTGCTCCTCATCCTCATACAAGTTAAGTGGAGGCCCAACGCAATGGCTAAATGGTGCTCCTCATGCTTGTATGAATTGAGTGGAGGCTCCGATAACAATGGCCAACTACCACTCCTTGCTCTCACATGAGTTGAGTGGAGGCTTCGATGACACCAGCCAAATGGTGCTCCTCATCCTTGTACGAGTCGAGCGGAGGTTCTTATGAAAATGGCCAAGTGGCACTTCTCATCCTTGTATGAGTTGAATGGAGGCCCAATGATAATGGCTAAATGATGCTCCTCATCCTCGTACAAGTTGAGCAAAGCCCAACAATGTTGGCTAAATGGTGCTCTTCATCCTTATATGAGTTGAGCAAAAGTTCAACGATAATGGCCACATGGCACTCCTCATCCTTATACAAGTTGAGTGGAGGTCCGATGATAATGATAAAATGGTTCTCTTCATCCTCGCACAAGTTGAGCAGAGGCCCAATGACATTGGCCAAATGGCATTCCTTATCCTTGTATAAGTCGAGTGGAGACCATAATCATGATAGCTAACTGGCACTCCTCATCCTTTTACGAGTGGAGCAGAGGTCCAATGGCAATAGCCCAATCGAGTGAAGGCCATAATGATGACAACCAACTGGTGCTTTCATCCTTGTATGAGTCGAGTGGAGGCCACAATGACAATAGTCAACTAGCACTCTCCATCCTCATATGAGTGGAGTGGAGGCCATGATGACGACAACCAACTAACGCTCCTTATCCTTGTACGAATGGAGTAGAGGCCACAATGATGATAACCAACTGGCGCTCCTTATCCTCGTATAAGTCGAGTGGAGGCCACAACAATGACAACCAACTAGTGCTCCTCGTTCTCATATGCATCGAGCAGAGGCCACAATGATGATAGCCAACTAGTGCTCCCCGTTCCAATCGAGGGGATCCCTTCTGAGGAGACTGCTTCCAACCTCAGGTGCGGGATTTAGCAACAACATATCGCAACCTCACTCAGCCACACCCACATCTAAACTCCCAACAAGTCAATGCCCATATGATCTATGCCACACCAACATCACAATATCCTAGAGTAACAACCACCATCCTTAGGTATGATCAACAATCTATCCATTGGAGAAGTCAAGGATGATGACACGGTGGTGAGCTTTAGTCTGCAGTGCTGGGGTTGCAGTCACTACTATTGGGGGGTAGGCATTCATTTCTCAGGTAGAAGCATTATCAGTTGAGATTAATGCTAGAGGAGGCAACCAATAGCAATGATGAGACTGACCCCCTCCTACCTAGAGGTGGTAGAGAAGCCCTAGAACAAAGGTATGGGGGGCCCTTGACCTCCGCACCTTGAGTGCCATCTTCTTGACAAATTTAAAGTCCTCATAAAGTATCTTGACCAGCTGGGGAAGTTCACCAACCCTAAATTTGAGATTTATGAAGAGATCGAGCAATTCTCGCTGGCATCCTTGAGCTCTATCTGGATCGCATCGCTCTCAACACCATCCCCTCCACCATCAATCTTCACAGCCACAACAACATCGACACTGCCATTGATGTCGTCGACCCCCTTAAGGACCTCATCGATTAGTAGGTCCTCGAGAACAACAACAAGCCCGTTTGTATCCTCATCGACACTCTTGTTGGGGAAACCACCCTTGATTAAAACCCTGAGCATCTCTCTAACAGGGCCGCCGACATCTATAACATCCTTGCCATCATCAAGAATATGATCGAGGTCAAGTCCATGGTCGCCGAGCTTGATGGCACACTTGATAATTCGAATGAAGGCAATGGGATGATGGAAGTTGTGATGGGCTTCACACCTCAGATCCTTAATGGGTTGGGTCCATGTCATGTGTGAGTCATACATTCATGTATTAATGGATGGCTTTAATTGGACAATATACGGCTTTCTCAACTCACCCAGAGCACCATCACAATGCTATTCATAATACTCGACCTCAGATGTAGGCATTACAAAAGAAACAAGGTATGGGACCAATGCAATTACTTTCAATAATGATCATGAAGTAGGTCAATAAGCAATTGGACTACTTTCTTCACTTGAGTCGAAGAAAACGGCTCGGGCTCAAAAGTAGGCGACATATGATATAGTATGAAATCAGCTCATTGATCGTGAGTGGACATATGGCAAGAAAAATTTGACTTCTTGGTGGGATCCAAACAAAGAAGGAGATCGTAGTAGATTTGATCCAGATAAGAAAGGTTTCGAGAATCCCTTAATCTCTACCTCCAAATCATGATGGATCTATACTTTCTCATCTATATAAATAAGGCTAAGGAGATCCCAGAGGATAGGCTCTAAAAGAGTGAAACTGCCATAGTATTAGATCTTATGGTGAGAGGTATTAGATCTTATGGTGAGAGACTCTTAAGCCCTTGTCCATTATTTCGCTCCTTTTTCACGGACTAGCGGGTCCGTGAGGTGTCGAGACCGAGGTGATCCCAAAGGTCAAGCTACCAAGTATGAGGTCAAAATCAGGATGATGCTCAAGGCCAAGGTACCAAGCCGATGCCGAGCCATGAAGCCCAGGACTGAGGTGAAGGTGAGCTCCTAAATGTCAAACACCCAAAGGCCAAGCTCCCATAGGTTGAGACTCAAAAAGCTGAGCCCCCAAAGGCCAAAGCTCCTAAAGACCATATCGACCAGATGCCGACCAGATCTAGGCCGATCATCTTTATATCAATAAGATACCGACTTGATTAAGGTCGACCATCTTCAGATCAGTCAGATATCAATGAGATCCGATCATCTCTAGATTGGTCAAACACCGATTAGATCTGATTATTTTCAGATCAGTCATATGCCAATCATATCCGACCATCACAGATCAAACAGACATCGATCAAATCCAACCATCTTTAGATTGGTCAGATGTCAATCAGATCTTACCACCTTCAGATTGGTCCAAATGCCAATCAAAATAGGATAATATTTATACTACTCTAACTCTCTATTATATTCTCTATTTACTGTTGTTCTTCCAAAATCTGATCTAATTTAGGTATCAAAGGGTCCAGTCGAAGTCAATCCAATGAGCTTTTCCTTCTTTGTTGTGTGTACAGATCCACAGCCTTTCAAGAAAGATTAGTGCTCCATCTTCCACTATCGCAAGTCGAGCAAATTTTGACCTCTAGACTATCCTAGTTGGATAGGATTTTGGCAGCAACAAGGGATATTTTGAGATGATATGATGAAAAGGTTAAATACTTCTTTTTTAATTACCAAAGAGTACTTTTTTTTCTTTAGTTTCACTTCAATTATTTTTTCTATATTTTTTGATGTAGACAAACATTGGACACATGGCTTCTAGTAAGTCAGTTGGACTACTAGGTTACTTTGAACCCATTTAATTTATCTTACAAAATGAAATTTGAAATCTAAAAAAAATTTACCTTTGTTTTTTACTTTATAGAAAATTTTCTTTAAAGTTTTTAGAGTTTAGATATAATAAGATACCATTCTCCAAAGCCTTTGAAATTTTTTCTTACTAAATAAGATTTTTTTGATCCATTAGTTTAGAAGTTAGAATGAGTGGATTTGTTCGTAGATATTACCTTTTCTTCTTTTCTTATTCTTAGACTTAGGAATATCCTATCTAATTAGAATTATTTATAAAATTAAAAAGTAAAATATTAAGTTGCTTTTTAAGAATTTTTGTGAAATATTTGAGCTTAGATTTTCATGCCTCAAAGAATTGTAGCCATTTTCTTTCTCCTTAAATTATATTCCTTAAAGGATTTTTTTTTTTGGCTTGTGTGCTTTAAATAAAGATGAATCATCCTTTTAGGTAATACCATTAAACTTATTCAAATTAATTTTTGAGATACCTGAAATTAGCACTTGTCTCCTTCCTCAGAGAAAACAAATTAGTACTTGCCTCTTAGTGCACCACTAGCGACGTACCCGCACTATGTGGCAGGTTAAAATCAAATAAAAAACAAAAACATGGAGATAAAATTATAATTTAATTTATAATAATTTTTTAAAAATTTTTTGATTCATTTTCAGTATTTCTAATCCTTAAAATAGACATGAAATATAAAATAAACGATACAAAAATAGTCTTTCAAATTAATTAAAATATGTTTGCCACAATCAGATTTCTTTAAACTCAATTCTTAAAGAATCGTTGTCTATGAGATGCATCGTGAATTTTTACATGAAGGAGATCTATTGACTAAACTGCAAAAAAAATATATGAATCTTTGGTGGTTATATTATACAAATATAAAAATTTTATAATATAATTTAAGAGCAGAAAAAAAAAGTGTATATATTGTAATAATCAAATTAAAGCACCTTGATCTTATTATTTTTGACTGCAAGATAGTCTGCGTCTTCCTACACATGGTACATTTTAATTGATACAGATATGCATACTAAAAAAAAGTCAAAAAGTTTTTTTAAAAAATGCCGCATCGTATTGGATAATCATTTAGTAGAAGTAATATCCGAAGAAGATTCATTGCATATTCCCTTCTCAGGAGACAAAAAAAATTCCTCCTCAGGTTTTCCTATGGAGCTTGAAGATGCAGGTGCAAAACTCTCTTACACATCGGCATGTCGGAATTCTCTATCCTCAAAGATGTTGGCTACCTTGAAGTTAGTCATGCTTTCACTGGAACTTTGGTTGCCGAGAGTAACCTGGAAGATGTATGTGTCATTAAAGATTTTTTTGGTAATGCGGGAAGGATGAAACGGTCGGATATTGAATCTATCGCAACATTAACTGTCGGTACTCCAACCAATCGTTGAGCTATCTTTCCAAAAGCCATAAAATTGGCTCTACCAATATCATCCTCAGCAATAATACTTAATTTGTACCTAAATATTTGAGAATTTAAGCAATTATTACTCTAGATTAGAAGTTTTATTCCAGTACAAAGGGAGGGTATAATTCAAGGTAAAGAGATGATACCATGGAATTGGGGGCTGATCATTTTTTCTGCACTGATTGCACCAGAAGTTGTTATTATAAACTTTGACTACAGCTTTGCAACTATAGCATGCTCTATACCATGAGCCATATGATGTGTCTATATCCTTAATGACCACTTTGCACATGAACTTCGAACCCTAAAGAAAAAAGACTATTGAGGTAATAAGTATAAGTATATTTTGGCCATTCAATTATTTCACATTGCACCTGAAATTCTTGTGGATCCAATCCCAGCAATTCTCCTATATTCTTCCTGTTCACATTGCTTTCATCATATGGACTAATAATGACACGGTCAAGCTATTCAGCAAATTTGATTGGCTAAATTGGTAAGGTCATTCTACAACAAAACTAAACATTATATTGATTAGATAGCAAAAGAAATCTTCCATTGTATATAACATTTTTTTAAAAGAAATTGTCCAACCTGCTTTTAATTCTCCAACCTCCAGTATTTCTAGGCATAAAAAAAAAATCTTGAGGCTGAACACGATGATAGGCATATTTGATCTATATATAAAGAAAGGGTATAAAGTATTATCTAAATTTAGATATTCAATTAAATATATTAAGTTCAAGGTGGATAGAAAATTATCTCTATAGGTCCTCACTGTCATCCCTATGAATATCAAAATGATAGGATCTTCATTTTCTTTTTGTCAAATTACATTTTCAACAACGGCTTCAATAAATTTAGCCCATAATGTGACCAAAAGTCTTCAAGCGCTGCAAAATGTTAATGGACACATTAAAGCAATGGTATTTTATTCAGTAATTTATAGATGAAGAAAGATCTTATATGCTACCTCAAGTTCTCAATTTTTAAGTTCCTCCTCAGAACTAATTTTTGCCTGACATATATCAGTTCGAGGGGTCTGACGGTGACAATATGGCTAATAACATCTGCAGACAATTCGATCATTATGGTGGAAATATCATATCGAAGATAAGAAGATTATATCAATTTTTTTCCTTTTACCAGTTAAATGAAGATCATTATGATTTCGGGACGATAATTCATTGAAATCAATGAAATTAAATTTCTATAGAGGTATGCCACAATCAACATCATCGATTTGCTACACATTTGTAAACCTATTAATGTAAATAATATATTTATGTATAGCAGCTCTGAATATTTTTTTTGTTCTGTGCAACATTAAATCTTTCAATCAAATAGATTTTTTCTTCCATGAGGATGCCTTAAAATGTGCCGAATCGATGCTTGGATGGTACTTCCCTACATGGGAACAATTTTTTTTAATTTTTTTCTCAAAGAACATGCATATTTCGAAATCAAAAAAGAAAAAGATATATATCACAACCTTTTCATCAATGAAGATACAATCGATGCTCAGTAACTTATTTCCTACATTTTGATTTACTGAATTCCAAATTTTTGCAAGCCTAACCTTTATTGTCTAGCTTCTCTTTTCGAAAGTTAGATTAGAAAGAAGGTTGTATTCCATCTCCTAGATCACCATGTTTGGGCGGTAGCAGAATCTGAAGAAATATACAAATTAGCATGAAACATTCGCATGATGTATCGATGAGACAGATTTTATATGTATATGAGTATATGTTATAGCGAAAAAAAATAAAGGATAACTACAAGCAAATCTGAAAGATTTCTTTGTAGACAATATTTTTTGAATAATCTCTAAATTATGAATGCTCATTTTTTATTAAGATCTTAAGTCCACATCGTGAAGTAACATGCGATAAAGCAACATAAAGTTAGCCATGACTAAATACAAGAGTGGGCAAAAATAATCCAACTTTATTTAATGTCTAACCTTGGCTTTTGTTGATTGTCGTGGCATAGCAAAGCTTGATTGAAAATTGGTACCTTTTAAAAATAGACAGCCATTTTGTTTCCTTCATATGCATTATAATACGAGGAATATAGCTCCGATGTTACCACTTGTGATAACTTCTACTTCAACAATTTTTGCGGACACATGGATCACTATCAATCTGGTACCATTACAAAGGCCCTCGCTTTGATTTATATTATGCAACAACATTATAGGTGCACCCTTTTTTAGCCTCAATTCATGATGTGGGACACCATTGAATTTTAAGGAATTCAGAAATTCAATTGGATAAAGAACGTCTTCACATGCAGCGTCTGCCGATGTTTGATATATTGAATCGAAGCTCAAAAAAAAATTTTCTTCACCAGAAAACAAAGAAAGCATATACATATTTATTTCATCCGTTATTTCATTTGTAGGTGTAATGATAGCTTTTTCTTTCAGATATGTAGGATCAGTGAATTTTTTTCAAAGTCAGAATAAATCACAGAAGCAATATGCTGAACGTGATCTCTTTCTATTTTAATAAGAAGATCATCTGGGATTTTTATCCACATGGCTTCTTCTTCATCATCATGTAATTTAATTGCTGATATTTTTCCATCACCAATATCCAAGATCCATTTGGCGAAGTCGATCAATGATATCCCGGATTCCTCATCCATATCATTGTTTAGCAAATGCATGTTCGTTTTGAGGGAAAAAATTGTACAGTAATTTCATAGATATGATCGACTTATAGATGCATCTATTGTATCCATCCTACTTCCCCTGACCATCACTAGAAGGATATGTCGAAAATCTCCTTCGAGCAGCACAACCATCCTACCAAATGGTTTTTCTGATGCTTGTGAATCTCCCGTATTTAGAATATCTTTCAAAGATTTATCCAGTGCTTCGAAACAATTCCTATGGTTCATAAGGGCTTCATCCCAAACAATCAAACTTGTTGATTCAAACAGCTTTGCAAGCTGAGTGTCCTTTTTTTATTTTACATGTCAAGTGATCATCAGCCTAAATTGGAATCTTGAATCTAGAATGTGCTATTCCAGAAGAAACAACGGTCAAAACAACTTGGCCATCTGATCTGATTTTTGATACAATGGCTTTCCAAAGATAAGTTTTTCCCATTCCTCCATGGCCATATGCAAAAAGGAAACCTCCTTTGTCTTCATTAACAGCATCCAAAACTGCATTGTAAACCTCTTTTTGCTCCTCATTTAATCTATCAACCAATTCTCGATGCTTTTGTTATAGAATCTGAACATCATAATTGAGTTCTTTTGTTAGTATTCTGTTATTTATTTCTTCCAATATAATTCTATTGGGCATTGGAAGATTATGATCCGAAAGAGAAGTGGAGTTTTTATTCAATAATTTTTCCAATTCAAATAGTACATGATTTTTTAGCCGAGATTTGGGAATTTGTAAATTTGGAAGCCCCAACATATTTCTCAAACCACAGATTATATCATCTATATGTTTTTCCCAATGCAGCTGGAATAATGTATTCAGATCAGCCACTTCACAAAAAATAATCAACCTGACAAAAAGCTATCTTAATTCAGACGATGTCGCCCAGAAGAAGCTTCATCCAAGCCTCGTTCCATTCTCTATCATCTCCTAATAATCTAAGTGCATTACATGTAGATTGAAATATAGAACGTACGATACCATTCATAGTCCTAATCTCCTTATAATTTCTTGCTCCTTTCACAACATTCAAGAGAATACATAAGTAATATAATTCACCCGAACTAGGATGAATATACATGATTCTACCAATCCTTTTCCCACGTTTCCTCCTGGTCCATATTCTATCTTTAGCATTCCAAATCCACTTCATTAGAAATTTTGCATAAGTTAAATCATGACTTTTCTCAAAAATCTCATTTGTTTGCATCCATTTCGTAAACATAGTTTTCCCAACATCTCTTCCGGCAAGAATTGACTTTAAGTTCTGATCTCCATGATAGGTAATTTTGTTCGTAAATGGAAGGTGTATGGCCAAACGTTCAACGGTTGTTTTTCGAAAATGAATATCAAACTGAAACAATTTCCAAATAGCTTCATATGCTGAGAGATATCTGCAATCAAGAAACATCTTTATTTCATCAACTTCTTCAAAACTTCACTCTCCAGTGCTGATATCGACCGATACATTCTCAGTTATTAAGACTCTAGCTCTATCCACACATTTATTAACATATTTGAATAAATATTTAATCATTCTTGATTTATTATACCACTCAACATTTATATATGCTTGATAGTGCATCACCAAATATAAGTTGTATGGGACAACAAATTGATTATCAAGCTTTATCCCATGTTTTATGGCATATCTGCCATCATTTCTTCTCCTATAAGTAGCAAATCCATTCTCATCTATCATCATTTGCTCGTGGAATTTTTTCAAAAAATGTTTTGAGCACCGCCCTTTCATCATGCTGGGTGATTTCAGATTTTCCAATCCACATAGATCATGCATCATGAATTTTACAACACAATCATACCTAGAAGGATCAAAATTTTTATCTAGTAATTTAGCACATATCATTGAATCAATATCTGATGCTACTAGATTCTTATGGGTCGAATCCAACCAAAGTAATATATGCATATGCAGCAAACCATGCTTTCGAAATTCAATTGTATACAAAACTACAAAAAGAAAAATTTTAAAAATGTCAAAGGAGTTGCTTTTAATAAATCTCATAATATTCAAAGGTAAAAAGGGTGTCACCTGTAATTGCTCTTCCAAAATGCTGCTTCTTAGTAATATCCAATAGCAATTCTTCAAGTTTTATCTTGAAGGCCCTAGTGACAATATTGGGTCTATCCTCGGCCTTTTGACCAGGAATCAAATCTAATGCAGACCTAACTTCAGACCATTGTGCATTGCATGTAAATGTAATAAATAAATCTAGATGACCATGACATCTACAGATAGCAATAGCATCCTGATAGTTCTGTATTATATATCTTAGACTATCGGTACAGCTTGATGGTAAGATAATCCTATTTTCTATTACATCACCATCAACATCGCTACGGACAATTGCATCTTTAATACCTTGATAAATTTTTGATTGAAGATCTTTTTGATTCCTCCTGATGTAATCTAATCTCTCCTCCTCAACACATGAAAAAGTGTCGACCATATATTGCTGGAATAATCTTTCTCTTTTTATTAGCTTCTGTCCTTCATTCAATCTCTATTGTATTCTATAGGCATAAAATTCTCTCATCATAACACACTGTCTAATGTTTGAATGGCCATGAGTGGTATCCTTATATCGGATGCCAACTCTGAAACCACTCTCACCAAATGGGAATAAAATGGGATATTGCATAGCCATGAAGCTTGGATGTAAATCACTGATGCATCTTAATCCATCGCTTTTATATTCAACAATAATATCACACTGACGATCAACTTGTCCCAGATCACCTACAATCAATGCCGTAATTTTGAAAGCTGTGGGCATACTATATTGCAAATTATCTCCATTGCGCCTTCTCAATAATCTTAGGCACACAAGCAGAATCTGAGATTGTTCGAAACAGTCTCTAGCCATTCTAAAAGCTCCAACAATTTTATTCTTTTCATCAAATATTTTCACTAATCCTTTGACAATTTCTCATTCTATATCCGTCGGACCATTATCTGAATTAAATGCACTCAATCTATTACTCACTTCATTTCTGGTATCATATATATGTATAACTGAGCAAAACTGGACCTCTTTCCCTCAACAAGAAGCGAACTGATTCTATGGTGATTTTGTTCGCTTATCTGGAATACATATGGCCTAGGTCTATTATTGATTTCTTTGTCAATTCATGCTCTGATCGATGTGAAAGAGAATATGGAGTTGTATACTCCTATATTTTTTTGAAATTTAGAAGCTCTCCTTTCGCTATCATAATCCAACAAACTGGCTAAAAAAGCTGGGGTTTTTTCCAGTAAAGGTAGATCACCTCTCCCTTCACGACAATATAAACTAAATACAGGTTTAAATGTACCACGCTTTTTGTGCAAACATTCTCCATGCCAAAACAAAGCTCCGCAATATTGACACTGATGCTTAAGAAGACCAATGTCCAATGGTTTGGTAAGGGGCCCTACATCAGTTTTTTTAAAAAAAAATTAAGCTGGAACCTCATTATAACTTTAAAAATATCAAAAAGTAGCCTCCGCAAGACCAGATCATAGCTTACTCTGTGTATTAGATAAAGATGGAGCAGAATTTCTGTGATAACTTATTCGATCATATACTGAAATTAGAAAAAAAAATATAATATGAATGAACACTGTAATATGAGGACATGATTAACCAAGATCAAGTGATATTAGATAATACCTTCTTTTATATTTAACATGATATTCTCTTCCAAAATATCATGGTCTTCTGTTGGGGCACATGAATTTGCCTCATTATCAAGAACTATAATTTTATCAGAACCTCGAGAACATCCATGCACGAACGTGTATGGATCTTCTTTAGCATTTATGGGAGAATGATAAAGGGTTTGTTCACATTGCTTTCTCCTACTGCTATCGCCTAGACAACCTTGCTTTTCAAACAACCTTCTAGATCTTTTGCTAGCAATGATATCTATTCTTTTAATCCTACTCGACTTTTGCATTTCGCTTGAATTCATTCTACAATGCAAAATGTTGATTTTATTCCAGAGGTGTGCAAAACTCAAAATAAATATAAAAACACATAAACTAAGGTATGATATATTGTAAATCAAAATTTGTGAAGAATAAGTGTTAGAGAAATTCTCGAGGCCAAATGCTCGGCCAAAAGATAAACCATATAACCCGATGAAATGTAAATACCGAATGAAGGTGGGAAAGAATTTGACAAATACCTTTCAAAGCAGCTATAGAGAAGAAACGGGTTTCTAGGAAAACAATCTGGCCTACAAAAAAAGAGGAAAAAATTTAGCAAAATTTTATTGACAAAAACTTTCCTCAACAATTTATGCCTTTTTTTGGGGTAATGGATGAGATCATTAGCTTAGTCATTTTATATTTGGCATCTTAATTCATGAATTTATATCTATAATACGAACAAATTTTATGGTCAGTGCATAGCTTCTTTGGATCAATACCAAAGAGTATGGGAAAAATTATAGGAGACTTGCCAAGCAACACAATCCCTCTCTCTTTCTTTTAAAAAAACATAAGAGAAGTTAGGATTATACAGATGGTTTGCATATATATAAGCAAATACTACTGGATAGATCAAGAAAGACATTACAGCTTCAAAATAGGTACCTAATCAAAATGAAACCAGCCACTACCAAACCCCAAAATAAAAAATAAAAAACCATACATCAATAGTAACGCATGACATTGGTTTCAACCTAACACTCGCAAAATATCTATGTCCATCCCTAGATGATATTTTCACCAACAGATGACTCAAAATTTGGGTGAAGCATCTTTTTATATTTTTCAATCTCACTCTCTAGGGCATTATATGCATCAGATAATCTTTTATGCCTATCGACCGATAAATCATATTCGCAACATAACTGTCTATACTTATACTCAACCTACATGTGAGCCTCCAAAGTTCTCTAGCACATACATCTATAGTATTCCTTATCTTTGAAGTTTAAAGTCTTCTACCTCAAAATTCAACCTCTGTTGTAACCTATTTATTGCAAACCTTGCAGCAGATCCCTCAGATTCAATTTGATTCTGCATTGAAAGACCCAAAGATTTAAGTATTTTGGTTGTTCCATTTATGTGCTCAAGGACAATCTCAACATGTGTCCTTAGCAGCCCATCTTCATGGATCTTTAATCCATATGGTGGTTTATACATTCCTAATCTATCTGTTATCTCTTCGAATATTTTTTTCGATGAAATTTTGATTGTAAATATGGCTACAATCATTAAAGACTAAAGATTAGTATCTTAATTAGATGGAAATTTCAAAGCAAATTAATACAGTGTAACATATTTTAAATTCACCAAAAGAGCCAGGAAAAATGGGATCCTTTCTAAACAATCCAAATTCAATCTAGTAATAATATCCAATAACACCATAAAATAAATTTAATAAAAAAATATTAACAATATATCTTACAAATTAAATAACTACATCCTAATTTTAATTTCCTAAAAAAAAAATTCATAAGAGATCTAACCTTTTGGTTAAATTAAATAAATATATTCAATCCTTTTATCCTCAAAGAGTTCTTAAAAAAACAAATAGCTCATGATATTTTCTTAATTTTTAAAAAAGTTGTAAACTTATTAAATCTTACCTCCATTAAATTTTTTTTCTCCCCAATTCATTGTGATGAGCTTCTTTTAAAAAGAAATCAATATTTGAAAGATGTTTTTAAAGAAAACAATTAGTAAGCACATTCTTTTTTTTGATATGTACATTAAATCTCATCATCACTATTTTTTTTCACTAATTTAGGTTTATGAGTATTTTTCCCCTAAAAAAATTAAATAATATAAAAAACTATTTTTAAAAAATAATCAATAAGCATACTAATCTTTTGCATAATCTTATTTTTTATTTCATTATCATTTTATGATGTTGTTTTTAAGAAAATATCAATCAGCTAATACCGACAAAAAATAAATAAATAAATCATTTAATAAGGGCAACCATTCTTCCTATGAATGTCAATATGATATAAGATTTATGATATTTTTTTCGATCAAATCATTAATAAAAAAAATCTTATCTTGGTGATTTACATTTCTTTTTTAAACCAAAATAAGCTGATAGGTTATTCGATATACCTTGCCTTTTTTTGAAAAAAGAAATTAATTCAAATAAAAGGCATAGCAAGATAAATGCTTTCTCAATTTTCACATAGTACAAATATAAGGATGCCAGCATAAAAATAACCTAAAATTTTAAAATACGACCACCCATATATATTTTTTATATGGCTATTACCGCATAGTATTTTTGTGGGAACAACCCATCATCAGGAACTTTTTTTTATGTGGCCTTCATCCATAAATAATACTATGCAGATGGGGCCCTTAACAAAAACCCTGACCCTCTCTCAACCCACCCCACCTCGCCACCTCTTTGAAAATCAAACCCCATATCCGACCTCGCCTCTGCACAACGCCCAACCCCACCACCGTCTGCATCCACCCACCGGATCCACATCCAATGTTCCTCCCCCGTTAGATGGCAGACTCTCTCTCGACCCATCTACCGATGTCTCTTGCCAACCCTTCCCCATCGGTCGGTGCCCCACAGTCGAAGCCTCCCACGGATTCTTGATCGGCCATCGGATCCCTTCTAGATGCTCAACCGTGGCCAAACCTCCACCATCATGTCATAGTTCTTTCATCCAAGGGTGTGGCCCAAGTAGCCTAGAACCAACACAAGTTGCCATCCATTGAGGAGCACCCCACCGGCAAGATGCGGCGGTGCTGGCTCGCCGCTGGGTCCTCTGTCTCTGGTAACTCCTGTCATCCCGACCCTCTTCCCCCTTCCCATGATTTTGGATTCAGCAACCCCTCCTTCCTTCCTTTTATTTTATTTTTTTATGTGATTCACACGCCTCCTTCTCCATGCCCTTATCTTCTAACGGGTTGCCTCGTTGCCATCACCACCACTGTAACCCCATTCCTTACCCCAGTCTAAACATTGATTTTATCCCAACCCTCACAATAGCCATCCCTATCTAAACCCTAACCCCTTTTTATGAAGCCGCTCGCCTGACTCCCAACCCTTCAAAGGCCCCTAGCACATTGCCGTCACCGAGCCATGGACCGATCCCCAGATCCTTACCTAACACCGACTGTTAGCCCACCAACAACCATCTCCATCGCTCTAACTCAAACCCTCACCACCGATCATCTTCTCCCTCATCCACCGTCACAAACCAAACCCTAACCCTAATCTAACCAACACAGATTAGGAACCCAGCCCTGACTATAAGCCAAGCCGAAACCTTTTGCAAAGGTGGCTAGATCAAAATCATCAACCTATCACATGCCCTCTATTATTAACCCTAATTAAAGACCCAAGCCCGTCCCTAACCCCACACTGGGACCTATTTGGAAACCCAAACTCGACTCAACCATTACCCTAACCCGACACCAGATGGCGGACCTGATTGCAGACCCAAACCTAATGTAAGTCCAGACCTCAAAAAATAAATAGGTTCAACCCAGCCATCATTCTGAGCCAACCTGACCCCAAGCCCAGACACAAATAAAGAAAAAAACACAAATTCAGACCGGATCGGACCATCACTCAGAGCCTATTATGGAGTAACCTAAGTCAAACCCATCCGCCCTTGCCCACCTAACTCACGAGGGAGAAAAAAATTTCAAAAACCGCCACCATCACCCCATGCATGTGTGCGTGCTAAAGCACTGTGCATGGCAATCAACAAGAATTGGAGGCTGCAGCAAGCAACAACCTTCCCGAACTCGATCAACAGTGCTCCCTCTTCTACTTTGATCACATTAACCTTTTCTCCCACATGATGAAGCATGGGAGGAGGAGGGCTGCAAAAGAATGCAGCAACCCCCCATGCATCTGATGTGGAAAGGGCTTAAAAAACGTACCTCGATCCCAACCCAATCCTCCTTCCTTTCTCAAATGATGTTGTATGGGGTACGGATGGCTACAGCACACCTACAACAACCACCCTATTCAGACTGATGAGTCTAAAGCAAAGGGAACAATACAATAATTTTTTTTTTAAAAAAATAGATCAATCTCAAACCAATCTAAAGACTCTCTTCCATTAAGCCTTGCTGTGCAATACCGATAGGGATGTATTTATAGCCCCATCCTCCCACATCGGTCGGCTTCCATTGAATCATATCTCATGCTTCTCAGACCGGACTATCTCCTCCATCCATCACAGGTACCATCAGCCTGCGTCACTATCCAAATCTTATCCTATATTTTTCTGCCTTCATTCCTCTTTAATTAGCTAGAAGAGCTAAGGATTTCTCTATTCAATCCAGTCCCATCCTGCATTGAATGCTACTTGGAGAAGCTGACACCAAGCAAATGCATGTGAAACATGTGTTCTTTCATCTTTTTTTTCCCTGTAAGATAAACCGAGGCAAGCTGGCCGTATTTTTTCTATTTTTTTTTTGTGATTGAAGCAGGCTGGGCTTGTGTGAATCCAATCCTCAATAGATTTGCTATAATTTTTTTATTATTGTTTTCATCCCTCACCAGAACAGTCACAAAGCAGACAGCCTAAACCAAATACCTGTTCTTCTTCCACCCTTTTTCTTTTTGGATTACAGGAAGCTTCGCACCACTACATCCATTCACTACCAGCAGACCATCCGCAAAAGGAGGTTGTGTGGATATTCGGATGACGAACACATGTTCTTTTGGTCATCCTTTTTTTTCTTTATTTTTCCTCTAGTTACCGAAGGCTCACACCACCACATCCATCCCCCATTTTTTTCCTTTTTTTTTCTTTGGGTCAGTAGCCCAACCGCAAAGCAGGCAACTCGGATTGTGAACACGTGGTCTTCATCGATCATGAACACGTGGCATGCCAGAATTGTGATGTTTGTCCCTTCAAGAGACCACTTGCTTGTCCTTTAATGTAGCTGTATAGGTATATGATGAGGAGAGAAGACTTTCTTTACTTGTTTAGATAGACTTGGATTCTGTAATAGATATTGACAAATGCAAGATAGATAGGTAGCAGGAACCCATAGTAAATAAGAACAATTATTGCATGCACCATGGGCTAAGTGAACCAGGGCAAATCCCGCAGCATGTGCATGGTGGATAGCGTGTAACTAGGAATTGGTAGAATATGAGGGATAGCGTGGCGTGTTATCTACCATGGGATTTGACGTGGGGGTGGCAGGAAGTTACCCCTTTTTATTGAAATAAACAAAGAATATGTTGCATGAAAAGCGTTACAAAAGGAATAGGAGGGAAGAATAATCCACGATAAGACAAAACAATGAGAAAACTAGAGGCACAACAGAATAAATTAAACCATACACCACCTTTGACAATGAGAGAATAAGGCCAAGGGAAAGGCCGTGGCCTCCCCATCCATAGATTTGGAGGCATTAGTAGGATCTGGAGGCACTGGAGTTTTTCTTTTTGCTGTCGGGACCCCGATGGAGGCAAAGGAGGGCCCACTAGAGCCTGGAGGTATGAGCTGGGAGCCCGATGCTCCAGTGGTGGCAGGGGTGTCAGAGCGAAGGCTCGAGCTAGAGATGGAGGACATCCCCAAGGGAGGTGTGGTGGTAGAGGACCTGATTTACATGGATGCATCAGTTGTGGACCAGTGCCCCTCTTATGAAGATGCAGTGGCTAGACTTGGCAGGCCATCCACGATAAGGGGATGATCATGGAGTTGGCGGACTCAATGGATGACGAGGCTAGGATGGATTCTTAGGATGAGAGGGGTATTGGTGCAGGCCCCCTTTTTTGTGAGTCTTCTCCATGAGGATCCTGCTCTAGAACTATCAAGGGGTGGGGAAGCCCTCCTTTCAATCGACCTTCAGTTGGTTGATCCAGCAGCATAGTCCAGAGGTATATGTGCTGAGCGAGACCTATCTTTCTGGGGCTGGATTGGATTGAGCTAGATAAATGATCCCTATGGCTTAGAGCTCTTATGCTATGGAGTCTTGGGGTCTGTCGGGAGGCATCTTGGTGATGTGGCATCGTGGCTTGGTCAGAGTGGATGCATTCCGTAGATATGAGCAGCAGGTGGTCCTAGTCATCACGGATCAGTCTGGAGGGCCTTGTCTCCTCTCCGATGTCGACATGAGCACTGAGCACAGGGATCAGAGCATGCTCCAGATAGAGATTTCTAGACTCCTGATGCAAGGTTTGCCTTCTTTAGTGGCTAGAGACTTCAATTGTATCATGGGCCCTAATAAGAAGCGAGGCGGCAGGCAGCAGGGAGATAGCATAGAGTCCAGAGAGTTCAGAGATTTCATCAATAATACAGGATTAATCAATCTCGATTTTACAGGCTCGAGGTTCACCTGGTGCAACAACTGACTTGGGTCAGCTTGGATTTAGGAGAGGATTGATCAGGCACTTGCTTCTGCTGACTGGATCTAGTACTTTTCGAGGTATTATGTTCAGCACCTACCAAGAATCGCCTCAGATCATTATCCGATTCTTATCTCGATGGATGGCCTAGATCGACCAAAGCTCCTTTTTTGATTTAAGAAGCTCTGGATCTTTTATCCGAGATCGTGGGACTTGATCTGGGAGGTGTGGAGGATATTGATCCATGGGGATGCGAGGTACAGGGAGATCTACAAGCTGAAACTGGCCAGATGCAGACTCCTCAGATGGAATCGTTTGGAGGTGGGCAACATCTTCTGACAGATCGAACAGGTCGAGGTGGATATCGCGGAGCTGCAATTGAGAGAGGACCAGAAGGAGGGCCTACATAAGCCAGAGATAGGGGAGCTATGCGGTAAGCTCTCCAAGCATCACTCCCTTCTGAGGTAGTAGGAGATCTTATGGAGGCAAAAATCTAGAGTTCAATGGATTCGGAAGGAAGACCAAAATACCAGATTCTTTTCCCAATCCACCATAATCCAGAGGTCCGCCAACTGTATCAAGCAGTTGCAGAGGAGTGATGACAGTGTTATGGAGGATAGTAGAGGGATTCGGGTGGAGATTCTCCAATTCTTCAGGGATTGATGGACAGCATCACTGGGTAAGGACTACCCCATCCCAAGTGCCCAACTGGTGGCTTGTATCTTCACTCAGGAGAATGATACTCTGACTAGCCCAGAGTCTTCTGAGGAGGTGCGTAGGGCTCTTTGGTCTCTCGAAGAGGATAAGCCTTAGGACCTGATGGCTTTCCTCCACTATTTTTCCATCGATACTGGCCGATCATCTAGGAGGAGGTGGTGGAGGCAGTGCAAGCAGCCTTCGAGTTTAGGAGCATTCCAATAGAGTGGAAGCGGACCCTGGTCACCCCAATTTCAAAGTGGCCTGATGCTTCGATCTCAGAGCACTTCAGACTTGTCAGTCTCTGCACCACCCTCTACAAGGTGTGTGCGAGGATTCTGGTAGGATGTCTCAAGTCGTTGATGCCTCGCATGATTAGCTCAAAGTAAGGCTCTTTACGTTGGTGTTCGATCTATCATCGACAATATTATGTTGGCCTAGAAGTTTATGCACAACCTCCAGAGAGCTCCTTATCGCCGCAATCTCATGGCGATCAAGCTGGATATGGAGCGGGTGTTAGAAAATATATTCTAAAACCAATCATCTATTTGTAAATGATTATATTTTTTATAAATTATATATAAATTATAAATTAATAAATATTATTTAATATTTTTTATTATAAATTTTGTATCTTTCTTATTGAACTCTTATGTTATAATGAAGTCTTTAGAACTACTTTCAATTGATAAAGAATGACTTATCATATAGTTCTTAAACATTGTTCGTGATCAAATGATATGTTATTACAAGGATGATAACTTCTATCAAGTATAGATCGTTATGTATCATATGGATTGGTTGTCCTCGTAATCAAGGAGTGTGGAGACACTGGTATGGCATGCAGATGAGATATAAGAGTATATCTCACTGAACGCGATCAAACTATGAAGCACTCTGCTGTTAAGAGTAGCTCGCAAAGGATATGGATATAAATATCCCTCTGACTTGAGATCACCATGGTGACTTGCAAGCAATTCACTGTATTTGGTATCAGACTATCTAAATTTATAATTCAGTAATGAAAGATTTCTAAATACAGTCAAGTACTTGCAAAGTCTGTATGTGAGTCAAGATGGGAAGGACCGTTCATGGTTTCAGGAGATAATGCTATATTATGTTTGAATTTAGTAAAATTTTGGTTAAGATAATCCTTGTGAGGAGTCACAAAATTTATAAGGTTGAGACACAATTCAGATGTACTGATTAAAAGTTGATAGTTTAACTCTGAAATCATCCTGAGCACTGAGGATCAAAGGGATGAATTATACGGTAATAATATGTCAAAGGTTCTTGAATATTGCTTTACGATTTTTTGACCTATCCTAACGTCGGGTATTATTGCTAGATAGTCACTTCGATTAGTATAAAAATTTATTTTTCTACTATCAGCTTAGGTTTGAATCTATAGGATCACACATAAAAAAAATTTCTATCTGATCAGATGGCTGATCAACGATTTTGAATCGTTGAAAGGTATAACTGTCAATATGCTTGATGATTAACCTTATGCAAAAGTTATAATAAAATAATTTGCTAAGAGTTAATGAATTAATGAAGGATTAATTAGCAATTAGATTACTAATTAGCTTAATTTAATTGTGCAATGAGATTTGGATCAAGTCTAATTGAATTAGATTCAATTAGCTCTGATTCGATTAGGTTATAAGATGACCTAATCGCTAAAAAAGATTGATTCCTAATTTGATCAAAATTTGAGCTTGATTAAATTCTAATTTGATTAAGATTTACTTGAATAAATTAGATGCCTAATAGGATTAGGTTTGATCTTCTCTTAGGCTCAAACCAATGAGTTTGGATTGGACCTAATTAGATAAACCTAAAGTCCAATCGGATTGGACTTTCTCCCCTTGCGCCCTACCTTATCCACACCCTGCATTCCTTCATGCAAATTTCAGATTTTGCATGAAAGTTTTCCACGCCAGATGAAGTTTCTCGCCCCTCCTCAATGCCCATTTGATTGGGATAAGGTTTGGTTCAAGTAGATTTAAATTTGATTTGAATTCAAATTGTGATAAGGATAAAATCTTGTTTGAATTTGATCTTATCCCTATCCTATCCAATTTGTTGGATGCCAACCTTAAGAAGGCTGGCTTTTGGGCATGCATAAGAGATCTGAGAGTAATCAAAGAAGTGTTTCATTGAGAAAAGAAAAAAAGCCAAGAGAATGTCTTCTAGGTGTGAGGTTTCTTTAAGGCATGGGTTTCTAGATCCTTAGTGTCGGGATTTTGGGAAGAGAGAAAATAGCAGTTTTTATTTTCATTTTCCTTTTCCTACCATTTGATTCTCCAAAAGTTTTCTTCTCCTCCAGAAGAGTTTGAGTGGTTCGAAGAAGGAGCGCGAATCAGCCATCAATTGATCTTTGCGCAAGCTAGCACTCTCGAGAGATCGATCTATTCGAGGCTTCGTGTGGACATTCTGTAGAGGCCAGGTGTACTGTGCGGTTGCAGTGTGGTAAGGAGACCTAGCAAATCCACATTCCTCAGTAGTGGTGAATATCAATCAGTGCTAAGGTGTGGAGTTTGGAACTCAAGTACATAGTAGATATGATCTGCAATATTGATATTATCACATAGATTTGATCTATGAGTTTTTAATTGCAGATTTTGTATGCATATTATGTCATATCATTGATCATAGTGTAGACTGTTTTAGATTTGATCTAATGCATGATTAGATTAAAAAGTTTAATCTTGCTTATTTTCGCTGTAAAATTTTTGAAATGCATGTATGAAATAGCCTGCTATTTTTCATTAGTGGTATCAGAGCCTAGATTCATTTTGACATGAATATATATGTATATAGATCTAATTTCTGATAGTTTAGATTAGATCTAAATAAATTTTCTTAGTAGCTTAATATTCACATTGAATTAATCACCAAGGCCATTCGATTATAAAAAGAAGCAGGGATCAAAGTCTCTCTCTTGCCCATTCGATGGATTCTCTTGTGACATTTAGAGATGCCGCTGTGATCATATCTCATGAAGAAGAACAACAAATTTTTTTTAATTATTTTAAATATTATAAATAAAATTTAAAATTATAAATAATTTTAGATTAGATCTAAAAAAGATTTATGATTGATTTTATTGTTGATTATATGAAAATATTCTGATCTGAAATTTTGCAAGTGTTGCTGGCACGCTTGCTAAGTCGACTAAATTTTAGTTTGAGTCAACTCAAAACCCTAGTTAGTCGGCTCAGTTTTCTACTGAGCTGACTCAGTTGTGCAGGCAAAAGATGAAGGTTTCTGTACATCACCAGTGAGTCAACTAAGTCTTAGAACTGAGCCGACCCATTATAATGAGTCGACTCAGTCCAAGGGTGAGTAGACTCAATTTTCTAGATAAAATATTTTTGCATAAAATTTAATATAAAATAATTTACATTTGAAATTATTTCAACATATATCCTAAATCCATGTTAATTCTATACTTAATTAAGAATTAAGAGTTGAGACTTTAGATCTAGAATTGTAAATTAAAGATCTAATTACATTACATAAAACATGGGGCTATAGGTTAGTCTTATCAAGTCTTTTAACTGGGTTAGACCTAGGGTTGAAATTAAATAGATAATGGACTAATCTGAGTAGTTGATCAATCTAACCAATAGTTGATTTAGATTAAATCAATTCTTCTCTTGATCAAAATTTAATAGTTGTAGTTGATCAAGTCTATTATTTTGATTAATCAAATGGACCTAATTGTGGCTTAATGGTCTAGCCCGAGTCGTTAGGCTGACCAAATCATAATAGATGAACCAATTGGTGTCTAAGGCAAATGGTTGAAAGGGATTTTTAATTGGGACTGTTATCTTTCCTAGCCAATTACGTTGGTGTCTAAGGAAAGAAATGAGGACCCTCTATCAATCTCCACTTACCTGATCAATGTGGTCAATCTAATTTTGATTAGGTCGCTTAGTAATTTGAGTTAACCTATGCCATTAAGGTAAATCAATATGACTGATTTAGATGCCCTTGAACTAGCTTTGTCTCTAGTCCTCTTCAAAGATTTGGTGAAGTCAGTGCGAGGATTGTTAATTGCTGGTTAATATTTTCTCTTCATTCTAAAATAAATAATTAAATCTTCTAAATTATTAGATCTTTAAAATGAAATAGTATGGGGATAACTAGATCATAGCCTCCTATTAAGTTGGATAGTAATGGGTCTAATAATTTAGATGATCATTGGAGGCGTCACATGCCTGGTGCTTAATTATCTGACTATTAAAATTATCATTCATAATATGATGACTCAGTCATAATTTTCTGATAGGTGGTCGGGTTGGCCGAGCTACACTCGGGCCTAATCTCTCGCTAGTTAGGTGCATTGAGTTTTGACATATTAATGGTTGGACCTAACCAGGACTTTCAGTGGAGGAGCCACATGTCTGCTGAAGAGGTGCCTGGGGCAAAATCAATATTAAAAATTATTTGGAGAAATAATTGTTTGAAAACCTATCCATAGGTGCACAAGGATTGGTCGAGCCACATTCGGGTCTGTGTGTAGTCTGTTTTGATTCTAGTACCTGCTAAAAAATTAAAGTAATTCTTCGAATTGAAGATAAAGGCTACCAATTTATATAAAATAATGGAAAAACTTTTAGACTAAAGTCTAAATCTTTAGAATTAAATAATTCATATACTAATAGGTCTTATGTTTTTCTTTTCTAATAATGGCTAGTACATTATTGCTCTGATTACTGTTGGACAGTGACAAGCTCATGGGATCTAATTTTGATAGTTGGTATCGAAAATTGAAGATAGTCCTCGAGGACGATCGGATCTTACATGTTCTTACAGATCTGGCATCTAAAGAGCCCGCTCTGAATGCTCGTGATACAGTCTGAGATACTTATCAAAAGTAGCTCAATGATCGAACCACTATGCATTACATCATGCGGGTGGCTATGAATGACAAGTTCAGCTGTAAATTTGAGGATACTCAGTTAGAAAAAATGCTTCAAGTGTTGAACGATTTCTTCGGTACTCCTGATGATGTTGAGAGGCACAAGACTTCTTGTGCAATCTTCAACTCTCGGATGAGGGAGGGGGTATCGATCATGTACTGTATATGATCGAGCAGATCGAATGTCTGAGCAAACTTGAGTTTTCTTGCATGAGCAGCTTGAGAAAGATACGATTCTAAACTCTTTACCCAAGTCCTACCTCCTCTTTTTTAGTTATTATAGAATGATTAAGCCTGTAGTTAACTACCACGATTTGCTCGAGTTGCTGCAGACCTTTGAGAAGGATCACCAGCTTCACAAAGAGTTAGTGAATGTAGTGGGAGGGTCTTCTTCTGGGCGTCGTCCCTTTAAGAAAAGAAAGAAGAAGAATAAAAAGAAGGTGCAAAGTGCTAGGGCGACTAGGCCCAATCAGACTAAGAAGTCCAAAGCTAATCAGAGTCAAGCAAAGTACTTCTATTATAAGAAGCTAGATCACTAAAAGAGAAATTATTCTCAGTATATTACTTTTCTTGATCCGAACCAACCGAATAAGAGAAAGTAGCAAGCAGTTGCTGATTAAGGTAATTATATGATAACACCTTGTAACTTCTCTATTTATGATACTACGATCTGGGTATTGGATACTGAAAATCCTATTAACATTTATAATTCATTGTAAGGACTTCAGATCAGTTAGAGGTTTGAAGATGATGAGAGATTCCTGAACGTAGGAGATGGAAGCTAAGTTCTAGTCCTAGCTTTAGGGATTATCAAGCTTGTTTTCAATTCTGAAATTATTATTTTGAGTGATTGTCACTATTGTCCATCATTCTTATTAAATATAATTTCTATAGGCCTTTTGGCCATAAATGGATATGAATTTTTAATAAAGAATAATTATTGTGATATCATTATGAATGGTGTTACTGTGATGCATGGACAAATGTGTAATGACATTTATATTTTATCATGGCCTATCAGTGTAATGTACACATTGAATAAACACCCTAGATTAGATAAAATCATGGATGCCTATCTTTGGTATTATAGACTAGGTCATATTAACAAAATTAGGATAAACATACTGACTTAAGAGGGAATCTTCGAAGTCAATAATTGTGAATCATTACAAACCTGTGAATTTTGTCTTCTTGAAAAGATGATTAAGTCACCTTTTACTGAAAAAGATGAACAAACCAATGAAGTTCTAAATCTAGTATATAGTGATGCATGTGGACTGATGAACACTTATGTCAGAGATGGGTATTACTACTTCATTATATTTATTGATGATCTATCGAGATATAGGAACGTCTATCTTAAGAAACATAAGTTTAAATCATTTGAAATATTCAAATGACCGTAATGAGGTTGAAAAATAAACTAAAATGAGTATTAAAATTTTTCGATCTGATCAAAGAGGTGAATATCTTACCAGTGAGTTTCTGACATCTCTAGAAGAGAATGTGATTCTCTCACAATGGACACCACCTGGGACACCTCAACATAATAGAATGTTTAAAAGGAGAAATCGAACACTGTTAGATATGATTCAATCTATGATGGGCTTTGCAAGTCTGTCGATCATTTTTTAGGGATATTTACTTGAGTTTGCATATTATATACTTAATAAGATTTCGAGCAAGACTGTAAATAAAATATCATATGAGATATGGATAGGGCGTAAGCTAATACTCTCACACCTTAGGGTTTGGGGGTATCTGGCTCATATCAAATATTTGAAAACAAACAATCTCGGCATATATCAAACATTTGAAAACAGACAAGCACCGATCTAGGTTTGATAAATATTTATTTATTGGATATCCAAAAAAAATTAGGGGTTATCACTTCCACCTTGCTGAAGAACAAAAGATGTTCATCAATAATAGGATAGTCTTTTTGGAAAAGAAGTTTTTTAAAAAAAAACTAATGCCACTAAAATTGAACTTGATGAAGTTCGACAGGTAGAAGAACCGATAGAAATAAGTGAACCTATAGAATTAAATTTGATTAAATCAAATCCAGAGCCCAATGTAGAGGCACCATTGAGAAGATCTGGAAGAGTACCACGTCAACCAGATAGATACTATGATTTCTTGGTTCGGAATGGTGATCCTATTGAACTTGATGAAAACAACGAGGATCCAATCACCTACACAGATGCCATGCAGAGATCCGATTCTAATAAGTGGCTTAAAGCCATAAAGTCTAAAATAGAGTCCATGAAGATCAATGATGTATGGATACTTGTTGATCCATCTGAAAGGATAAATCTATAGAGTGTAAGTAGATTTTCAAAAAAAAAACAGCGCACAGACGGAAAGGCGGAGACCTGTAAAGCCTATCTGGTTGTCAAGAGATATCATCAACATTATGATATTGACTATGATGAGATATTTTTTTCTGTGATAATGATCAAGTTCATTCAGATTATGCTTACAATAGCAGCATATCTTGATTACGATATTTGACAAATGGATGTCAAAATCATTTTCCTAAATGGAGAACTAGATGAAGAGATATATATGATACAGTCTGAAGGATTCACATCCACAGATGAGTCAAAGGTGTGTAAGCTTCAAAAATCTATTTATAGATTAAAGCAGACATCTCAGAGTTGGAACATGCATTTTGATAAGATGATCAGAACATATGGCTTCATTAAGAATGGTGAAGAACCATATATCTATAAACGGGCTAATGGTTCTGTAGTTGTATTCTTTGTATTGTATGTAGATGATATTCTCTTAATCGAAAATGACATTCCTGCATTATAAGGTATAAAAGTTTGGCTGTCATCATAATTCTCCATGAAGGATTTGGGAGAAGCATCCTACATCCTATAAATGAAGATCTATAGAGATAGATCTAAAAGATTGCTTAGATTGTCCCAGTCCACGTACATAGAAGTCCGACTGAAGTGGTTCAGTATGATAAATTCTAAGAAGGACAATCTTTCGATAGACCATAAAATTTTTCTCTATAAAAAGAATTATCCGATAACTCCACAAGAGAGATAGTATATGAGTAGAATTCCATATGCCTCATATTGAAAAATGTGTCTTAAAATCAATCATCTAACTTATAGATGATTGAGTTTTTGTTGTAATTATATATGAATTATTCAATAATAAAAGTTATTTAGCTTTGTTCATCATAAATTTTGTGCATCTTTCATGTTTAAACTCTTATGTTATAATGAATGTCCTTAGAACTGCTTTTAAATGATAAAGGAGAATTTATCGTGTAGTTCTTAAAACTATTCACGACCAAATGATATATTATTGTTAGGATGATAATTGTATCAAGTGTTGATCATTGTGTAACATATAGATTGGTTGTTCTCTTAATCAAGGAGTATAGAGACACTGATATGGTATGCAGGTGAAATATAGGAGTATATTTCACTAAACGTGACCAACTCCAAAGCACTCTGCTATCAAGAGTAGCTCCGAAGGGATATGGGTATAAGTATCCCTCCAATCTGAGATTACCATGGTGACTTGCAAGCAACTCACTATGCTTGATGCTGAACTACTTGAATTTTTAATTTAGTAATGAAAGATTTTTGGGCACAGTCAAGTATTTGTGAAGTCAGTGTGTGAGTTAAGATGGGATTGACCACTCCAAGGTATTAGAGATAATGCTTCAATGTGTTTCAATTTAGTAAGATCTTGACCAGGGCAATCCTTGTAAGGAGTTATAGAATTTATTAGGTTAAGACACAATAAGGATGCACTGATCATGAGTTGACAGTTTAACTCTAAGTCATCTTGAGCATTAGGGTCAAAGAGATAAATTATATAGTAACCATATGCCAATAGGTTCTTGGATGTTGCTTAACATACATTTGGCCTATCCGGACGTCGGGTACCATTCCTAGATGATCATTTGATTGGTACAAAAATTTATTTCTGTACTATCAGCTTAGGTTCGAATCTATGGGGTCACAAACATTAAAAAATTTTCTCCGATCATATGATTGATCGATGATTGAGAATCATTCGAGCGTAAAATGATTGATGATTAACCTTGTGTAATAGTTGCAATAAAATTATTCTTTAAGAGTTAGTAAAATTAAGAAGAATTAATTAGCAATTAGATTGCTAATTAGCTCAATTTGATTAAGTATTATAGTTTGGATCAAGACTAATTGAATTAGATTCAATTAGATCAAATCCGATTAGGTTATAGGATGACCTAATCGCTAAGGAAGATTAAGCCCCGATTTGATCAGGACTTGGATCCAATTAAATTCTAATTGAGTTAGGATCAAGTTAGCTTGGGTTCAATCACTTCTTATTAGATAGAGTTTGATTGGATCAAACTTAAATTGAATTTGAAATTAACTTGAATTTTGAATTCAAAAACTCCCTTGTGTCTACACTATTTTCTCCACATCAATTCTCATTGCACAAAGCTAGTTTATGCATGATAAAAAATACCAGCAAATGTCCATGTTGTCACCCACTATGGATAGGGTTTGGTTGGTTTTGGTTCGAATTCAAAAGATTTGAATTTGAAATCCTAATCCCTATCCTAATCCACCCTAATCGGCCACCTTGTGAAGGACTCCTCTTTGTGCGACAAAAAAGAATAGCTCCTAAGCTTTTTCAATGCCTAAAACCTTTTTTTTGGCCTTCTTTAATTTGGGATTGGATGGGGATAAGAGTGGTTTGATTTGAGCTCAAAAGAGTTTTGAATTTAAACTTAAACGAGCCCTTACCTCATCCAATCTACATTTGTTCGACAACCATAAAAACTCATTAGTTTTTGTGTGCCAAGGTCTAATGCCTTTCCACTGTGAGAAACCTGAGAGAAAGAGGGGCGTGAGGATCTGGGGTGGGTTGCCGACTTGTTGGCATGTGAGATTAGAGGAAAATTATCTCTCTTAGATGACAGTTCTAGCCCCTGGCGTTGGGGTTATTAAGCGAGAGAAATCCAAATCGAAGAAAGATATTTCTCTGACTTTCTTTCACCACCTACATCCTCCATTGGTCCATCTTCGACATTGGAAGGATCTGAGTTGATCAAAGAAGGAGATTAGATCTGCTATCCAGAAATCTTTTACATGAGCTAGCACTCTTGAGAAGGTTGATCAATATTCGAGGGCTTCATGTGGATGATCCATAGAGGTCGGATATTTTATGTGGCTACATGACATTGAACAAGACCTTTGATCCACATGATCATCAGCGGTGTTCATCGACCCATGCAAAGATAATAGATTTTGAACTCATTGGATCATATCAGATCTAATGGTTAGATCATCAATGTAATCGATGTAAGTTTCTATTATTTTTAGATTTTAATTACATCTTAAATCATGTTATAGATCCTGGCATGATAGTTTAGATCAAATATCTTGTATGTAATTTAGATTAAATTATTTAATCTAACATGATTCTGCTATAAAATTTTAAAATTGCATGTATGGAACTACCTCTATTTTCTTCAATTGGTATCAGAGCCATAGGTCGCATAACATGACTTTTATGCTCTTAAGATCTAAAATTTAAATAATATTTATGATTATTTAGATTTGATCTAAATAATATTTATGATTAGATTAGATGATCCTAGTAGCAAGTACTCTGATTGGGTTTATCACTAGACCGTCCAATCATAGGAGCAAGTATGGTTTAAAGATCCTCTCTTTTCATTCGATGGGATACTTTTATGGTGAGTAGAGGTGCCATGTGATTATATTCCATAATGAAGAATGTGAAAAAAACAATTATTTTTTTATAAAATTCTAGATCTAAAAATCCTAGCATTTATTGTAATGTGATACAATTTGTATGAAAAATAATAACTGTTGAAAAATATGTCCTAAAGTCAATCATTTGGTTGTAGATGATTGTACTCCATGCATGTATATAAATTATAAATTGATAAATATTATCTAGTAGATTCATCATAAGAAATACATCTTTCTAAAAAGAACTCATGTGTTATGATGAAGTCCTTAGAACTACTTTCAAAATGATAAAAGAGATTTATCGTGTAGTTCTTAAATTTTACTTGTGACCAAATGATGCAATTATTATAAGGATGATTATTGTATCAAGTGTAGATCATTGTGTATCATATTAGTTAGTTATTCTCTTAACCAATGCATGTGGTGACACAGATATGGCATACGAGTGAAATGTAGGAGTATATTTCACTAAGCGTGACTAACTCCAGAGCACTTTGCTGTCAAGGGTTGCTCTGATGGGATATAGATATAAGTATCCCTCTAACTTGAGGCTGTCTGGGTGACTTACAAGTAACTTATTGTACTTTGATATCGGACTATCCAAATTTTTAATTCGATGATGAAAAGTTTTTGGGTATAATCAAGTACTTGTGAAGTCTGAGTGTGAATCAAGATGGGATTGACTGCTCCAAGTAAAAGTAAAGATGATGCATCATTGTATTTCAATTTAACAAAATATTAGCTAGAGTAGTCCTAGTGAAGAGTCATAGAATTTTTGAGGTTAAGACACAATGTGGGCCATTCATCTAGGATTGATAGTTTAATCCTAAGTCATCCTTGAGCATCGACAGTCAAAGGGATGAATTATATGGTAAACTATGTCCACTTAGGTTCTTAAGTATTGCTGAGCATACATTCGACCTATCTGGACTTCGAGTCCCATTACTAGATAGTTACATTGATTGATGTAGAAATTATTTTTGTGCTACCGACTTAAGTTCGAATCTATAGGATCACACACATAGAAGTACTTGTCTGATCATATGACTAATCGATGATTATGAATCGTTGAAGGATCTAATTATCAATATAATTGATGATTAACCCTATGCAAAGGTTGTAATAAATTATTTACTAATGGTTGATAAATTAAAAAATAATTAATTAATAATTTGATTATTAATTGACTTAATTTTATTGAGCAATGGGGATTGAATCAAATCAATTAAATTAGATTCAATTAGGTTTACTTTGGATTAATTGGATCCAGCCCTAATGGATAACAGGACTTGTTTTAATTGATCTTAGGGATACAAATCAAATTTAATTGAATGAGTTCAATTTTATTTTATTTAGGTTTGATTGGATCAAATCCTATTAGATAATAGATTTGATTGGATCAAGCCCTACTGAATAAAAAATACTTCCTACAGAAGGGGTTTTAATCTAACTAACTTCTTAATTGGATTATGGCCTAATTAGTTTTTTAATTGGGCTAGAACTTAATTAATTAGTTTTTTATAACTAATTTCTAAGTTACTTAGGATTGGGTCTAAGAATTAGTTAAAGTTTGACCAAGAATCATGAGTCCTATTTGGACTAGGACTTAATCAACTAACAAAATTTCATGTACTTAAGATTTCTTAACACCTCCTCCCTTGCACCATGAGAAACCCACACCCCAAATCAGATGCCACACCCTCCCCTTCTCTTCTATGAAGAAATAAGGTGCCCCTTTCCCCTCTCTTGTTATCACCCAAAAGAAAAGAAGGAGGGGGGTCCAAGGGTTGGACGCCCCATATCCTCCTACATGAAGCCCCTAGTTCAAGCCCCTTTGGAAGAGATTTTCTATAGCTTTGCTTGTTGGTTCTTAGGCATCATAGAGAGACCTCCTTGCTAGTTTTACAGTAGAAAAATAAGGAAGAAAGGTTCTTCCTAACAAGAGGAAGAGAAGAAAGAAGAAAGGATCTTCTTTCTTGTGCGCAGCCTTAGAAAAGAATGAGTTTTTTTTTTAATTTTTTTTATCTTTTTCTAATATAAAATTTAGATTGAATTTAATTTTAACATAAAAATTTAGAAAAAAAATATCAAAAAAATTTGGTTGGATGTTTGGGGGTTCCTAGTGCTCTAAATCAAGAAGAAAAAGGAAGAAGAAAAGAGAAGAACGATTCTTCTCTTGGATCTCTCTTTTAGGTTCATTTAGGACTTAGGATTTCATATTATTTTCTATATAGAAATTAGATTATATTTGATTTTTATCATAAAAAATCTAAGAAGAAAATTTCTTCTTAAAGGTGTGAAAAGAAGAGAAAAAAATTCTCTCTTGTACATGGGAGAATTAAGAAGAAAAGATTTTTTTCTTGATCTTTATCGTAAAAATCTGATGCATGGATCCAAGAAGAAAAAGAGAAGATCTTCTTATTTTTTATCTTCTTCATGTTCCTCTTAGATCAGCCAACAAAAAATATCTTTGTGAGCTAGCACTCCCGGGGATGTCGATCAACGTAAGGGCTTCGTGTGGATACTTATAGAGGTGGATGCGTGTGTGGCTCTGAGCATCATGAAGAACTAACTACCATAGATTTTAGATGCGATGATCTGCTATCCACACTCAAATATCAAGTTTTAAACTTAATTTATATTTTAGATATGATCTAAATATAATATAGATAAGATCTATATTTGTTGAATTTTAAATTTCAGATTTACATATATACATATTAGTTCATGTCATATATCCTGAGAGATAGTTTTAGATTTGATCTATGCAAGCCTTGTAGATTAAATTATTTAATCTATGTATGTTTCACTGTAAAATTTTAAAAATACATATATGAAACCGCCATGCTTCCCTTTAAATGGTATCCGAGCGAAGGTTTGTTATGACATGAACGTATGTAGATTTGAAATCTAGTTTTTGTAATACATGAGATGTATTATGATCTGATTTTAGGTATGATCTAATATAAAAATCAAATCTAAAATAATTTAGATTAGATCTAAATTTTTGCATATATGATATGTGAGTAGATTAGATGATCCGATTAGTAAGTACTTGAATTGGGTTGATCACTAGGCCGTCCGATCATAGGAGTAAAAAAAAAAATTAAAAGCCCTCTCTTCCTATTTGATAGGGTACTCTTATGGCATGTAAAGATGCCATGTGATTTAATCCCATAAAGAAGAATGCAAAAAAAAGAACTTACTTTTCTGCAAAACCCTAGATGTTGAAACTCTAGGATTTTTGATGTAATATAAAGCTTAAATTGTATGAAAAGTAAAATATCTAATCTATATGATTAAAATTATTTTAATCATAAGATAAAATTATAAAATATTTAGATATGATCTATAAGTTCATTATGATTGATTTTATTTTAGTTTATGCAAAAATTTTTAGATCTGAACCTATATGATACCTATTGGCACGCCAACTGAACCGACTTAGTTTTGAACTGAGTCGATCTAGTCTCTTGGTTTAATTGGCTTAGTGCTGACTGATCCATCTAGTTGTCTCAGATCAAAAAATAATGGTTACTATTCATGATCAGTTAGTCGATCAAGTATCAGACTTAGTCGACCCACTGAAGTGAGCCGACTCAGTTCAGGGGGGAGCTGACCTAGTTTTCAGAATAAAAAATTTTGCATAAAAAAAGATATAAAATTATTTTATAAAATTGAAATGATTTCAACTAATAACCTTAACTCATATTAATGCTATACTTAATTAAGAATTAAAAAATATATTTTAGATCTAGAATTGTGATTAAAGATTTAATGACATTGCATAAAATATGGGGTATGGGTCAGCGCAAATCAGGTTCTTTTAATTGGATTAGACCTAAAATTAGAATCGAAGACTTAATGGACTAAAAAGAGTAGTTGGTCAAATCTAACTGATAGTTGATTTAGATTAGGTCAAGGATACTCTAGATCAAACATAATAATTGTAGAAGGTCGAGTCCATATCTTTGATTAAATCAAATGGACCTTGATTGAGGCTCAGTGGTTGATCCCGAGTCATTGGGCTGATTAGATCACAAAGTGATTCGAGTTAACTCATATCATTAAGGTTAACCAGTATAACTGATTTAGATATCCTGGACGGCTTGTCTCAGTCCTTCTCATGACTTATTGAAGTCAGTGTGAGGATTTATGATCTATCGTTGGACCAGTTAGTCACTAGTTATTTTCATGACTTGATGAAATTAGTGAGAGAATTTATGACTTGCAGATCAACTAATATTTATAAAATATATTAACCAAATTTTTTAAATTTTTAAGTCCATAAAATGAGCTAGTTATGGAGATAACTAGATCATAGTCTCCTATTAAGATGAATGGTAATGGGTCTATTACTTCAGATTGATATTGCAGGCACCATCCGTCTGATGTTTCTTCGAATGATAGAATTATTATTCATCATATGATGACTCAGTTAAGTCTCTCTGATGGTAGTCAGGTTGGCCGAGCCTTCCTCGGACCTGATCATTTATTAGTTAGAATCACTGAGTAGGTTCATGTTAATGGTTGGACCTAATCGAAACTTTCAGTAGAGACCCATCGTCTACTGAAATAAAATCTGAAGTAAAATTAATTACTAAAAATTATTTAGAGAAATAATTGATTGAAAATCTATCCATAGATGCACATGGATTGGTCGAGCCTTCCTCGGATCCATATGTAGTCTATGTGGATTCTAGTATCCGTAAGAAATTAAAATAATTCTTCGAATTAGAGGTAGAGGCTACCAATTTACATAAAATAGTGGAAAATCTTTAAATTAAAGTTCAAATCTTTAGGCTTAAAATAGTTCATATACTAATAGGTCAATTTTCTCTTTTCAGAAATGATTAAAAATTATTGCTCTGTTCACTATTAAATAGTAACAATATTATCAGATCTAACTTTGATAGTCGGTATCAAAAGTTGAATATAGTTATTGAGCTAAATTGATCAAGAAGTCTAAGACTAACCCAACAAGCCTAAAAGAGAAATTAGCAAATACTTGCTGGTCAAGATAGTTATATGATAACTCCTAAAAATTTCTCTATTGATAATACTACTATCCGGATATAGGATACCGACAGTAGAAGTTATATTTGCAAATAGTTGCAAAAGATTTAAGGATAGTAGAAGGTTTGAAAATGGCAAGAGACTCCTGAATGTAAGAGATGGAAGTCTGTCCCAGTCTTAACATTGAGAATCATCGTGCTTTTTTTTAATTTTGAAAATATCATTTTAAGTGATTGTCATTACTATCCAATCTTATTGACAGTGTCAATAAAAATGATTATTGTGATATCATTATGAATGATACTATAATAATGAGTGGACAATAACAAATGACATAAACCCAGTACCACAGCCTGTTAGTATAATGTACATGTCTGACTAGCACCCTAGATTAGATAATGTTACTAAAGCCTTTAACATAATTGACGTAGTCACCTTTTATTAGCAAGGATGAATGAGCCAATGATATTCTAAGTTTGGTACATATTGATGTATTTACACTCTTGAACATAAATGCCAGAGGAGGGCTTACTACTTCATTAAAATCTCTGATGATCTATCTTAATATAGGTGCATCTTGCTTATGAAGCACAAGTCCGAATCGGTTGAAATATTCAAATGATTCCATAATGAGATAAAAAATAAAATATAAAGAGTATTAGAAATCATCGGTTAGACTGATGAAGTGAATATCTTTGTAGTAAATTTTTTGATATGTCTTGAAGAAAATTGGATTCTCTATCAATGGACCTCTCCTGGGATACCACTGTTTAATAAGATGTCTGAAAGAAGGAATCAAACTTTGTTAGACAGGGTTCGGTCTACCATGGGGTTTGCTAGTCTACCTGAGATTATATTTTAAAGACTATTTGATATATGCTCAAGAACGTTCCGAGCAAATCAGTCACTAAATCTTCATATGAGATATGAACTTGGGTAATTCGATGCTCTCTTATCTTAAGATTTGGGGTGTCAAGCTTATGTAAAATATTCACAAACTGACTAGCTTGGATTTTGATTTGATGAATATTATTTTAGGGTATCTCAAAGAAATTAAGAATATTCCTTCTACCTTCCTAATAGATATAAGATGTTTATGAATCTTAAGGCATTCTTTTTGGAAAAAAAGTTTCTTGATGAAGAAACTGATATCGTTAAGAATAAGCTTGGTGAAACTTGATAGGTAGAGGAACTGACTTTGACACATAAACCAATAGAATCAGATTTGATTAGATTAAATCCGAGTTCAATGTAAAAGCATCCTTGAGGAGATACAGTAGAGTACCATGTCACTCGGATAGATACTTTGTTTCTAAATTCGAGATGGAGATTTGATCTTCCATATGGATGTCATATAAGGATCTAACTTTGAGAAGTGGCTAGGAGCTATTAAATTTAAAATGAAGTCTATGAAGATCAATGATGTATAAATATTTGTTGATTCACCTAAGGGGATAAGACTCATAGGGTATAAGTAGATTTTAGATGGATAAGAGGTGCAGACAGAAAGGTGGAGACCTATTAATTCTATCTGATTGTCAAGAGATTTCATCAAAGTTATAGTGGTAACTATGATGAGATATTTTTCTTTTGACAATCCTCAAGTCCATTCGGATTGAATCAAGCTTCTTAAAATTGAAATATATATTTTGAATGTATGGCTTCATTGAGAATGAGGTAGAATCCTGTATGTACAAATGGGCTAATACTTCTGTAATAGTATTCTTTGTATTGTTTGAAATAAAATTTCTTAATCGGGAATGACATCCCTACATTACGGGGAATAAAAGCTTGGTTGTCATCTTTGTTCTCCATAAAAATTTGGAAGGTTAAAGAACCATCCTTAAGTATTTACGAAATACGAAAGACAAGTAGCTCATTTATGGAGAATCTGACTTAAAATTTATAGAATATAGATTTCAGTTTCTAGTTAGATCAAAATGACAAAATATGTCAGGTTATATTTTTATCCAAAAAGATGGAGCGACATGTTGGAAAGGTTCCATGCAGTATTTAGTAGCCAGTTTTATTTGTGATGCGAAATTCTTTGCGGCATTTGATACTAGTAAAGAAGTTGTTTGGTTATGAAAGTTTATTAACGAGCTTGGAGTGGCATCCGTCATTGATAGTTCAGTCCTTCTGTATTGACAACAGTACTGGAGTCATAGCTGAAGCTGAAGAACTGATGTTTCATCTGAGAATCAAACACTTTCTATATTGCAATCATCTTATCTAAAAGATTGAGGTAAAGTCGATCTTAGGAAGATCGACTGAAAGGAGAACTTGGCTGACTCATTAACTAGAGTAATTGGATCTAAGAAGTTCGATGATCACAAATGAAAGATGGATATGTGATACTGATCTGATTGACTTTAGTACAAGTAAAAATTATTAAAAATATATCCTAAAGTCAATCATCTAGATTGTAGATGATTGTGCTCCATGCATGTATATGAATTATAAATTGATAAATATTATCTCGTAGATTTATCATAAGAAATATATCTTTCTAAAAAAAACTCATGTGTTATGATGAAGTCCTTAGAGCTACTTTCAAAATGATAAAAGAAGATTTATCATGTAGTTCTTAAATCCTGCTCGTGACCAAATGATACAATTATTATAAGAATAATAATTGTATCGAGTATAGGTCATTGTGTGCCATATTAGTTGGTTGTCCTCTTAATCAATACATATGATGATATGGGTATGGCATATGGTTGAAATATAGAAGTACATTTTACTGAGCTTGACCAACTCTGGAGCACTCTACTATCAAAGGTTGCTCTAATGGGACATGGGTATAAGTATCCCTCTGAGACTGCCTCGGTGACTTACAAATAACTCACTGTGCTTTGATGCTAGACTATCTGAATATTTAATTTGATGATGGAAGATTTCTGGATACAATCAAGTATTTGTGAAGTCTGAGTGCGAGTTAAGATAGGATTGATCGCTCCAAGTAAAATTGGAGATGAACATCACTATGTTTCAATTCAGCAAAACTCTGGTCAGAGTAGTTCTAGTGAGCAGTCACAAAATTTTTGAGATTGAGACATAATATGGACCACTCATCTAGGGTTGACAGTTTTATCCTAAGTCATCTATGAGCATCGAGAGTCAAAGAATGAATTATATGATAACTATATCCACGTAGGTTGTTGAGTATTGCTGAACATACATTCGGCCTATTGGATATCGATTTCATTGTTAGATGGTTACATTGTTGGTACAGAAATTATTCTTGTGCTACCGACTTAGATTCGAACCTATGGGGTCATATACATAGAAGTACCTGTCTGATCAAATGGTTGATCGATGATTATAAATCGTTAAAAGATCTAATTATCAATGTGATTGATGATTAACCCGGTGCAAAGGTTGTAATAAATTATTTACTAATGATTGATAAATTAAAAAAATAATTAATTAATAATTTAATTATTAATTAGCTTAATTTGATTGAGCAATGGAGATTGGATCAAATCTAATTGAATTGGATTCAATTAGGTTTGCTTTGGATTGATTGGATATAGTCTTAATGGATAACAAGGCTTGTTTCAATTGATCTTAGGAATGCAAATCAAATTTAATTGAATGAGTTTAATTTAATTTAATTTAGGTATCATTGGATCAACTCTATTGGATAATACGTTTGATTGGATCAAGCCCTATTGAATAAAAAATGCTTCCCACAGATGAAATTTTAATCTAACTAGCTTCCTAATTAGATTAGGGCCTAATTGATTTTCTAATTAGGCCAGGATCTAATTAATTAGTTTGTTATAACTAATTCCTAAGTTAGATAGCATTGAGTTCAAGAATTAGTTAGAGTTTGACCAAGAATCATGAGTCCTATTTGGACTATGACTTAACCAACTAACCAAATCCCATGTACTTAGGGTTTCTCAACACCTCCTCTCCTTTCACCATAAGAAACCCATGCCCCAAATCAGATGCCCTGCCCTCCCCTTCTCTTCTGTGAAGAAATAAGGCACCCCTCTCCCCTCTCTTGTTGTCGCCCAAAAGAAAAGGAGGGGGGTGTCCAAGGGTTGGATGCCCCATATCCTCCTACATGAAGCTCCTTGTTGAAGCCCCTTTTGAAGAAACTTTCCTTGGCTTTGCTTGCTAGTTCTTAGGCACCATAGAGAGGCCCCCTTGCTGGTTTTATAGCAAAAAAATAAGGAAGAAAGGTTCTTCCTAACAAGAGAAAGAGAAGAAAGAAAAAAGATCTTCTTTTTGTACACAGTCTTGAAGAAAAAAGAGCTCTTCTCTCTGATTTTTTTTATTTTTTTTAATATAAAAATTAAATTAGATATAATTTTTAAAATAAAAATTTAGAGAAAAAATATTTAAAAAATCTGGTTGGGTATTTGGGGGTTTCTAAGGCTCTAGATCAAAGAGAAAAAAGAAGAAGAAAAGAGAAGAACGGTTCTTCTCTTGGATCTCTCTTTTGGGTTCTTCTAGAGCTTAGAATTTCATGTTATTTTCTACATAAGAAATCAGATTAGATCTGATTTTTATCATCAAAAATTAAAGAAAAAAATTCTTCTTAAAAGCGTGAAAGAAAGAGAGAAAGATTCTCTCTTGTGTATGAAAGAATTGAGAAGAAAGAGTTCTTCTCTTGATCTCTATCGTAGAGATCTGATGCGTGGATCCAGAAAAAAAGAAGAGGATCTTCTTATTCTTCATTTTTTTCATGTTTCTCTTAGATTAGCCAATAAAAAGTGTCTTCGCAAGCTAGCACTCTCAAAAATACTGATCAGCACAAGGGCTTTATGTGGATATCCGTAGATGCCGGATGCATGTACGGCTGCTGAGCATCATGAAGAACCAACTACCATAGATTTTGGATGTGATGATCTGCTATCCATACTTAGATATGGAGTTTTAAATTTAATTTATATTTTAGATATGATCTAAATATAATATAGATAAGATCTATGTTTGCTGAATTTTAGATTTCAGATTTACATACGTACATATTAGTTCATGTCATACATTTTGAAAGATAGTTTTAGATTTGATCTATACATGCATTGTAGATTAAATTGTTTAATCCATGTATGTTTCACTGTAAAATTTTAAAAATGCATGTATGAAACTACCACGCTTTCCTTCAATAACATCTAATCTTAATGATTAAAATTATTTTAATCATAAAAAATAAAAATTGGAATCATAAAAAATTTAGATTAGATCTAAAATTTTATTTATGATTGATTTTATTTCAGTTTATGCAAAATTTTTCTAGATCTAAAATTTTGCAATAGTTACTAGCATGCCTGTTAAGCCGACTCAGTTTTGAACTGAGCCAACTCAGTCTCCTGATTAGTCGGCCTAGTTTCTAATTGAGCCGATCCAATTGCAATAGATGGTTATAATAGGTTACTATGCATTTATAGTGAGTCAACTAAGTAGCAGACTTAATCAACCCACTGTAGTGTCCAGCTCATTCCAGAGATGAGCCAACTCAGTTTTCGTAATAGAAAATTATGCATAAAATTAGATTGAAATTATTTCCAACCAACCTAAACCCACGTTAAATTCAAACTTAATTAAAAATTAAGGGTTGAATCAATTAGATCTAGAATTATGAATTAAAAATTTAATGACATTACATAAAATATGGGGGCATAGGTTAGCTCAAATTAGGTCCTCTTAATTGGGTTAGACTTGAGGTTAGAATCAAATATAACATGGACCATTTAGAGAAAATGATTAAATCTAATCAAAAGTTGAATTAGATTAAATCAAAATTTTTTAGGTCCAATATAATAGTTGTAGTTGATCAGGTCCATGTCTTTGATTAAACTAAATGGACTTTGATTGTGGCTCAGTGGTCGAGCCCAAGTCATTAGGTTGATCAAATCAAAACTAATTAATCAGTTGGTATCTAAGATAAGTTTGGCACTTTTGATCGATGGTCATTAATTAGAAGCTACTCACCTAGATTGAGTCTATGGTGAGTTAATGGCGTAACCCTCCCACCGATCTCACTTATCTAGCCAACATGGTAAATTATATTTTGATTAGATTGCTAAGTGATTCGAGTTAACCCATACTAGCTAAGAAATTAGTATGACTAATTTAAGTGCCCCTAGAATGACTTGTCTGTAGTCTCTTCATGACTTGGTGAACTTAGTGGGAGGATTTATGACTTATCGATTCGACCAACTTGTCTCTAGTCTTCTTTGATCTGACTTGGTGAAGTCAGTGAGAGAATTTTGATTAGTTGGTCAATCTCTTCTCTTCTCTTAAATAGTTAATCAAATTTTTTAAATTATTAGATCCTTAAAATGAACAAGTTATGGGGATAACAAGTTTATAGCCTCCCATTAAGGTGAATGGTAATGGGTCCATTATTTCAAATTGACATTGGAGGTGCCTTATGCTTAGTAAATGATGGAATTATTATTCATTATATGACGACTTTGTTATACTATCTGATGAATGGTTGGATTGGTCGAGTCATACTCAGACCTGATCATTCATTAGTTAGAATTACTGAGTAGGGTCATATTAATGGTTGGATCTAACTAGGACTTTCAATGGAGGCCCTTGCCTACTGAAATGAAACTTGAGACAAAATTATTACTAGAAATTATTTAAAAAAATAATTGGTTAAGAACCTACCCATAGATACATAGGGGTTGGTCAAGCCATGCTCGGATCCGTACGCATTCTGTGTAAATTTTAGTACCCACTAAGGAATTAAGATAATTCTTGAATTGGAGGTAGAGACTACTAATTCGTATAAAATAGTGAAAAAACTTTTAGACTAAAGTCCAAGTCTTTAGATTAATAATTTATATACTAATAGGTCTATATTTTTTTTTCTTTTCAGAAATGGATAGTTTCTTATCTCTTCACTCACTGTTAGACAATGACAAGCTTATGGGACCTAACTTCGATAGCTGGTATCAAAGTTAAGAATTATTCTTGAGCATGAAAGGATTCTCTATATCCTTACGGAGCCTATACCTGAAGAATCTACACCCAACGCATATGATGCGGCCAGAAACACTTACTAGAAGTAGCTCAATAACTGAACCATAGTGCGGAAGATAATGAGGGTGGCTATGAATAATGAATTTAATAGTAAATTCGTAGATTCACAATCTGAGAAAATACTTCAAATGTTGAACGAATTTTCTCAGCAAGTTATCGATCCTTTGAGAGAGGAAAAAAGAAGGTGCAGAAGTCTAGGGCTGATCTGAGTCAAGCAGAATACTTTTTTTGTAAGAAGCTCGATCATTAGAAGAAGAATTATCCTCAGTTCCTTAACCCTAACAAGCCAAAGGGAAACGAGTAATTAGTTGCTGGTCGAGATGCTTATATGATAATACTTTATAATTTCTTTATATGTGACACTACTACCTGGATATTGGATACTGAAAGTCTGACTCACATTTGCAATTCGTTGTAAGGACTTTAGGTTAGTAAAAATTTGAGAAAATTAGAGATTCCTGAATATTGAAGATGAAAGTCTAGTTCTAATCCTAGCTTTGGAAATTGTCTAGCTTGTTTTCAATTTCAATAGTGTCATTTTGAGTGATTGTCACTATTATCCATCTTTCTTGATGAATGTAACTCTATTGACTTTTTGGCAAAGATGATTATTATTTCTCAATAAAAAATTATTATTGTGATATTATTATGAATAGTGTTATAATAATATAAGGATAATTAAGAAATGATATTTATATTCTATCACAGCCTGTTAATGTAATGTATACTTCAAACAAACATCCTAAGATAATATCATGGATGTCTATTTTTGGCGTTGTAGGCTCGATCATATTAATAAGAACAGGATAAACAGATTGGCTCAGGAGGTAATCCTCAACATTAATGATTATAAATCATTGCCGATCTGTGAGTCTTATCTTCTTGAAAAGATGACTAAGTCATTTTTTACTGAAAAAGATGAGTGAGCCAGTGAAGTTCTAGGTCTAGTACATAGTGATGTATGTGACTTATGAACACTTATGCCAGAGGTGGATATTACTATTTCATTACGTTTACTGATGACCTATCTAAGTATGGGTACGTCTACCTTATGAGATATAAGTATAAATTGTTTGAAATATTCAAACGATTCCGTAATGAAGTAAAAAATAAACTGAGAAGAGTATTAAAATTTTTCGATCAGATCGAGAAAGAGAATACCTTTCTAGTGAGTTTCTGATATATTTAGAAGAGAATGAGATTTTTCATAATGGATGCCTCTTGGGACACTACAACACAATGGAGTATCTGAAAAAAAGAATTAAACTCTATTAGATATAGTTTAATCTATGATGGGGTTTGCAAGTCTGCCGATCTTCTTTTGGAGATATGCACTTGAGACAGCATGTTTCGTGCTCAATAACATTTCGAGCAAGTTTATCAATAAAATATCATATAGATATGGTCAGAGCATAGGATGACACTCTCTCACCTTAGGGTCTGGAGATATCTAGCTTATGTCAAATATTTACAGACCGACAAGCTCGGACTAGGTCCGATAAGTGTTATTTTGTAGGGCACTCCAAGGAAATGAGGGGATATTACTTCTATCTTATTGATAAATAAAAGATATTTATCAGCAATAGGATAGTCTTTTTGAAAAAAAAAATTGGTAAAAGAACTAATGCCACTAAAGTTGAGCTTGACGAAGTTCGACTGGTAGAAGAACCAACATCAACTACTAAACCTGAATCGAATTTGATTAGATCAAATTCAAAGCCCAATATAGAGGCACCCTTGAGGCAATCTGATAGAGTGCCGCATCAGTCAGATACATATTATGGTTTCTTGATTTGGGATAGTGATCTTTTAAGCTCGACGAGAACAATGAAGATCCGATCATCTATATAGATGCAATGTAGAGATCTGACTCTGAGAAGTGGCTTAAGGCCATGAAATTTGAAATAGAGTCCATGAAGGTCAACAATGTATGGACATTAGTTGATTCACTGAAAGGATAAAATCAATACTGTGTAAGTTTTCAAAAGAAAAAGGGGTGCAGACGAGAAGCTGGAGACCTATAAAGCCCATTTGGTTGTCAAGAGATATCGTCAACGTTATGGTATTGACTATGATAAGATATTTTCTCCTATAACGATGCTCAAGTCCATTCGGATCATGCTTGCGATAGCAGCATACTTGGACTATAAAATCTGATAAATAGATATGAAGACAGATTTTCTAAATGGAGAGCTGAATGAAGAGATGTATATGATACAACTTGAAGGGTTCACATCTACAGATGAGTGTAAGGTGTGCAAGCTTCAGAAATCTATTGATGGATTGAAGCAGGCATCATAAAGTTGGAACATGTATTTTGATAAGACAATCAGAACGTATGACTTCATTAAGAATGAAGAAGAACTCTGCATATACAAGTGGGCTAATGGTTTAGTGGTTGTATTTCTGTTTTGTATGTAGATGATATTTTCTTAATCAGGAAGACATCCCTACATTACAGAAAATAAAAGTGTGGCTGTCATCACAATTCTCCATGAAAGATTTGGGACAAGCATCCTACATCCTGAGGATGAAGATCTATAGAAATAGATTTAAGAGGTTGTTTGGATTATCTTTGTTAGATGTGTGCCTAGATGCCAGATCGACTGACACATTCCTGTATAGATCTAAGGACAAATTTATAATTTTGACTATAAATGAATAAAAAGATTATTCTTCTATCACATTGTGTATATTGTGTCTGTGATACATCCTTTGAGTTAGTAGGAATGTAAATTCATATTTTCAAGAGTTAAAAATTTAAGGCATGAATTTACATAACTAACTCATAAACAGCTCCTGACCATAGGATCATCACGAGGATGGTGATCGATCCGGAAGGTTGCTGTACAATCACTTTTTTAGGATAGATGTGTCTTGAGTCTACGGTGTGGAGACACCGAAGTGAGAGTAAGGTATTCATTGAGAACGAGAGTACTGAGTGTGACCATATCGAGCAGTCATAAGGAAGTCTACCTTCTCATCGATGACTAGCTCGATACTGCAGTTGTGTGTCTAGTTCTTTGACCTGAGGTGCATCGACAGTTACCTTGAGTGTGTTATAGTTTGACTACATCATAACTCAGTCTCCTAGCCATTCAGAATCTTGAGGTGTATGTTGGCTGTAGCATATTCATTATGGAAATAAGGTCGCACCAAGATGGGATCTATCAACCTCGATAGATGAGAGGAGTAGTCCTATGGTGATTGAAAGATTTAGTCCTTAAGCCCATGGCCATGGCAGAGTGAAATAATGAGAAAAAGTTTTTCATTGGAGTTTCATATCGGATTCGGATCGATCAATTAATTCATATGATGATGTTGGGTTTGACAAGTTCACCTTAACCCTAATTCAGTCAGGACTCATGATAGAGGAATTCAATCACACAAGTAGCTACACCGAGAGGTTCATCTTCAGTTCTGATGGGTTGCCACCACATACTGCTAGGTGTCACTGATGGATTTTGAAAGCAATTAGAATGATATTGATGATCGATCATTCTAATTATCTGAATCAGAAGAGTTCTGATCCATCGAAAGGAGTTTCGATCATGTCGATGATGAGTTCACGATATATCTTATTACCATACAGAATTAAATCTAACTGAGTCACACAAACAAGGGTTAAGATCTAGATGTCATCAATTGGGCTAACCCAATTGATTTGGATAAGATCCAATTAGGTTTAAGAAAATCGTACGAGCACACGATTGAGCCTAACTTTCTCCTCATGTAATCTTTTCTGTCTCTACTGAGCCAAATGTGATTTGACTCATCCAGAGAACCTTAGAAAATTTTTTTCAGTCTAAATGAAGCTTGTCCAGCTCAAAAAAGGCTTGTCTTAATTCATGAGATGATTTAAGATAACACCTGCTAATTCCTAGTACCTGCCAATTTTATTTTAGACATCTGTCAAAAGTTGACATATGGGTCTTAAACTAAAGAGGACTCATTGGAGAATTTTTGTGGAGTGTCCACAAGCCAAGCCACATCAAATTGGGCACCATAATCAGATTATGGTGTGAGCCCAATTGGATTAAAGTGGGCGCCCCAAGTAGATAAGGATTGGAGAGTCTTGATCCATTTAAACTCTTGGGCTCCACCTCTATTTGTGCTTATCCAATGTTGGTGCCATCTTTTGGAGATAAGGTGGGGTTTTTATCTGATATGATCAGATGACATCACTTCATCAATCAAAATTTTTTCAAAATTTATTGAAATTTTCTGATTGGTTGAATGATGTGGCACTGCACAGCATACAGGGTCTATATAAACCTTGCTGCGCCTAGGGTTTCGAGGTAGAAGTTATTTTATGCACAAAACCAATAGCTGCCACCCTATCCTCTCTTCTCCATATCCTCCCTACTCTCCTTCCTCCTCTCTTCATGTCTAAAGAGTTGGACGTCCATCTGGCAAAGATCCAAGGCATGGTGACGCCTGGAACAGAAGGCTGCAGGACTTCTTCGACATGCTGCTGCTCCAACTTTAGGAAGACTTTTGAAGATCTTCCTAATCAGATTTAGATCTAATTTTTGGAGCATAGATTCATGAGGAGAAGATGTTCCAGTTTCTATCTAAGTGGATATCAGTAGAGGCTAGGCTCTTGCGTGGCTACATCAGAACCTTGGACTGTGCAGAGATCATCTACAGGGTAATCAGATTACCCTTGAGGTATTACTTATTTCCTCATCCTTTTTAGATTTATTTTAGACTTAATATCCAATATGAAGATTAGATCTAGAGATTTAGATCTAAAATTTATATATAGGATAAATTATTTTAAATTATTTCACCTCAGATTTGATGAAATCTGGAAGATCCTACAAAGGAAAAAGATAATTTTTCCTTCAACTGGTATCAGAGCCAGGTTGTTGGCTCTATTTCAGATCTAATTTAGATCTGATTTTAATTTTTATTTATCTGATATTAAATATTTTAGATGTTACATTAGATGTGATAGGATCTAAAATTAAAATATTTAAAATTAAATCTAAGAAGATCTAACATGCATAAGATGCATGACTAGACTAGGATTAGTTGAATCCATGAATAGTCTTAAGTCTTCTATTTTAATGAGATTAAAATATAAATTAAATCTAATTTATTCTCTATTTTTTTGATATTATAAGTATTATAATTAGATCAAAAAATAAAAAATAAAATTTTAATTTTTTTCATAAAATTGATCTGTTGCATGCCTAGACTAGTTGTAGAATTGTTCTAGTAACTTATCTAGAATAGATTTAATTTTGAATAGTTCAATTTAAATCTTATTTTTTAGATATTACATATGATGTATCAGATCTAAAAGTATGTTAATTAGATTAATTTTTGATACATGAGATGTATGCAAAGCATGTATTAGTTAGATCTTAAATTGTATATGTGATATGTTAATTTAGATCTAACTAGTTTTGTAATTAAATTTATATTTTTGATTAAGATGTTTCTCATGGCCGTCCAGTCATAAGAATGAAGTAGGGTTTTAAGACCCTCTCTTTCCATTCAATGGGGTGTTCATATGACGTGTAGGGTTGCCGCGCGTTCATCCTTAATCAAAAATCAAAACTTACTTTTCTGCAAAATCTAGATCCTGAAATCCTAAGATTTATTTTACATGCTTTGTTTATGAACCCAAACTTAATTAATAATTAAGCTTATGAAATTAAATTAGATCTAAAATTAAAAATTTCAGATCAAAGATATTTTCATAAAATTAGGTTCGGGCTTGGGTAGCTCAATTAGGTCTAGTGGTTGATCAAACCGAATCAAGAGTTGGTTAGGTGGGATCATAAAAGCTAATAATTGACTAGCCTAATGGGATTAAGTCTGGGTCAAGGTCGAATCATATTTAGATGTGACCGATCAAGTTAAGACCTAATTTGGCTCAGTGGTTAGAGCCTGAATTGTAGGCTAACCCAATTAGTTTTGGTTCGATAATTTGGTGTCTAAGGTAAGTTGGGCAGATGCGACCGACTAATTTTTAATTGGGAGCTACTTAACTCGAATGTGTTCTTGTCGAGTTAATGGCATATCCCTCCCATCGGTCTCACTTACCTGGCCATATGTGTCGACTTAGTTCTGATTAGAGGTGGCTAACAATTCGAGCTAACCCATGCCACTAGGTTAGTCATAATTATTATGACTATGTCAAGTCAAGTTTAATGAGACCTAAATCAAATCTTCCTAAAAAATATTAAGTCTAGATCTTCTACCATTGTGGATGTGCGGGCCCTTCCCGGAGTTGATTGTTCTCGACTGGTTACAGTGGCTCAATTACACCGGGAAGACGCAACCATGTCTATTAGGCATTGGATGCTACGAATTAGAGGATGGGTTGGGCTCAATATTTTGGATACAGTGAGGGACCCAATCAGGAATCTAGTTCATGCAAATGGTGGGTCAGACTTAACTAAGGATTGGAGCAATATCCCGGACACGGTGAGCTTCATGAATTAGAGATCAAGTTTTGGGTGCACCATGATTAGAAAATCATTGGACAAGAGTTTTTCACTCATCGGTTAACCCATCACCAATAACTGTTAGGTGAAGTGGTGAGCCAGTCGGTAAGACCGCACCACCCACTAAAAATCACTGATCACAGAGATTTTCACATCTTTACCAAGGGAGTGTAGAGATCTGAGAAAATAGTGGGAGCCTAATTTATTTTAAAAATGAAACCCTTAAACAAATTGGTTAAGTCTGATTACAAAATCTAACTAGAAACTTTCGACTCTCTACAGGAAATATGTCTACCTCCAACCCCCTGACCAAAATACTAGACACCCACAGATTGACTGGACCCAATTTCAAAGACTGGTTAAGGAACTATAGAATTATTCTGGATTTCAAAAAATTGACTCATATCTTGGACCAGGACCCACCTGCCATGCCAGCACGTCCGACTGCTGAATAGAGAGCGTCTCTGAAAAAATGGATGGATGATGATAACAAAGCAAGGTACTACATGTTGGATGCAATGTCTGATGACTTGCAGCGCCAACATGAGAATATTTTGACTACCCGTCAAATGTTGGCTCACCTGCAAGAGTTGTTTGGTGAACAGAGTCGCGCGGCCAAGTATCAAGTCTGTCAAAAACTTTTTAAGGCCAAGATGCATGATGGGCAGTCAGTCCAAGATCATTGTTTGACAATGATCAAGGATCTTGAGGAGCTTGAGAAGCTCAATATCATCTTAGACAAGGATTTTCAGATTGATGTGATCCTTCAGCCCTTGTCCGATGCATATGGTCAGTTCATCATGAACTTTCATATGCATAAGATGCAGTGTACCTTGGCCGAGTTAATGAACATGCTGGTTATGGCTGAGCTTTCTATGAAGGGTTCAAAAGGCTCAGTTCTTATTGTGGAGCAAACTTCTTCCAAGAGAAAGTCTTTTGGAAAGAAAAAGAAGTCTGCGAAGAAGTAGAAGGTGGATGGCAAGAAGAAGAAGACAGAACCGAAGAAGAAGGCTGCTGATAAGGGAAAATATTTCTACTGCCAATCAGATGGCCATTGAAAGTGAAACTATCCTCAGTACCTGGCCACCCTGAAGAATAAGAAGGATGGTCCTTCTAGAGGTATGCTCATTTTAGAGTCTAATCTTGCGGTTTCTTCTGCATCCAGTTAGGTGCTTGACTCTGGTTCCAGTGCTCATTTGTGCACTTCTATGCAGGATCTTGAGGAGAACAGGAGGCTGAGGGATGGGGAGATGATCCTACACGTCGGAAATGGAGCAAGAGTTACTGCTGTGGCCATGAGAACCTACCCTCTGCGATTACCGTTAGGATTAGATTTATTTCTTAGAGATTGTTATTATGTGCCTGCAATAAGCAGGAATTTGATTTCTGTTTCATGTTTAACACAAGAAGGCTATGTGATTAGCTTTCATAAGGACCATTGTAATATTTTTTATGAAAATAATAAAGTTGCAGATGATTTTCTTATTAACGGTCTCTATCAGCTACATATTGATGTATCTGTATTTAATATTGAGCAAAATGTGAATGCCATAGGAATTAAAAGGCCTAGAGATAGTCTAAATGATAAGTATCTGTGGCACCTAAGGCTAGGTCATATAACGGAAGACAGGGTTAACAAATTGAAAAAATTTGGGCTATTGAGTCCGTTGACTTTCGAGTCATATCCAGTTTGTGAATCATGCCTTCAAGGCAAAATGACCAAGCTTCCTTTTGTGGGACATGGAGAAAGGGCCACAGACCTACTTACCCTAGTACATACGGATGTGTGCGGTCCATTTGATGTGCCAGTTAGAGGCAACTACATCTACTTCATTACCTTTACCGATGATATGTCTAGGTACGGGTATGTGTTTCTAATGAAACACAAGTCTAAAGCTTTTGAAAGGTTCAAAGAATTCAGACATGAGGTAAAAAAATAAATAGAAAAGCCCACTAAGGTTCTTCAATCAGATCGAGGAGGTGAATACCTTAGTCGGGAGTTCCTAGACTATCTTAAGGACAATGGCATAGTCTCTCAATGGACTCCACCTGGAATGCCTCAACTCAACGGGTTTCAGAATGGAGAAATCGGACCCTATTAGATATGGTTCGTTCCATGATGAGCTTCACGGACCTCCCTGAATTTCTTTGGAGATATTGTCTCATGACAGTAATTTATGTATTGAATAGGGTTCCTTTTAAAATCATTCCTACCACACTGTATGAGATATGGCATGGTAAGAAGCCAAGTCTGAATCATCTCAGAATTTGGGGTTCTTCAGCTCATGTCAAGAGACAACAGGCAGACAAGTTAGAGTTTAGGTCTTTTAGAGCTCGATTCATAGGATATCCTAAAGAGTCATTAGGATACTATTTTTATATTCAAGAAGACCACAATGTGATTGTGAGTCGAAATGCTATTTTTTTTGAAAAACAGTTTATTCAAGATGGTGGCATCAGAAGAATAATTAAGTTCAAGGAGAATGTCTCCCAAGAGCAACAAGCTAAAGAACCTGAGGAACCTAATCAATCAGAATCAGTCTTAACACAACCTCTTCCACCTCGTAGATCGACTAGAATTTTTTGTCCTCCTGAAAGGTACTTAGGTACCATACAAGAGGATGTAGAGAAAATATTCCTCACGAGAAATGGGACTCATGGTGATGACCCCAAGACCTATGACGAGGCGATATCAGATATCGACTCCGAGAAATGGTTAGAGGCAATGAGATCAGAAATTGACTCGATGCACTCAAACCAAGTCTAGATCCACCTGAAGGTATTGTACCTATTGGGTATAAATAGATCTTCAAGAGAAAGATAGGTGCAGATGGGAATGTAGAGACATTCAAGGCTAGGCTCGTAGCGAAAGGTTATAGTCAGCGCGAAGGCATTGACTATCAGGATACCTTCTCACCCGTAGCCATGCTAAAATCTATGCGCACATTGCTTGCTATTGCAATCTATTTCGATTATGAAATATGGTAGATGGACGTGAAAACGGCATTCTTAAATGGACATCTTGAGGAAGATATCTATATGGAACAGCCGCTTGGTTTCACATCCAGTGATGATGATCACAAGATCTGCAAGCTGCAAAGGTCCATTTATGGACTTAAGCAAGTATCTCAGAGTTGGAATACTCATTTCAATGATGTGATCAAAATGTTTGGTTTCATCAAGAATGAGGAGGAACCATGTGTGTTCAAAAAGGTCAGTGGGAGCACAGTTGTCATCCTCGTATTGTACGTAAATGACATCCTCCTAATTGAGAATGACATTCCCATGTTGACCTTGTTCGAGCATGATCCCGGCTCCTCCTACAGACCTTGGGTGCAACAGAACCAGCAACGAACAAATCTGGAGACTTCTGGACTTGATCGAAGGCCCTTGACGAAATCAGCCTGGTTGCTATCTTCTTCATCAGCCTTTCATTCCAGATGAAGAATGCCTCTAAGATCACCTCTAAAAAATCCAAGATCTGGTACCCAACTAGATCAGGCCTAGACCGAGGTCTTTCAATTCATAGATCTTGAATCGGGGTATTCTAGATAGGGAAGAAGGTAGATAGAACCAGACCTTGTAGATCTGTCCTGCTGCAGCCTTTCTTGTAGATCTGTTGATGGAGATCTCACCCGCACCTCAAACGACCTCAGATCAACTCCAGATCTGAGAGAAACTTGTACCAACCTCATAGAAAGAGATTTCAAGTCCTAGACCTGATGTTTGGATGGCTGTAAGAGAGGGAGAGGCAATATGGTTGGTGGCACAAAGGGGGAGGGGCTCAAAACCCTAGCACCTCCCCTACTTTTCCTGCCTTCTATGGACCTGGCGGCAAGAAATCCTAGGGTTTCTTGCTCCTGGGGCATAGAGAATAGTTGAAGAGAGAGGGAGAAGAGAGAGAGAGACTTGGGAGAAAGGGTTTTCGTATTCCTTGGCTTAATCAAACATATACAGTGCATGTATATATAAACACAGGGTCAAGTGACCCAAACCCAAAACTCCCTTGACCAACTCTATGAGAGATTAGGTTAACCCAAGCCCATGTACACCCATGACTCGACCTAATCTCACATATCCTAGGCTCAGACCTGGCCCATAAAGAGTTGGTCCCTTGAGGCCCACATAACCTAGACCTCAAGAACCCAAAAGGCCCACAGCCTTTCAACCTAGGGCCCAACTAGCCCTAGAGCCTCCATGAAGCCCTCATGAATGATGGACCTTGGCCTTAGACTTGATCCCCTGGGCCTTGGACACACCACCTGGATCACAACAATCTCCACCTTGGTGTCCCAAGGCCTCAACCAGCTCCACTCTGTCCATCAGTCGAATCAGCTCAACACATCTCTGAAAGCTGTCCCGTGGAAGTACCTTCGTAAGTGCATCAGCTGGGTTCTCCTTGGTGTGTACTTTTACCAGCTCCACCTCGCCATCCTCCACAAGCTCCCTGATCCGATGATACCGAATGTCGATGTGCTTTGTCTTTGCATGATAGACTGAGTTCTGTGCTAATAGAAGTGCACTCTGGCTATCACAGTGCACTCTAATGGCCTCCTGAGTAAGGCCCATCTCCGTCAATAAATCTTTCAGCCAAATTGCCTCCTTAGCTGCTTCTATCAGCCCGATGTATTTCGCCTCTGTAGTGGATAGGGCCGTGATAGGCTGCAGACTCGATCTCCAAGAAATAGGACCTCCATACAGGCTAAAGATAAAGCCTATCGTAGATCTTCGGGTATCCACATCTCCACCGAAGTCTGCATCTACATAACCGCCAATCAGCCCCTGAGCCTCCCTGGACATGTTAGAGTATCCCACTGCACCTCCTCGCTATTCGTAGCAGATGCCAACTCCAACTGAACCTGTCAGGTATCTGAATATCCACTGCAGAGCTCTCCAGTGCTCCCTGTCAGGCTGCGCCATGAACCTGCTAACCTGACTCACTGCATGAGTGATGTCTGGCCTACAACAGACCATCGCATACATCAAGCTCCCAACTCCTGAAGCATAAGAAACCGTCTTCATCTCCTGAGCCTCCACCTCAGTCTGTGGTGCCATGGTCTTCGAGAGTTTGAAGTGACCGGCAAGTGGCAGCTCCGTCAACTTTGCTCCCTTCATCCCGAACCTCTCTAAGACCTTCTGTATGTAGCCCCCTTAAGATAGATGCAGCACTCTCTAGGCTCGATCTCTGAAAATCTCCATGCCTAGGATCTTCCTTGCAGGGCCCAAATTCTTCATCTCAAACTCCCGAGATAAGGATGCCTTCAGATCCTGCACAACCTTCCTACTCTTGCATGCTATAAGCATGTCATCCACATACAAGAGTAGGAACACCCTAGAACCATCCTCAAGAGACTGAACATAAACACAGGGATCAAACTCGCACCTGGAAAGTCCAATGCTGTGCACATAGGAGTCGAACCGCTTGTACCATTGCCTCGGTGACTGCTTCAGCCCGTACAGCGACTTCTGCAACAAACAAACTGTCACGCCCCCGACCCGAGATTTGAATCGAGGGTCATGGCAACCGCCGCATACTTATAGAATACTTTTTCCATAAGCATGCAAGGCATCTCATCATGATCTCTTCACAAACAGTTAAATAAATTTTTCTTCATTCAATAATCAAACCTTGGTTCAAATAACAAATCAAAACTAAGTGTTCAAAAGAAAGTAACTGTCTGACAATGTCAATACTAAAAGCAAAACTAAAAGTCTTGAATCAATTCTGAGAAAATCCTAAATCAATGAGTTAACTCCATCTCTAATCGCTCTCCCAACCGAAATCCCGCATCATGCTAATTTTCTGGATCTGTAAGAAAAACATAAAACTTATCATGAGCTAAATAGCCCAGTAAGCAGTGTATACCTTTAACTGAATAATCAGGCAAATAATACTATGCATAACAATTCATTATGTAATTTCATGAAATCATATTCATACTGTCAATCATATTTAAAAGTCAATTCATCATAATTTCCAATTATGCTTTTCTTCTTAATTTTATCAATTTCTTAAATTCTTCTTACCAACCATGACTATGACCACATTATCCCTGTGGCAGGGTCATAATACCGCGTATCTGCTTGCGGTGGCTGCGAATCATCTGGCAGCCAAGTCCTTTGGAACCGCTGGTCTAACTGGTGGTTTTGTCGCTGGTCTATCTGGTGACATGTCGCTGGTCTTACTGGCGACGTAAATCCTCAGGACAGTCAATTGCCAACGTATATGCCCCCATTGGCGGGGTCCTCAACACAGTCAGGTTATCAATTTCATATTGTCTTTCAATTCATATATTATTTTCAAAATAATATAAATAAATGATATTCGAGTCAAATCAACCATGTCATTCTTTGTGATCATACATCATCATAATAATTATTCAACAAATAACTTTAATCATAAATAATTTCTACAATTAATTTTAATCATAAATAATTTCAACAATTATTTCAATAAATAATTTCAATCACAAACATGCATAAATTCATTTAATTCAAAATTTTACCAGATAAATTCAGTAAAAGTAAACACTACTTACCTCGAACGCATTCCAATAAATCCATAAAATTCTATAAATTTTCTTCCAAAAATTCTGTTCGTAGATCATATCGCGATATCCCATGATCAAACATCCACAATCCTATACAGAATCAATTTCAATAATTAAAAAGAATACGAATACCATATTTCAACGGTTTAGACTGGATCCGATCATCTAATTTCATCTAATCAAAATCTAATTAGGACCTAAACGATCCAAAGTTTGACTATCAGATCAAATCGGATTCGAAATGATAGGATCGAGGTTTCTTCATCGATTTCATAAAATCAACTGGAGAGAGAAAATCAGAGGAGAGAGAATTCATAAGGTACAATTCGAATTGATCAGGTGACACAATCCAATATTATGATTGATCCAATATCTCAATTGGTGAAATCAACATGATCAAATCAAGTCATGACTAGATCGAAATCATGGATAATCAAATCTAAAGATTCATGGTCTGATTAAGGTGGGTGCCAATACGCTGTTTGACAATCATGGATCAGGATTCTTCATTAGAATCAGATCAGGACTATTGAAAGAATTTTCTCATTGATAAATCGATCAAGAGAGAGAAATCAATCGAGAGAGAGAAATAACTTTAGAGAGAGAAAATTCTAGAGAGAGAAAATTTTAGAGAGAGAAAACTCATCTTGAACTCCTCAAATGATATGATTCAACAAATTTGATCAATCAGATCAAATCATGCTAAGATTATCATGTGGACAATTCAATAAGATCATGAGAAATAAAATCTAAAAATACTTGATCTGATCAAAGTGGATGTCGGTGTACCGTCCGACGATCACAGATCAAAAATCCATCACGAGAATTATTTAAATTCATCATCATTCTTCTCAAAATTCTAAAAATCTTAGGAGAGAGAAATAATCTAGAGAGAGGATTCTAGAGAGAGAAAGTTAAATTCTAGAGAGAGAAAGTCAGGGTTCAGACTGAAGTGAAGAGAGAGAAACTCTCTCTCTCATCAATTTTAATTATTTATTTATTTATTTATTTATTTATTTATTTACTTATATATATATATATATATACATATATATATATTTATTTATTATTATTATTATTATTATTTTCTTTTCTTTTCTTTTCTTTTTCTTCTTTTTCCTTCTTTCTCTTTTCTTTTTCTTCTTTTTCTTTTTTTTTTCTTCTTTTCTTCTTTTTTTTTTTCTTGGTTCTTCTTTTCTTCTTTTTTTTTTTTCTTGGTTCTTCCCGTGCCGGAACAGGGGACGGTGTGGCTCATCCTTGGCCGGGCCGTTCAGGCCACGGCCACCGCGGCGGAGGTTGGCAGCGGACGGGAACCACTCCCCTGGTCACGGAGGAGCGGGGCCGGCGATCAATTCCGATCGTCGGTGCCGGAAAATCCAATGAAAAAGGCCCAAAAACAGGGCGTCTTTCCCGACCGAAAGATCGGCGACACTCGTCGCCGGCAGCCGTGCACAGGAGCATGGGAGGAAGGAGAAGAAAGAGGGGAAGAAGAGGGAAACTTACCTTGACCTCCGGTGACCTCGCCGGCGAGCAATCACGGCGAGAACCCGAATGGTATCCGCGGCTTCGATTGAGAAAAACGGAGAGAAAGAGAGAGGGAGGAGGCCGATCTTCGGTCTCAAGGGGGAGGGGGTATTCTTATAGGGAACCCTAGGACTCTGAGGAGTCCTAGGAGTCCTAATCTGCCCGGGAATCGCCGGAGAAGAAGACTCCTATCGGAAGTCTTCTTCCCGATTTTGCATCCTCTATTTTTTTTTTTTTTTCTGTTTTGGGCTGGCTGGGCTATCACATTCTTCCCATCTAAAAGAAATTTCGTTCTCGAAATTTTTATTGCTTGAGTCTTCATAGTTTCTTACTTAAATCTCATCCACAAATATTCTAATTCTTGATATAAATTCATTCTTAAATCATTTCATAAGAAAAAGTTGGTACATCAAATATCTATCTGAAATGGAACACTTCATTTTCTTATTTATCAAGATCCATGTCTCAAAGATTTTCAATATTTCAAGATTTCAAAATTATGATCTCATTTCCTGAAAAATTATGTTCAATACCTCATGACTAGATCAAAATCAAATCTATCTCTTGTGAATCAATGTCTTTATTTTTGCATAAGAACTTCATTCATCATCATCATTCATTTTTTTTTTTATTTCAAAATATTTACCACTCTTAATTTCAACCCATCATAAGATAGGAAAAACATACTTATGTGAATCATTTGATGATATCACAATCAATCAAAATTTAAAAATATTTCTCTTATTCGTACTTTCAAAAGTTTAAGATTTATCATTTCAATCTCATTCTCGAACTTTTGATATTTTATTTCTCGATACAACTTCATCATTAAGTCATTTCATAAAGATCAGTATCACCATTGTTGATTGAATCAATATCACTATTTTCTAGTCATCAAAATTTTCTTACTCAAACCCTCAAACTCTTAAATATTCTAATTCTTGAAGCAAATTTTATCATTAAGTCATTCCATAATAAAAATCAATAACTCAAAAATTGATCTAAATCAAAACTATATTTTTCAATGTCTCTATTCTAAGTAAGTATATCAATTTTCTTTATCTAAACATTAACAACTCTTAATTAATCGATTCATTATCAAATTATTATTTTATTATTATTTTTTTTAATATTATTCTTTCTAATATCAATATTTTTTTTTTTTTGTATCAAACCATATCATCTATCATAATTCTTTAACTCAAAGGGTTAACATTCCTGACTTACTCAAAATAATCCAGATTACTATGCTTCCACTGCGCACTGTGATCTAACAATCAAAATTTCTTAGGTTTATAAAAAAAAAAAGTTTGATCAAATTATTTCTTTACCTTATCAATAGAAAAGATCTAAAATTTCAAATTTCAATTAAAGTCAAAGATTAACTTTCGATTCTCATTCATACTTTTACTGGTGTACAAAAATCTTGATTAACCCTTGAGTTCAATATCATATTTAAACCATCATATAGATTTACTATAATCAATATGAATCAAATCTTAATTCTCATATCACTTCAATTCGATAATTTTCAAACCAAAAATCTTTATAAGTCAAATCAACGAGAAAATCCTTCGATGCTCCACCAAATTTGGACATAATCAGAATATATATGGATTTCAAATCATTATTTTTTTTTTTTCTAAAATTTTTATCATCAGAATCTTCAATATCTATTAAATATCCTTTCATAACAATCATACAAGCTTCAAAAAAATCAAATCTCTATTTAATAGTAGATTCAATTAGGGACCTCATTAACAAAAGCAAAGGAACTCCATATCAATTCCTAAATCTCAATTTTCTAAATTATAAATTCACATGGATCTCTTAATCTGAAATAAATATAAATCAGATCTTTTATCTTAATCTGAAGATATCAATTTTTCATTAACAACCTCAACAATAATATCAGAAAATCTCTTGATCAACTTAGATACGAAGTCTTTAAATTAAAATTTCATACACATCATGTAGTCTCCCAAAGACATAATAAGATCCATTATTTAGATGTAAGGATGATGATTAAAACTTCCAGTATGATGAATATCCTATAATCTCAAAATTAATTTCATCAATAAGACATAGGTTTCTTTGCAATATCCTCAAATATGTATTCATCATAATATGCCACTTTATATATAATCCACATACCAAATTCAATTTCGATAAATATTCCAATCAAGCATCATAAAAGATTTTTCTTAGCCCATTCTGGAATAACATTTTATTATCAAATCTTTATCTTGCCAATAATAGTCAATCTCTCAACTAGAAGTAATATCATAGTATTATTCTCACATCGAATTTGAACTTACGATTCACTTGAATAACCAATGATCAAATTAATAACCATAATGCATAATAAAATTTTATGTCAATCCTTTTGTGATTACTTTCGATCAGGATCTAACTAATCATATCATGATCCATAGATTATCTATCATATTTCAAACTCCATATGTCATGATCTCTTGCGATCCTTTTATACAAAATCTCAATATTTAATCAAAAATTTTAAATATTTCTTCCACTACAATCATCAAAGATCTACACTATAATGTCCCTGGTGTCTATCCACTTACACCCATTCTATATCTAATTCTATGTTTCATAATTCATCCACTTATGCTCTGATACCATATTAATTGTCACGCCCCTGACCCGAGATTTGAATCGAGGGTCATGGCAACCGCCGCATACTTATAGAATACTTTTTCCATAAGCATGCAAGGTATCTCATCATGATATCTTCACAAACAGTTAAATAAATTTTTCTTCATTCAATAATCAAACCTTGGTTCAAATAACAAATCAAAACTAAGTGTTCAAAAGAAAGTAACTGTCTGACAATGTCAATACTAAAAGCAAAACTAAAAGTCTTGAATCAATTCTGAGAAAATCCTAAATCAATGAGTTAACTCCATCTCTAATCGCTCTCCCAACCGAAATCCCACATCATGCTAATTTTCTGGATCTGTAAGAAAAACATAAAACTTATCATGAGCTAAATAGCCCAGTAAGCAGTGTATACCTTTAACTGAATAATCAGGCAAATAATACTATGCATAACAATTCATTATGTAATTTCATGAAATCATATTCATACTGTCAATCATATTTAAAAGTCAATTCATCATAATTTCCAATTATGCTTTTCTTCTTAATTTCATCAATTTCTTAAATTCTTCTTACCAACCATGACTATGACCACATTATCCCTGTGGCAGGGTCATAATACCGCGTATCTGCTTGCGGTGGCTGCGAATCATCTGGCAGCCAAGTCCTTTGGAACCGCTGGTCTAACTGGCGGTTTTGTCGCTGGTCTATCTGGTGACATGTCGCTGATCTTACTGGCGACGTAAATCCTCAGGACAGTCAATTGCCAACGTATATGCCCCCGTTGGCGGGGTCCTCAACACAGTCAGGTTATTAATTTCATATTGTCTTTATATTCATATATTATTTTCAAAATAATATAAATAAATGATATTCGAGTCAAATCAACCATGTCATTCTTTGTGATCATACATCATCATAATAATTATTCAACAAATAACTTTAATCATAAATAATTTCTACAATTAATTTTAATCATAAATAATTTCAACAATTATTTCAATAAATAATTTCAATCACAAACATGCATAAATTCATTTAATTCAAAATTTTACCAGATAAATTCAGTAAAAGTAAACACTACTTACCTCGAACGCATTCCAATAAATCCATAAAATTCTATAAATTTTCTTCCAAAAATTCTATTCGTAGATCATATCGCGATATCCCATGATCAAACATCCACAATCCTATACAGAATCAATTTCAATAATTAAAAAAAATACGAATACCATATTTCAACGGTTTAGACTGGATCCGATCATCTAATTTCATCTAATCAAAATCTAATTAGGACCTAAACGATCCAAAGTTTGACTATCAGATCAAATCGGATTCGAAATGAAAGGATTGAGGTTTCTTCATCGATTTCATAAAATCAAGTGGAGAGAGAAAATCAGAGGAGAGAGAATTTATAAGGTACAATTCGAATTGATCAGGTGACACAATCCAATATTATGATTGATCCAATATCTCAATTGGTGAAATCAACATGATCAAATCAAGTCATGGCTAGATCGAAATCATGGATAATCAAATCTAAAGATTCATGGTCTGATTAAGGTGGGTGTCAATACGTTGTTTGACAATCATGGATCAGGATTCTTCATTAGAATCAGATCAGGACTATTGAAAAAATTTCCTCATTGATAAATTGATCAAGAGAGAGAAATCGATCGAGAGAGAGAAATAACTTTAGAGAGAGAAAATTCTAGAGAGAGAAAATTTTAGAGAGAGAAAACTCATCTTGAACTCCTCAAATGATATGATTCAACAAATTTGATCAATCAGATCAAATCATGCTAAGATTATCATGTGGACAATTCAATAAGATCATGAGAAATAAAATCTAAAAATACTTGATCTGATCAAAGTGGATGTCGGTGTACCGTCCGACGATCACAGATCAAAAATCCATCACGAGAATTATTTAAATTCATCATCATTCTTCTCAAAATTTTAGAAATCTTAGGAGAGAGAAATAATCTAGAGAGAGGTTTCTAGAGAGAGAAAGTAGAGAGAGAAAGTCAAATTCTAGAGAGAGAAAGTCAGGGTTCAGACTGAAGTGAAGAGAGAGAAACTCTCTCTCTCATCAATTTCAATTATTTATTTATTTATTTATTTATTTATTTATTTACTTACTTATATATATATATATACATATATATATATTTATTTATTATTATTATTATTATTATTATTATTTTCTTTTCTTTTCTTTTCTTTTTCTTCTTTTTCCTTCTTTCTCTTTTCTTTTTCTTCTTTTTCTTTTTTTTTCTTCTTTTCTTCTTTTTTTTTTTCTTGGTTCTTCTTTTCTTCTTTTTTTTTTTTTCTCTTGGTTCTTCCCGTGCCGGAACAGGGGACGGTGTGGCTCATCCTTGGCCGGGCCGTTCAGGCCACGGCCACCACGGCGGAGGTCGGCGGCGGACGGGAACCACTCCCCCGGTCACGGAGGAGCGGGGCCGGCGATCAATTTCGATCGCCGGTGCCGAAAAATCCAATGAAAAAGGCCCAAAAACAGGGCATCTTTCCCGACCGAAAGATCGGCGACACTCGTCGCCGGCAGCCATGCACAGGAGCATGGGAGGAAGGAGAAGAAAGAGGGGAAGAAGAGGGAAACTTACCTTGACCTCCGGTGACCTCGCCGGCGAGCAATCATGGCGAGAACCCGAACGGTATCCGCGGCTTCGATTGAGAAAAACGGAGAGAAAGAGAGAGGGAGGAGGCCGATCTTCGGTCTCAAGGGGGAGGGGGTATTCTTATAGGGAACCCTAGGACTCTGAGGAGTCCTAGGAGTCCTAATCTGCCCGGGAATCGCCGGAGAAGAAGACTCCTATCGGGAGTCTTCTTCCCGATTTTGCATCCTCTATTTTTTTTTTTTTTTTTTTCTGTTTTGGGCTGGCTGGGCTATCACACAAACCTTTTCCTCTGATCCTGGATCCCTGAAATCGGGTGGCTGCTCCATGTAAATCCTCTCCTCCAAATGCCCATGGAGGAACACCGTCTTGACATCCATCTGCTCCAGCTCTAAATTCTGAGCTACTACAATGCTCAACAACACTCTGATGGAAGTATGTCTGACGACGAGAGAGAAGACCTCGCTAAAGTCAATGCCTTCCTTTTGGGAGTATCCCTTGGCTACTAACCTCGCCTTGAATCTGATACCTCCCTGCTCTGAAGGCCCTTCCTTGCGACTGTAGACTCATTTGCAGCCAATGGGCCTCTTCCCCTGTGGCAACTGCACCAATCACCACGTCTAGTTCTGGTGGAGAGACTGCATCTCCTCGGACATCGTCTAGACCCATCGCTCTCTGTTCTGTCTCTCAATAGCCTCCTGATATGTATATGGATCTCCATTCGCTGTCACTAGGGCATATGACAGCGTCTCCTCGAAGCCATATCGGTCCGATTGCCTGATGGTCCTCTTGGGCTTGTGTAGGGCAACACCGATATCAGTCCTCAATCCAGCTCACTCCTGCTAGACCTCTCCGCCTCGATCATCCATCCGAGTCCTCTCCACCTATGGAGACACCTTAGGTAGGTTCTCCACCTGAATGTCATGTCCTCCCGTAGTACCTGCAAGAGGTAAAATCAAAGAGGTAAGCTGTCCAGCAGTACCCTGCTAGACCTCCTCCTGCTCTTGCTGCTCCTCCATGCCTGCTCGCCTCCGTAGGACTGACTTCTCATCAAAAGTCACATCCCGACTAATGATGACCTTCTTTTCCAAGGGATCCCACAGCCTGTATCCCTTAACTCCTCGCGGATAGCCTAGAAACACCGTCTTGCATGATCTGACGTCTAGCTTGCTCCGCTCACCTGCTCCAATGTGCACATAGGCCGTGCACCCAAATACCTGTAGATGGCCCAGCCCAACTGTCCTCCCAGACCACACCTCCTCTGGAAGCCTGCCATCCAACCTGGTGTGAGGTGACGATTGACCAAGTAACCCGCTGCGTCAACTGTGTCAACCCAGAATGCCTTTGGAAGCCCTGCCTGCAGCCTCATGCATCGTGCCTTTTCCAGAAGTGTTCTGTTCATCTCTCGCCATCCCATTCTGCTGTGGAGTCCTCTTAACTGAGAAGTGTCTCCTGATCCCACACTCCTCACAGTAATCCTGAAACTCTCTGCTGGTGTACTCCCCACCATTGTCTGACCTTAGACACTTCACGCTCCTCCCCTGCTCCTTCTCCACCTCAGCTCTCCAGATTTTAAACTTGGTGAAGACCTCAGACTTCTCTCTCATGAAGTAAATCCAGAGTTTTCTTGAGAAATCATCAATCAGGGTCATGAAATATCTGGCCCCATTCCTAGCTGAAACTGGGGCTGGTCGCCACACATCTGTGTGTACTAACTCCAGAGGGGCTGCACTGTGGGTTGTACTGATGTTGAACTGAACTCTCCTCTGCTTTTCCATCTGGCAAGGCTCACAGATCTCCCCTGTAGCACCATCCTCCAGATCAGAGATGAGTCCTCTCCTGCTCAACTCCCTCAGTCCCTTGTCACCCATGTGGCCTAGGCGTAGTGCCACATCCTGTAAGCCCCCTACTGGTCCTGTGCTGCAACTGCTGCATCAGACTCTCCGATCACCACAGATCCCTCCATGCGATAGAGATTATTGTCCAACCTCCTGCCTCTCATCACCACCATAGCTCCATTGGAGATGTTTAATACTCTGCTTCTAGCCCTACTGCTGAAGCTGTATCCACTGCGCTCCAAGTAGCCTAGTGACACCAGATTCTTTTCCAGCTCCGGGATGTGCTTTACATTTGTTAATATCCTCACAATCCCATCAAACATCCTCACCTTGACTATCCCTATCCCAGCCACCTTGCAAGGATGATTGTCGCCTAGAGTCACTGATCCCTCATCTGTCTTGGTGTATGTCGCAAACCAAGACCTGTGTGGTGTGTAGTGATGTGAGTACGCAAAGTCTAGTGTCCACTCCTCTGTGTAATGCCTGTGACCATCTGATACCACAAGTAGATCATCCTCCACCTGCTGCCCAGCAACTGCACTCACTGATTCTGAGCCACTTCTTTCTCCTTTCTTGCTCTTCCATAGTGGACATTCTCGCTTGAAGTGCCGAACTCGTTGCACTTGAAGCATTTCATCTCTTTCTTTCCCTTTCTGGACTTGGACCACCCCCTGGACTTGCTTTTGCCTCTACCTCTACCTGTCCTCTCCCCTACTGCCAAACCCTCCTGGGGAGCCCGATCTCTGGTCAACTTTTTTCTTTGCTCATTAGACCTCAGCACCGAGACCATGTCCTCATATTCCAGAGTCTCCTTGCCGTAAAGCAGTGTAGTCACCAAAGAGTCATATGATCCTGGCAGCGAACACAAAAGCAATTGGGACTTGTCCTCCTCATCCAGCTTCACCCTGATATTCATCAACTCCGTGCACAATTGGTCGAACCTCTGAATATGGCCAATCACATCAGATCCCTCCTGCATCCGAAGACTGTACAACCTCTTCTTCAGCATTAGCTTGTTGCACATATTCTTCCCTATATATATGGTGTGCAACTTCTATCAAAGGCCCTTCGGGGTCTTTTCTTCCAGCACCGAATACAATGCCGCATCCGCCAAACATCCTCTGATCACCGAGCATGCTTTCTTCTCCAACGATGCCCACTGTCTATCTGTCATTCCCTCAGGCTTCTCATCCAAAGCCTGATCCAGATCTGCTTGCACCAGAAGATCCTCCACCCAGATTTTTCACATGAAAAAATTTTTTTTGCCATCAAACTTCTCAAAATCGACCTTGATATTGCTGCCCATGACTGGATCCAAGTCAAACAAGTAATATAAAATCAAGAAGTGTAGAATATACCTTGATGGTACCTTGCTGAAAATTTTTAGCACTTGGGATCTTCAACTTCTCGCACTTGGAACTGCTTCCTCACCACCGTGGCTCTAATACCAACTATTGGAGCATGATCCTGGCTCCTCCCATGGACCTTGGTGCAGCAAAACTAGAAACGAACAAATCTGGAGACTTCTGGACTCGATCGAAGGCCCTTGACGAAATCAGCCTGGTTGCTGTCTTCTTCATCAGTCTTTCGTTCCAGATGAAGAACGCCTCTAAGATCACCTCTAAAAAATCCAAGATCTGGTACCCAACTAGATAAGGCCTGGACCAAGGTCTTCTAATTCTTAGATTTCAAATCAGGATATTCTAGATAGGAAAGAAGGTAGATAGAACCAGACCTTGCAGATCTGTCCTGCTGCAGCCTTTCCTGTAGATCTGTTGATGGAGATCTCATCCCGCACCTCAAACGACCTCAGATCAACTCCAGATCTGAGAGAAACTTATACCAACCTTGTAGCAAAAGATTCCAAGTCCTGGATTTGATGTTTGGTTGGCTGCAAGAGAGAAAGAGGCAATATGGTTGGCGGCACAAAGGGGGAGGGGCTCAAAACCCTAGCGCCTCCCCTGCTTTTCCTACCTTCTATGGACCTGGCGGCAAGAAACCCTAGGGTTTCTTGCTCCTGGGGTATGGAGAATAGCTGAAAGAGAGAGGAGAAGAGAGAGAGAGACTTGGAAGAAAGGGTTTTCGTATTCTTTGGCTTAATCAAACCTATACAGTGCATGTATATATAAACACAGGGTCAAGTGACCCAAACCCAAAAGTTTCTTGACCAACTCTATGAGAGATTAGGTTAACCCAAGCCCATGTACACCCATGACTCGACCTAATCTCACCTATCCTGGGCCAGACCTGGCCCATAAAGAGTTGGTCCCTTGAGGCCCACATAACCTGACTAAGAACCTGAAAGGCCCACAGCCTTTCAACCTAGGGCCCAACTAGCCCTAGAGCCTCCATGAAGCCCTCATGAATGATGGACCTTGGTCTTAGCCTTGATCCCCTGGGCCTTGGGCACACCACCTGGATCACAACAGACCTCAGTCAAAGTATAGTTGTCTAAGGAGTTCTCTATGAAAGATCTAGGAGAGGCATCCTTTATACTGGGTATTAAGGTCTATAGAGATAGACCAAATATGATGCTGAGACTTTCACAGAAGATGTACATAGAGGAGGTGCTAAAAAGTTTAGCATGAAAAACTCCAAAAGAGGTTTATTGCCTTTTAGACATGGCATTCATCTCTCCAAGAAGATGTGCCCTAGCACACCTGAAGAGATTGAACGCATGAGCAAGATCCCTTATGCTTCGGCAATAGGGAGCCTCATGTATGCCATGCTATGTACACGACCTGATATAGCCCATGCTGTGAGTGTCACAAGCAGATATCAGTCGAATCTAGGCGAAGAGCACTGGACTTCTGTGAAATGTATCCTTAAGTACTTGAGAAGGACTAAGGATATGTTTTTAGTCTTTGAGAATGGAGAACTTCAGATTCAGGGATATACAGACTCAGACTTTATGTTTGATATAGATAATCAAAAGTCGACATCTGAGAGTCTGTTCATTTGCAATGGTGGTGCAGTCAGCTGGAAGAGTTCAAGCAGACGGTGATTGCTGATTCCACCATGGAGGCAGAGTATATTGCTGCATCGGAAGCTGTGAAGGAGGCATTCTGGTATAAGAAGTTTGCCGCAGAGCTTGGAGTAATATCATCGGATGCCATACCTCTTTACTGCGACAATAATGGACCATAGCCCAAGCTAAGGAGCCAAGGTCTCATCAGAAGTCCAAGCACATCGAGCGGTGATTCCATCTGATCCGTGATTACCTTGAAAAGGATTATGTCGAGGTCAAGAGAGTCGACTCCAAGATAATGTGGCAGACCCGCTGACTAAGCCAGTGGCCAACAGAAGATCGAAGCCCACCTTGAGAAGATGAGACTTAGATATGTAGCAATTGGCATTAGGTCAAGTGGAAGTTTGTTAGATGTGTGCCCTAGATGCAGATCGACTGACACATTCCTGTACAGATCTAAGGGTAAATTTATAATTTTGACTATAAATGAATAAAAGGATTATTCTTCTATCACATTGTGTACATTGTGTCTGTGATACATCCTTTGAGTTAGTAGGAATGTAAATTATATTTTCAAGAGTTGAAAATTTAAGGCATGAATTTATATAACTAACTCATAAACAGCTCTGACCATAGGATCATCACAGGATGGTGATCGATCCAAAAGGTTGGTGTACGATCGTAGAGACACCGAAGCGAGAGTACAGGTATTCATTGAGAATGAGAGTACTGAGCATGACCATATCGAGCAGTCATAAGGAAGTCTACCTTCTCATCGATGACTAGCTCGATGCTGCAGTTGTGTGTCTAGTTCTTTGATCTGAGGTGCATCGATAGTTCATCTTGAGTGTGTTATAGTTTGACTATACCATAACTCGATCTTCTAGCCATTCGAAACCCTGAGGTGTATGTTGGCTGTAGCATATTCATTGTAGGAACTAGGTCGCACCAAGATGAGATCTATCAACCTCGTAGATGAGAGGAGTAGTCCTATGGTGATTGAAAGATCGAGTCCTTAAGCCCATGACCATGGTAGAGTGAAATAATGAAAAAGAGTTTTCCATTGGAATTTCACATCGGACTCGGATCGATCGATTAATTCATATGACTGATGTTGGGTTTGATGAGTTCACCTTAACCCTAATTCAGTCGGGACTCATGATAGAGGAACTCAATCACACAGGTAGCTGCATCGAGAGGTTCATCTTTAGTTTTGATGGGTTGCCACCACATACTGTTAGGTATCACTGATGAATTTTGGGAGCAATTAGAATAATATTGATGATCGATCATTCTAATTATCTGAATCAGAAGAGTTCTGGTCCATCGAAAGGAGTTTCGATGATGTCGATGATGAGATCACGACATGTCTCATTACCATACAGAATTGAACCTAACTGGGTCACACAAATAAGGGTTAGGATCTGGATGTCATCAATTGGGCTAACCCAATTGATTTGGATAAGATCCAATTAGGTTCAAGGAAATCGTGCTAGCACACGATTGAGCCTAACTTTTTCCTCGTGTAATCTTTTCTATCTCTACTGAGTCAAATATGATTTGACTCATCCAAAGAATCTTAGAAAGATTTTTCTCAGTCTAAATGAAGCTTGTCTAACTCAGAAAAGGCTTATCTTAATTCATTAGATGAATTTAAGATAACACCTGCTAATTCCTAGCACCTGCCAATTTCATTTTAGGACATCTGTCAAAAGTTGACATATGGGTCTTAAACTGAAGAGGGCTCATTGGATAATTTTTGTGGAGTATCCACAAGCCAAGCCACATCAAATTGGATGCCATAATCAGATTATGGTGTGAGCCCAATTGGATTAAAGTGGGCACCCTAAGTGGATAAGGATTGGAGAGTCTTGATCAATTTAAACTCTTGGGCGCCACCTCTATTTGTGCTTATCCAATGTTGGCACCATCTTTTGGAGAAAAGGTGGAGTTCTTATCTGATATGATCAAATGACATCACTCCACCAATCAAAATTTTTTCAAAATTTATTGAAATTTTTTGATTGATTGAATGATGTGGCACTGCGCAGCATACAGGGTCTATATAAACCCTGCTGCGCCTAGGGTTTCGAGGTAGAAGTTATTTTATGCACAAAACCAATAGCTGCCACCCCCTTCCCTCTTCTCCATATCCTTTCTGCTCTCCTTCCTCTCCTCTTCATGTCCAAAAAGTTGGACATCCATCTGGCAAAGATCCAAGGCGTGGTGATGCCTGGAACAGAAGGCTGTAGGACTTCTTCGACAGGCTGCTGCTCCAACTTCAGGAAGACTTTTGAAGATCTTTCTAATCAGATTTAGATCTAATTTTTGGAGCGTAGATTTATGAAGAGAAGATGTTTCAGGTCCTGTCTGAGTAGATATCGGTATAGGCCAGGTGCTTGCGTGGCTACATCAGAACTTCAGACTATGTAGAGATCATCTACAGGGTAATCAGATTATCCTTGAGGTATTACTTATTTTCTCATCCTTTTTAGATTTATTTTAGACTTAATATTAGATATGAAGATTAGATCTAGAGACTTAGATCTGAAATATATGTAGGATAAATTATTTTAAATTATTTCGTCTCAGATTTGATGAAATCTGAAAGATCCTACAAAGAAAAAAGATGATTTTTTCTTCAATCTTAATCCATGTACATAGATATTGTGCTGAAATGATTCAGTATGGAGAATTTCAAGAAAGACTATCTACCGATAGGTTATAAAATTTTTTTTCTGAAGAAGGATTGTCCAACAACCCCTCAAGAGAGAGAATGTATGAGTAGAATTCCATATACCTCAACAGTGGGTTCTATAATGTATGCCATGACACGTACGAGATCAAATGTGGCATACCCACTAGGGATAGTGAGTAGATGTCAGTCTGATCTGAATGAGAACCATTGAAAGATTAAGAAAATCATCCTTTAGTATTTGAGAAATATTAAGGATCAATGGTTCGTTTATAGAGAATCAGACTTGAAACTCATGGGATATACTGATTCTAGATTTTAGTCAGATCGTAATGATAGCAAAAGCATATCGAGATATATATTTATCCTTAATGATGGAGTGATCTGCTGGAAGAGTTTTTAAGCAGCACACTGTGGTCGATTCAGTATATGAAGAGGAGTATATTGCAGCATCGGATGCTGTGAAGAAAGCTGTGTGGTTGTAGAAGTTCATCAGCAAGCTTGGAGTGGCATCCTTCCTTGATAGTCCAGTTCAACTATACTACGACAGCACTGAAGCTATTGCTCAAATGAAAGAATCGAAGTCCTATCAGCATCTGAAGCATATTCTACATCACTATCACCTTGTTCGATAGATCATAGATCGAGATGACGTTGAGCTTCAGAAGATCGATGGAAAAGAGAACTTGACCGATCAATTTACTAAAGCCCTCAGAATTAAGGAGTTTGAAGATCACAAATGGAAGATGGGTATTCGATATGTTTCTATTGATTTTAGTTTAAATGAAAGTTATAAAAAAATATATCTCAAAATCAATCATCTAACTTATAAATGATTGAGTTTTTGTTGTAATTGTATATGAATTATTCAATAATAAAAGTTATCTGGCTTTGTTCATTATAAATTTTGTGCATCTTCCATATTTGAACTCTTGTGTTATGATGAATGTCCTTAGAACTGCTTTTAAATGATAAAGAAAGACTTATCGTACAGTTCTTAAACCTCTTCACAACCAAATGATACATTATTATTAAAACGATAATTATATCAAGTATAGGTCATTGTGTGCCATATAAATTGATTGTCCTCTTAATCAAAGAGTGTGGAGATATTGGTATGGCATACAGATGAAATGTAGAAGTATATTTTACTGAATGTGACCAACTCTGAAGTACTCTGCTATTAAGAATAGCTTTGAAGGGATATGCGTATCAGTGTCCCTCTAACTTGAGATCATCATAGTAACTTACAAACAACTCACTATACTTTGGTACTGGACTATCTAAATTTTTAATTCAATGATAAAAAATTTTGGACACAGTCAAATACTTGTGAAGTCAATGTGTGAGTCAAAATAGGATTGACCACTTTAAAGTGTTAGAGATAATGCTTCAATATGTTTTAATTTAGTAAGACCTTGGTCAGGGCAATCCTTGTGAGGAGTCACAGAATTTATTAGGTTAAGACACAATAAGGATACACTAATCATGAGTTGATAGTTTAACTCTAAGTCATCTGAGCATTAGGGTCAAAGGGATGAATTATACAGTAACCATATGTCAATAGATTCTTGGATGTTACTTTACATACATTCGACCTATCCAAAAGTCATGTACCATTGCTAGATGGTCACTTCAATTAGTACAAAAATTTTTTTCTGTACTATCGACTTAGGTTCAAATCTATGGAGTGACACACATTAGAAATTTCTCTCTGATCATATGGCTGATCGATGATTGAGAATCGTTCGAGGATAAAATCGTCAATATGATTAATGATTAACTTTACGCAATAGTTATAATAAAATTATTTGCTAAGAGTTAATAAAATTCAAGAGAATTAATTAGTAATTAGATTATTGATTAACTCAATTTGATAAAGTATTAAAGTTTGGATCAAGTCTAATTGAATTAGATTCAATTATGTCAAATCCGATTAGATTATAGGATGACCTAATCACTAAAGAAGATTGAACCCTGATTTGATCAGAATTGGATCCAATTAACTTTTAATTAAGTTAGGATCAATTCAGATTGGATTCAATCACTCTTAATCAGATAGAGTTTGATTGGATCAAACTTAAATTGAATTTAAAATCAACTTGAATTTCGAATTCAAGTTTAAATTCAAAAACTCCCTTGCACCTACACTATCTTCTCCATGCCAATTCTCATCGCACAAAGCTAGTTTATGCATGAGAAAAAACACCAAAAATTCCCATGTTGTCGCCCACTATGGATAAGGTTTGGCTGGTTTTAATTCAAATTCAAAAGATTCAAATTTGAAACCCTAATCCCTGTCCTAATCCACAAACTAGCCACCTTGTGAAGGACTCCTTTTTGTGCAACAAAAATGAAAAGCTCCCGATATTTTTTCATGCCTAAAACCTTTTGTTCAGCCTTTCTTTGATCTAGAATTGGATGAAGATAACAGTGGTTTGATTTGAGTTCAAAGGAGTTTTAAATTTAAACTTAAACTAGCCCTTATCTCATCCAACCTGCATTTGTTTGACAACCATAAAAACTCATTAGTTTTTGTGCACCAAGGGAAAATGCCTTTCGACCATGAGAAACCTAAGAGAAAGAGGGGCCGAACGTCCATTAGGGCATGAGAATCTAGGGTGGGTTGCCAACTTGTTGGGATGTGAGATTATAGAAAAATTGTCTCCTCTTAGGTGAGATTTCTAGCCCCTAACGTTGGGGTTATTGGGAGAGAAAAATTCAAATTGGAGAAAGGTGTTTCTCTAACTTTCTTCCACCACCTACATCCTCCATTGGTCCATTTTTGACATTGAAAGGGTCTGAGTTGATCAAAGAAGGAGATTAGATTAACTATCCAAAAATCTTTTATGCGAGCTAGCACTCCCAAAAAGACCGATCAATATTCAAGGGCTTCATGTGGACGATCCATAGAGGTCGGACATCCTGTACAGCTGCAAGGCATCGAGCAAGAACTTTGATCCATGTGATCATCAATGATGTTCATCGACCCATGCAAAGGTAATGGGTTCTAAACTCATTAGATCAGATCAGATTAGATCTAACGATTAGATCTGATCTAGGACATCAATATGATCGATGCAAATTTCTATTATTTTCATATTTTAATTACATCTTAAATCATGCTATAGTTCTTGACATGATAGTTTAGATCAGATCTCTTGCTTATAATTTAGATTAAATTATTTAATCTAACTTTATTTCACTGTAAAATTTTAAAATTACATGCATGAAACTACCTCTATTTTTTTCATCCCGACAGTGGGATCTATCATGTATACCATGATATGTACGAGATCGAATGTTGCCTACTCACTAGGGGTAATGAGTAGATATTAGTCTGATCTAGATGAGAATCATTGGAATGTCGTAAAAATTATCCTTAAGTATTTGAGAAATACTAAGGACCAATGGCTCATTTATAGAGACTTAAAACTTATAGGATATACTGATTTCAATTTTCAATCAGATCATGATGACCACAAAAGTGTATCCAGATATATATTTATCTTGAATGATGGGGCTATTAAAAATTATGTTCTAAAGTCAATTGGCATATAGTAAATAATTGAATTTTGTATATGAATTATTGATCAATGAACAAAAATTATTTTGATATTTTCATCACAAGATGTACATCTTTCTTATTAGAACTTTTGTATTATGATGAAGTCCTTAGAACTATATTATAATCGATAAAGAGGATTTATCGAATAGTTCTTAAATATATTTACAACTAAATGATACATCATTAAAAGGACGATAATATTTATCGAGTGCAGGTCATTATGTGCCATATAGATTGGTTGTTCTCGTAATCAAGAAATATAGAGACACTCATATGGCATACAGATGAGATGTAGGAGTATATCATCACTAAACAAGTGACTCACCTGCTGAGCACTCTACTATCAAGAGCAGCTCGTAAATCATATGGGCATACATGCCCTTCAAATTTGAGATCACTATAGTAACTTACAAGTAACTCACTGTGCTTTGGTGTCGGACTATCTGCATTTCTAATGCAGTGATGAAAAGCTATTGGATACAGTGAAGTACTTACGAAAGCTGTGTGTGGATCAAGATGGGATTGATCCCTCCAAATTATAAGAGTTAATGCATCACTGTATTTTAATTTAGTAAAATCTTAGTTAGGATAATCCATACAATGAATTTGAAGGGTTGAAATATAATATGGATGACTATTTTAGGATTGATAGTTAAATCCTAGGTCACTTTGAGCATTAGGATCAAAGGGATGAGTTATGCAGTAACCATATATCGAGGTTCTTGAATATTGCTTTACAAATATTCGACCTATCCAGATATCAGATATCATTGCTAGATGGTCACTTTGATTAATATAGAAAAAAATTTTATACTATCAGCTTAGTATTCGAACCTAAAAAGTCACACATAAAAGTCAAATAATGTAGAAAAGAATTATCTGAATATTTATGTATTCAATTTGAAAGTATAAGACTTGATTGAACATGTAGATTAATTTAATTAAGAATTAAATTGTAGGTCATACAGAACTAAATATTGATGATATCCAGTTAGCACCGTACATGATATGCAAGTTTGATTCTAGAGATGAATTGATCAAATCAATGATCTAAGTAATTATGAGAGATTGGATTCGAGCCTTAATTACTTTAGATCAAATCTAAATTAATTAGACATAATTTTATTAAGACTTGATTGAGTTAATTATCCAAGTTAGATTGGGACAAGAATCCTAATTAGATTAGGATCAGCAGCCTTTTCAAAATTATTTCAAATCAGATTCGAATTAGATTCGAAGTGAACCTAAATCTGAACTAAATCTGATTTGATGTACTTAGCCATATTCTCCAGGATTTCTCTCACCCATATAGTCGATCAAGATGGTAGATGGGGGGCTGGAAACAGGCCCCTCCCCTTGGGCATGCGGCATAATGAAGGAAGGCACAAATTAGCACCTCTCCTACTTGCATTGGGAATCTTTGTGCTTTCCAGCCCCCTCTCCTTGGACATGCGGCATAATGAAGGGAGGCATAAGTTGGTGCTCTCCTACTTGCATTAGGAATCTTTATGCTTTAGGAAGTTTGGATTTGATTCAAACATGAAGAGTCCTAGTCTTAACACCTAAAGGAGTTTAATTTGATCTAAGACCTCTTGTCTATTTAAGGAGGGGTGTGGAGAAGAGAATCAAGCAATCAACCCTTGGCCTAGACGTAGAGAACTCCCTTGGTGTGGGTGTCCCCACTCTCTTGGGCATCATCTCTCCCTGGGCTTCTCTCTCCTCTTAGGCATCCTCCCTCCTCTTGGCATGGTGGTATGTGGGCTATTCCAAGGTCTTGAAATCAGATCTCAAGGATTCATCTCCTTTCTTTTTGAAGAAGACATTCATCTCTCTCTTTTACAGAATTTAGCGTGCACACGAAGTAGAGGATCCACGCATCCAAATCTCATAAAGCAAATTGATCGAGGAGCTTCTTAATATTGATTATTTTTCACTATAAATCAAGATGATATTTTATAAATATTATAAAAAATTTTAATTACTAATCTATTCTTTCTTCCTGACATATGATGCGATCGGATGAATCTTTTCTTCAATTAGTATCAGAGTCAGGCCTGTATGTCATGATTGCATAGTATAATTTCAAGATTTTTTTATTTTTTTTGATCTAATTTTGAATTAAAATTTTTGATGTAATTAAACCTTGATTTCATTGGATATTTTCTATATATTTTTCATCTGATTTTGACTAGAGTATCGAATCAAAATCAGTCCCTGAATTCAGTCTCTAAAAATCTTTTTTAGCAAAAATTTTCTGTACAAATTTTTATGCTAATTTAATATCTGATTATGCATAAATTTAAATCTATTTTTGATAGATTTTTTATGATATAATTTAATTAGATAATTGATGTTGGAATTAGACTCAGATCTAAATTTGTTTGATAGAGTTTCAGATCTGATTTCAGCATAATATCTGTGCATATTTGATCACATCTCTAACCAAAATTTTTCTATACAATCATACATATTTTTAGAATAGATTTCTATATTATTTTAGATCTAAATTAATAGTTTATATACTGTATAAAAGTAGGTTCAAATCTAAAATATACTTTTGTATTGATCTAATAAGATTAAATGCATATCATATTTGTATGATCATGTGCACGCATGGATTGTATGATAATTTATATGTTTATGTAATTAGTTTTTAAAATTAGATTTCAAATTCTAGTAGCTCGATACTCGAATTGAGTAGATCACCAAGCCATCCAGTCATAAGAGTAAGTAAAATTTAAAGACCCTCTCTTTCTATTTGATGGGGTGCTCTTATGACGTGCAGGGGTATCATTGTGATCTTTTCTCATGATGAAGAATAGTGAAAAAAATTTTAAAATTATTTTAATCATAAATATATTTAGATCAGATCTAAGGTAGTTTATGATTAATTATAATTTTAGTAAAACAAATTCAGATATGAAAATTAAATTTTATAATCTAAATTGTATATTGCATATGATGGAGAAATCTGAATATTCTATGATACATATGATGTATACATGAAATTTAGATAAAATTGATATATATTTAATTGCTAAACATAAGATTTAAAAATTAGATTTTGATTTGAAACATATAGTATGCTTCACTTGAAATCTAATAGAATATTTCTAAAACTAAAACACACATTTTACATACTTAATTTAGAATTAAATTTTAAAAGGATCTAGATTTGAGCATTGAAGATCTTAAGAGACCTCATAAATTGATGGATAATGGGTAAGCACGAATAAGATCATCTAACTAGGTTAGATCTAGAGTTAGAAATAAATATAGATTAATTAAAAAAATTAATTAAATCTAATCAAATATTGAATTAGATTAGATCAGAATTTTTTTAGATCAACTTCAATAGTTATAGCTTGATCAATCTATATTTTTGACTATACGAAATGATCCATGATCATGGCTCAGTGGTTTAGTTCGAGTCCTTTGGCTGACTGAATTGAAACTAATTGACCAATTGATGTCTAAAATAAGTTTGACAATATTGCATGGCAATTTGATCGATAATTTTTAATTGACAGTCTGCTTACCTAGCCATTTCGATGGTGTCTAAGGCAAGCCGAGCAGATGCTCCTATCGATCTCACTTATCTGGCCAATTCGATAGATCATATTTTGATTAGATCACTGATTGATTCGAAGTGACCCATGCTAATAAGGTAAGTCAGTATGACTGATTTAGGTGTTTGTTGACTAGCTTATATCAAGTTCTCTTCATGACTTGATGAAGTCAGTGGGATGATTTATGACTCGCAGGTCCATCTCTTCTCTTATTCTCAAATCATTAAATCAAATCTTCTAAATTATTAGGTCCTTAAATGATATGGTTATGAGGATAACTAGTTCATAGCCTCCCATTCAGGTGCATGATAATGCATCCAATATTCTAAATAGGCATTGGAGGTACCACACGCCTGGTGTCTATTAGGTATTAGAATTATCATTCATCATATGACCATCTTATTGTGCCTATTAGATTAATGGTTAGGTTGGCCGAGCCACACTCGGATCTGGATATTCGTTTGTTGAATACACTTGGTGGAGTCATGTTAATGGTTAGACCTAATCAAAATTTTTTGTGAAGGTACCACACGCCTGCTGAAGAGATGCCTGGGGCAAAACATAATTGCTAGAAATTATTTTGGAAATAATTAGTTAAGAACCTACCCATAAATGCACTAGGGTTGGTCGAGCCATACTCAAGCCCAAATATAGTCTGTGTGGATTTTAGTACCCATTAAGGGATTAATGCAATTCCTTGAATTGGAGGTAGAAGCTACCAATTCATATAAAATAGTGAGAGACCTTTAGATTAAAGTCCATATCTTTAGGATTAAAATGATTCATATACTAATAGGCTTTTATTTTTTTCGATAATGGCCAATATATTATCACTCCGCTCGTGTTAGACAGTGACAAGCTTATCAGATCAAACTTCGATAGCTTGTATTGAAAGCTAAAGATCGTCGAGAGTACGAAAGAATCTTGTATGTTCTATAGATCCCACATCAGAAGAACCTACTGCGAACGCACCTCGTGCGACGAGAGATACTTATTTGAAGTGGCTCAATGACCACACGATAGTATGTTGCATTATGAGGGCAGCCATGAATAACAAACTTAGCCGTAAGTTCGAAGATAAACAATCGGAGGAGATGATTCAAATGTTAAATAAGTCCTTCGACACCCCTAAGGATGTCGAGAGATATAAAATCTTTGTCTGTGTTCAATGTTCGTATGCGAGAGGAGGCATCAGTCATCGGTCATGTATTATACATGATTGAGTAGATTGAATGTCTGAGCAAACTTGACTTTTCGTTATATGAATAGTTAAGCAAGGATGCTATCCTTAACTCGCTACCGAAGTCCTACCTACCCTTCTTGAGTCATTATAAAATGACCAAGCTATAGTGAACTACCATGATTTGTTAGAATTATTGCAGATATTTAAGGAGGACCATCAGCTCTAGAAGGAGCTGGTGTATGTTGTGGGAGGATCATCTGTATGTCATCGTTCATCCAAGAGAGGAAAGAAAAAGAGGGTGCAGAAGAGTCGGGCTACCAATCCAAAGCCGAAGTAGAGCAAGAAGTCGAAGGTTGATAAGAGTCAGGTAAAATGCTTCTTCTACAAGAAGCTAGATCATTGAAAGAGAAACTATACTGCATATATAGCTTCTCTTGATCCAAACAGACCAAAAAAAAGAGAAACAAGCAAGCTGTTGCTTCATAAGGTACTTATACGATAACATTTTGTAATTTTTTTGTTTGTGATACTACTACCTGATATTGGATACTGAAAATCTAATTAATATTTATAATTTATTATAAAACTACAGGTCAATAGAAAGTTTAGAGAAGGCGAGTGGTTCCTGAACGTTAAAGATGGAAGCTTTATTCCAGTTCTAGTTTTAAAAACTATGCAGCTTATTTTCGAGTCTAGTAGTGTCATGTTAAATGAGTATCATTATTGTCCTTCTTTTATGATAAATGCCATCTCTATAGGCCTTTTGGTCAAACTCGATTTTAAATTTTTAATAAAGAATGATTTTTATGATATCATTATGAATGATACTAAAATCATGCGACGATAATTGAAATCTGGCATATACTTATTATCACAGCTTGTTGGTGTAATGTACACATCGAACAAATACTCTAAGATAGATAATATCAGGATTCCTACCTTTGGCATTGTAGGCTGGGTTATGTGAATAAGAACAAGATAGATAGATTAATCAAGGAGGGTATCCTCAAAATTAATGATTATGAATCATTACCGACCTATGAATCCTGTCTTCTTGATAAGATGATCAAGTCATATTTTAAGAGAAAAGATGAGCGAGCCAGTAATATTATAGGTCTAGTACATAGTGATATATGTAGACCTATGAACATAAGCACCAGAGGAGGATATTATCACTTCATTATATTTACTAATGATCTATCGAGGTGTGGGTTCATCTACCTTATGAAGCACAAATCTGAATCATTTGAAATATTCAAATAATTCATAGTGAAGTATAAAAATATACTGAAAAGAGTATTAAAACTCTTCGATCAGACCGAGGAGGTGAATATCTCATCAGTAATTTTCTGATATATCTAGAAGAGAATGAAATTCTCTTACAATGGACCCCTCTTATAACACCACAACATAATGGGGTGTCAGAAAGGAAGAATCGAACACTGTTAGATATGATTCGATCCATAATAGACTTTGCAACTCTACCAATCTTCTTTTGAGGATATGCTCTAGAAACTATCTTCTGCATATTTAATAAGGTTTCGAGCAAGTCTGTAAATAAAATATCATATGAGATATGGTCAGGGTATAAACTAGTACTCTCACACCTTAAGGTTTGGGGATATCTGACTTATGTCAAGTATTTAAAGACAGACAAGCTTGGACCTAGATTCGATAAATACTTATTTGTAGGATACCTTAAGAAAACTAAAAGATATTATTTCTACCTCATTGAAGAATAAAAGGTGTTCGTTAGCAATAAGACAGTCTTTTTAGAAAAGAAGTTTCTTGGGAAGGAACTAATGCTACTAAAATCAAACTTAGTGAAGTTCGTGAGGTAGAAATACCAGCACATACAGAATCAGATTTGATTGGAGAATCAAATTCAGAGCCTATAGAGGCCCATTAAGGAGATTCGGTAGAGAAGCACATCAACTGGACAGATACTATAATTTTTTAGTTCAGAATGGTGATCCTGTCGAACTAGATGAGAACGACGAGGATACGATCACCTACATGATGCTACATAAAGATCTGACTCCCAAAAATAGCTTGATGCCATAAAATTAGAGATAGAGTCTATGGAGATCAATGATGTATGGACACTAGTTGATCCACCCAAAGAAATTAAACCCATAGGGTGTAAATAAATTTTAAGAGAAAAAGAAGAGCAGACGAGAAGATGGAGACCTATAAAGCCCGTCTAGTTACCAAATAATACTATCAGCATTATGATATTGACTATGATGAGATATTCTTTTCTGTCGTAATGCTTAAGTCCATCCGGATCATGCTTGCAATAGCGGCACACTTAGATTTTGAGATCTGATAAATGGATGCAAAACCATCTTTCTTAATGGAGAGCTAAAAAAGAGGTGTATATGATACAACTTGAAAGATTCACATCCTCAGATGAATCTAAAGTATGCAAGCTAAATAGGTCCATCAATGGATTGAAGTAAGCATCTAAAAGTTGGAACATGCATTTTGATAAAATGATCAAAATGTATGACTTCGTTAGGAATGGAGAAGAGCCTTGAATCTACAAATGGGCTAATGATTCTGTAGTCATCTTTTTTGTACTATATATAGATAAATACTGTTAATAGAAAATGACATCTGAGCTTTGCAAAGTATAAAGCTATGGCTATCATCGTAGTTCTCCATGAAAGATTTGGGAGAAGCATCCTACATCCTAAGGATGAAGATCTATAGAGATAGATCTAGAAGGTTGCTTGGATTATCCCAATCCACATCCATCGATACCATGCTAATATGATTCAGCATGAAAAATTTCAATAAGGGTTATCTACTGATAGACCAAAGAATTTCTCTCTCCAAGAAGGATTGTCTGACAACCTTTAGAAAAGAGAGGTATGAGTAGAATCCCATATGCTTCGACAGTGGATCCATCATATACATCATGACGTGTACGAGATTGGATGTGGCTTATTCACTAAAAGTAGTAAATAGGTACCAGTCTGATCCCGAAGAGAACCATTGGAAGGTTGTGAAGATAATGCTTAAGTATTTGAGAAATACTAAAGATCAATGACTTATCTATGGAGACATTGACTTAAAATTTATGAGATAAATGATTTTAATTTTCAGTCAGATCATGATGACAGCAAAAGTATATTGGGCTACGTGTTCACCATGAATAGAGGAGTGATTTATTGGAAGAGCTCCAAGCAACATATGGTGGCTGACTTAATATGCAAAGCGAATATGTTGCGGCATCTGATGCTGCAAAAGAGGTTGTTTGGTTGAAGAAGTTCATCACTGAACTTGAAGTAGATTTCTCTATTGATGGTCCAATTTTACTATATTGTGATAGCACTGGAGCCATAGCACAAGCAAAGGAGCCCAAGTCCCATCACAGAACCAAACACATACTGTGACACTATCATCTTGTCCATGAAATCATGGATCGAGATGACGTCGAGCTATAAAAGATTGATAGAAAAGAGAACCTGACCGATCCCTTCACTTAAGCTCTCGGATCAAAAAGTTTGATGATCATAAGTGAAAGATGGGTATAAGATACTACCCCAATTTATATTAGTCCTGGTGAAAATTGTTAAGAATTATGTCCTAAAGTCAATTGACTTATTACAAACAATTAGATTTTGTATATAAATTATTGATCAATAAATAAAAGTTATTTTGGTATTTTCATCACAAGGTGTACATCTTCCTTATTAGAACTCGTGTTGTGATGAAGTCTTAGAACTATTATGATCGATAAAGAAAGATTTATCGAATAGTTTTTAAACATGTTCATGACCAAATGATACGTCATTAAAAAGACGATGACGTTTATTGAGTATAGATCGTTGTATACCATATAGGTTGGTTATCCTCATAATCAAGGAGTGAGGAGACACTCGTATAGTATATAGGTAAAATATAGGAGTACATCATCACTAAATAGGTGATTCACCTATCGAGCACTCTATTGTCAAGAGCAGCTCGCGAAGTGTATGGACATAAGTGTCCCTCAGACTTGAGATCACAATAGTGACTTGCAAGCAACTCACTATACTTTGATGTTGGATTACTACATTTCTAATATAGTGACAGAAAGCTACTGGGTACAGTCAAATACTTGCGAAGTCTATGTGTGGATCAAAATAGGATTAACTGCTCCAAATTATAGGAGTTAATGTATCACTATATTTCAATATAATAAAATTTTGATCAGGATAATCCATACAATGAATTTGAAAGGTTGAAATATAATGTGAATGACTGTTTCAGGGTTGACAGTTAAACCCTAGGTCACCTTGAGCATTAGGATCAAAGGGATGAATTATACGTAACCATATGTCGAGGTTCTTGAATATTGCTTTATGAATATTCAATCTATCCAGACATCGGGTATCATTGTTAGATGGTCACTTCGATTAGTATAGGAAAAATTTCTATACTACCGACTTAGTGTTCAAACTTATGAAGCTGCGCATAAAAGTCAAACAATATAGAAAAGAATTGATCGAATATTTATGTGATCAATTTGAAAGTTGAGACTTGATTGAACATATAGATTAATTTAATTGAGAATTAAATTATAGATCATACAGAATTAAACACTGACTATGTCCAACTAGCACTGTATATAAGGTGCAGATTTGATTTTGAGGATAAATTGATCAAATCAATGATCCAAGCAATTATGATAGATTGGATTCAAGCATTAATTACTTTAAATTAGATCTAAATTAATTAGGTATAATTTTATTAAGGCTTGATTGGGTTAATTATCCAAGTTAGACTTGGATAAAAATTCTAATTGGATTCGGATCAACAGTCTTTTTAAATTGGTTCAAATCAGATTCAAATTAGATTTGAATTGAACCCAAATCTAAACTAATTCTGATTTAGTGTACTTAGCCATATTCTCCAAGATTTCTTTCACCCATATGGTCGATCAAGATGGTAGAGAGGGGGCTAGAAACAGCCTCCTCCCCTTGGACGTGCGGCATAATGAAGGGAGGCGCAAGTTGGCACCTCTTTTACTTGCATTGGGAATCCTTACGCTTTAGGAAGTTTGGATTTGATTCAAACATAGAGAGTTCTATTCCTAACACCTAAAAGAGTTTAATTTGAGCTAGAACCTCTTATCTATTTAAGAAGGAGTGTGGAGAAGAGAACCAAAAAATCAACCCATGGCCTAGGTGTGGAGTACTCTCTTGGTTTGGGCATCCTCTCTCTCTTGGATGTCACCTCTCCTTGGGCTTCTCTCTTTGCTTGGGTGTCCTCCCTCCCCTTGGTGTGGTAGCGTGTGGGTTGTTCTAAGATCTTGAAATCAAATCTCTAGGCTTCATCTCTTTCCTCTCTGAAGAAGATGTTTATCCCTCTATTCTATAGAGTTTGACATACACGCAAAGTAGAGGATCCGCACATCTGAATCTCGTGAAGCAAATCAATCAAGAAGCTTCTTCAATTTTGATTATTTTCTACTACAAATCAAGGTGATATTTCATAAATATTATAAAAAAATTTAATTACTAATCTATTCTTTCCTCCTGGCATCCGATGCGATCAGATAAATCTTTCCTTCAGGGGCGATCTGCTAGAAAAATTTCAAGCAGCATACAGTAGCCGATTTTGTTTGCGAGGCTGAGTACATTATAGCATCCGATACTATCAAAGAAGCTGTTTGGTTGTGAAAGTTTATCGACGAGCTTAGAGTAGCACTCTCTGTTGATGGTCCTGTCCTGCTATATTGTGACAGCACTGGAGCCATAGCCCAAGTGAAAGAACCGAAGTCCTATTAGAGAATCAAGCACATTCTACATCGCTATTACCTTGTGTGAGAGATCATAGATCAAAATGATATCAACCTTCAAAAAATTAATAAAAAGGAGAACTTGGCCGACCCATTTACTAAAACCTCAAAATCAAAGAGTTCGATGATCACAAGTAATAGATGGATATTAAATACTATTTCAATTGATTTTAGTCCAAGTGAGAGTTATTGAAAAATATATCCTAAAACCAATCATCTATTTTTAAATGATTGTGCTCTTTGTAAATTGTATATGAATTATAAATTAATAAAAGTTATTTGATATTTTTCATCATAAATTTTGCATCTTTCTTATTGAACTCTTATGTTATGATAAAGTCCTTAGAATTACTTTCAATCGATAAAAAAGATTTATCGTGTAGTTTTTAAACTTTATTCATGACCAAATGATACGTTATTACAAGGATGATACGTTTATCAAGTATAGATCGTTGTATGCCATATGGGTTGGTTGTCCTAATAACTAAAAGTATGGAGATATTGGTATGGCATGCAGGTGAGATATAGGAGTACATCTCACTGAATGTAACTAAACTTTGTAGTACTCTGCTATCAAGAGTAGCTCACGAAAACATGGGTATGAGTGCCCTCTGATCTAAGATCAGCATAGTAACTTGCAAGCAACTCATTGTGCTTTGATACCAAACTACCTGAATTTCTAATTCAATGATGGAAGATTTCTAGGCACAATCAAGTACTTGCGAAGTTTGTGTGTGAGTCAAGATGGGATTGACCACTTCTGTTTTAGGAGATAGTGTTATATTGTGTTTCAATTTAATAAAACTTTGGTTAGGATAATTTTTGTAAGGAGTCACAAGATTTATAAGATTGAGACATAATTCGAATGTACTAATTAAGAGTTGATAGTTTAACTCTAAAATCATCCTGAGCATTGAGGGTCAAAGGGATGAATTATACAGTAACCATATGTCAAATGTTCTTGAATGTTGCTTTATGACTTTTCGGTCTATCCAAATATCGGGTATCATTGCTAGATAATCACTCTGATTAGTATAAAAATTTATTTCTGAGTTATTAGTTTTGGTTTGAACCTATAGGATCATACACAAAAAAGATTCTTATCTGATCAGATGGCTGATCAATAATTACAAATCATTAAGGGTATAATTATTAATATAATTAATGATTAACCTTATGTAAAAGTTACGATAAAATAATTTGCTAAGAGTTTATGAATTAATAAAGGATTAATTAGTAATTAGATTACTGATTAGCTTAATTTGATTGAGCAATGAGGTTTGGATCAAGTCTAATTGAATTAGATTCAGTTAGCTGTAATCCGATTAGGTATAGGATGACCTAATCGCTAAAGAAGATTAATTTCTGATTTGATCAGAATTTGGACTCGATTAAATCCTAATTTGATTAGGATTTGATTGAATAAATTAGGTGCCTAATAGGATTAGGTTTGATCTTCTCTTAGGCTCTAACCAAATGGGTTTGGATTGGACCTAATTGGATAAACCTAGAGTCCAATCGAATTGGACTTTCTCCCCTTACGCCCTACCTTATCCATGCCCTACATTCCTTCATGCAAATTTCAGATTTTGCATGAAAGTTTTCCATGCCAGATGAAGTTTCTCACCCCTCCTCAATTCCCATTTGATTGGGATAGGATTTGGTTCAAGTTGAATTCAAATCTAATTTGAATTCAAATTGTGATAAGGATAAAGCCTTGTTTGAATATGATCTTATCCCTATCCTATCCATTTGTGGGATGCCAACCTTAAGAAGGCTAGCTTTTGGGCATGCATAGGAGATCTGAGAGTAATCAGAGAAGTGTTTCATTGAGAAGAGAAAAAAAGTGAGAGAAAGTCTTCTAGGCATGATGTTTCTTTAAGGCATGGGTTTCTAAATCCTTAATGTGGGGATTTTGGAAGAGAGAAAATAGCAGTTTCTATTTTCATTTTCCTCCTCCTACCATGTGATCCTCCAAAAGCTTTCTTCTCCTCCAAAATAGTTTGAGATATTTGAAGGAGCACGAATCAACCATCAATTGGTCTATGTGTGAGCTAGCACTCTTGAGAGATCGATCTGTTCAGGGCTTCATATAGACGTCCTGTAGAGGCCGGGCATATTGTGCGGCTGCACTGCCATAAAGAGAACCAGTAAATCCATGTTCCTCAACAACGGTGAATATCGACCAGCACTAATGTATAGAGTTTGGAACTCAAGTACATAGTAGATATGATCTGCAATATTGATATGATCACATAGATTTGATCTATGAGTTTTTAATTTCAGAATTTGTATGCATATTATGTCATGTCATTGATCCTAGCATAGGTTGTTTTAGATTCAATCTAATGCATGATAAGATTAAAAAGTTTAATCTTATTTATTTTGACTATAAAATTTTGAAATGCATGCATGAAATCATCTGTTATTTTTCATCAGCGGGCATATGATCGAATAAGCTAGTCTTTACTTCGACGAACACTCCAGGCACTAGGTTTCGAGGAGAGGTGGATTGGTTGGATCATGAATTGCAGTGAGGCCCCGAGCTTCACTATCCTTATCAATGGCACCCCGATGAAGTTCTTTCATTCCTCTATTGGTCCTCGCCAAGGTTGTTCCCTTTCCCCCTACTTGTTCATTTTATGTGCTAACGCCTTATCTAGAACATTGAGAGCAATGATTCAAGGGCAGACCCTGGAGCCGTATTGGCCTGCCCCTGATGCCTAGCCACTCTCGTACCTTCTCTTTATAGATGACTGCCTCCTCATTGGGTATGCCTCGATCCAAAATACGGAGTGCTTTGCTTCTGTTACCCGGGCCTACTATCGAATGTCAGGTCAGTTGATCAACATTTAGAAGTTTGCTATCATCTTTAGCCCAAGCATGAAGCCCCAAGTGAGATTGGTGATCAGGGAGAGCCTGGCGGGAGCAGATGGGGACGCTGACCTATCTCAAGATTTCAATCACGAGCCATCACCTAAGACGGACTGAGTGTAGACCTTTGGAGTAGTGGATCCAGAGCATCTCCAGGACTGGCAAGCCAACGCCCTATCCTTCATGGGCAAGATGACTCTAGTGAGATTGGTGTCGAGCTCTGTTTCGATGTACCTCTTGGCCAATACAATTGTGCCGGTTGCTTATATTAGAGGGATGGAGCAGTAGTTTCGCAACTTCCTGTGAGGATCCAAGCACGATCATTAGCGAGTCCATTTGCTATCCTGGGAGGTGGTGTGTGCAAGATAGTGGCCTTGGGATCCACTCTTTGGTGACGAAGAGGTAGGCTCTGATTGTCAGATATACAGTCAGATTCATGATCTAGTCGGACTGCTTGTGGAGTAGGATAATGAGGGTCCGTTATGGTAGTGGAGCCATGAAAATCCCATCTAGGCTGCCCAGGACTACTTTTTCATCTAGAGGGAGATCCGTGCTCGAGGGCCCGACATTATGGACCGTATCAGATGCTTGATCGGGGATGGGCATTTGGTGGAGGTGACCCAGTATGACTGAATTTCGAGCATTCTTCTCTCCCATTGGCCGATCTTTATCAGTAATAAGGTGGAGGACCACATGAGGTTGTCGATCTCATTACTACTAATGGCTCGGGTTGGAGGGCACAGGAGATCATTCGGACTTTTGGGAGCCCACTGCAGAGCGGATCCTTGCCATCTCAATTTTGATGCACCCCAATCAGGATACGAGGGTCGGAGACGTTTTTGCTGCCTGAAAGATCCCTCAAGCCTGAAAGTTTCCTTGAGGGACCTTTCCCAATTGTGTGGACTGGCGCTGACTAGGAGGATCGAGGCTACTTGGATTTGGAGAGTAGCTGCTTATCCTAGGGTGAGAATTTTTCTATGAAAACTTGCCTGAAACTGGCTTTCCACCCGGACACTTCTCAGGGATAAGGGCATGGAGATTCCGACCTTGTGTCCAGTCTGTGGAATGGAGGAGTTTGTAGAGTATGCCATTTTGTGCTGCCCTAGGACGAGAGTCATCTGGAGACAGATAGGCGGCTATCCATGGGAGACGAGTACGGACCCATGGCTGATTTTCTTCTTGGGCTTGATCCGACAGAGCGTGACCTACAAGATGTTCGCGGTTGGTGATCAGATGGCTTATATCGCTTACCAGATTTGGCTGTCGAGGAACAGCCTAGTCTTTGACAGTGAGGTGATTCTTGCTCGTCGGGTGGTGGAGAGAGCTCTTTATCTTGCTCTGGAGTATTGCCAGTTTGACACTGCCACCCCATCCCTTGATAACCCTGATCTTTGGAGCTCCCTAGCTGCTTTAGCAGTGATCCATAGGGTACTATCCATCTCTTGGGAGCCCCCACCCTCGAGGTTTGTCAAGGTGAACTTTGATGGCAGTGTCAGGGATGGGAGAGCGGTGCGGGCTTCGTCATTCGTGGCTCTGATGCTAGACTTTTGGTAATCGGAGGTTTCTACCTTTTTGAGCCTTCTATCTCGAGTGCAGAGCTTCATGCCACCGGGCACATGTCACCTTCGCCAGGCAGCAGTTTCACGCAAAGAAGATCTATCTTAAGAGTGACTCTACTACTGTCATTGCTTGGATCCAGAAAAGTGCAAGGCAGCTCGAGATTCATCCGCTAATTCAGGGTATCTAAATCTCTCTCCATCAAGCTGTTGAGGTCAAAGTTTGGTATGTTTACCGAAAAGTAAATACTGCGGCAAATTGGATGGCGGCATATGTTGCAGAGCACTCCGATGATTGAATTTGAAGATAGGATGAGAATTATCTGTTGGTCCTGCATGACTTTATGTATCTTGATCTTTTGGATTGTTCTCGCATTAGATTGATAGACCGTCCATTTGTAACCCAAAAAAAAAAAAAAAAAAGGAGACGCCCTTTTCATCCAATTTGCTTCCTGGCTCCTGATGATCCCTTCCCAGCAAGGAAAAACCCACCTCGCGCAACCACAGAAAAAAGTCTAGCCCTCACACACCACCATCCCAGTGCTTTAAAACCACACACCCCAGCCCATAGTTATCATAACAAAACACTCAACTCAAAATAGCCACCATGTCCGTCCCCTACGACTGGACAGTGCGATTAAAGCATTCGACGAGACAAAGGCCGGCGTGAAGGGCCTCGTCGACGCCGGCATCAGCAAGATCCCTCCCTTCTTCATCCAGCCACCCGACCACTCGGGCGATGTCAACCCCTCCGACTCGGACGACGCCACTTCTCGCCTCCAAATCCCCGTCATCGACCTCCGAGACGCCGAATCTGACAGCGCCAGAAGAAAGGAGGTTGTGGGTGAGGTGAAGCGGGCCTCTGAGACGATGGGGTTCTTCCAGGTGGTCAACCACGGCATCCTGCGGCGGTGCTCGACGAAATGCTTGCAGGGGTGAGGACGTTTAACGAGGCGTGGCCGAGGTGAAGAGGAGTACTACACCAGGGATTCGGCGAAGAAGATGACGTTCAATAGTAATTTCGATCTGTACCAGGCGCCGGCGGCAAATTGGAGGGATACCATATTCTGTATGATGGCGCCGGAACCTCCAAAACCGGAGGAACTGCCTCTGGCTTGCAGGTAACGTCTCCCGTTGCCGTCCACCGCTATTCCGCTAGGATATTCGACCCGTTGGGTTGTTTAGATTGGGATGTCAATGGCGTGCTGCTTAAGTCCTTTCTCCTCTCATATCGCGAGTTATTTAATTTTTATTCCATTACAATTTTTTTTTCAAAAATAAGAGCATCTCTCTCAGAAGAATCCCTCGAGTGGGGAAAAACACTCGGTTGTCCTCCAGCACTCACGTTTGCTTCATTTCATTATGTGGTACAATTCGCAAGGAACATACAAGGGGAGCAATCAGCATGCAATAAACAAGCTGGGTTTTTTTTTTTCTGTGCCAATTAGAATTTTTTTTTAGTTGCTACAGCATTTTTGTAAATTAGTATCTTAGTTCTTCTTATTTTTATTATACTAGTGTGTGCTCACGCACACGTGCATATATATATATATATATATATATCAATTTATCAAAAACTTTTTGAAAAATCCAACAGTTTATAGATCAGGGGCCTTGTTAACTTCTCTCTAGCCCAAGGAGAGGTCTAAGATTTTGAGAGAGTATTAGAGGAATAGAGAGTCCAAGTACTTTCCAATTGTATTCTCCAACGTACGTGGCCAGAAAACACACCCTCTTGTTGAAATTTATTATCATATCCCAATCTAATTATAATTTTATTTTTAATTAATCATTAATTTTAATGACTTTAAAATTCTATTCCTAGTATTAGTCTATTTAATTATTTTTTTAAAATTATTAAAATTTATATTTTATTGGACTTTTGATTTTTAAGTCAAGATAGGAGTTAAACTCCTATCCATATTATGCTTTATTTAAAGACACATTCAAAGTCTCGGAGTATAGAAGATGGTGGGAAAAGTATGTGTGGAATATTATAATGGGAAGAGAGAGTTTTAGAGGTGTTCTCTTTGTTAAGACATGAGAGAGCTTCATTATATTACTCAATTTTTTAATAAAAATTTTTCTCTCTCCAAAATTTATTTTTCTTTCAACGTTTCTTTTCTTTTATTCTTTCGGTATTTGTTTTGGATCTTGAACTAACACGTTCGATCTACTCTCCATAGCATGTCATTCTAGCTATATAGTATCAGAGCTTTATGTTTTGGAGATTAGTAGCCTGTGTATTTATATTCTATATGGTATCAGAGCTAAGATCTTGAGATTGGTGACTCACGCATTTGTGGCTCTACATGGTGTTAGAGCCATAAGCTTGGAAAGTACTTGAGTGGTCTACAATTTTGATCAGATTTATTTAAAGCATGATATTTTTTTTAGAACAATAACTTGATTGTTAGTGGTTTACACCATGGTGTGATTGAAGAGCTTCCAATAATTCATTTTACGATGGTGCAAACATGTGAACTCTTGTTTGGTGATTCAAGAGGTGAATTATCATAGCTAATACTAATACCTTCTTTATCAATGGATTCATGCATATGATGTCTGACCTTACTAATATTAATATAGCTACTTTTACTACCACCATTTCTTTTCATAAGTTGAACAACACCTATTATCTATATTGAAAAGCTCTTGTTGGGTCTTATTTAAAATTACAGAATTTATAGGATATTCTGGATGAGTCAGAGATGATGTCAATAGATGAGATCACAAAAAGAAAATAGAGTTTGAGATCTCGAAAGGTAATGTGGATTATTCAAAATTCAGTTGATAAAAAAATTAACTTTATATTCAAGATGTAAAGAAGCTAGAGGAAGCATGGGATATTTTTGTGGCTGTTTACTCAAATTCTAATAAGGTGAGATATCATAAACAAAAATTATTTGAAAAGTGGATTTTGATTTCAGACTTCCTCAAAAATCTTAAAAAAGAAAAAAATTATTTTAAAGATGAAGATTTGAAACAGGAGGAGCTTGATCAATTAGAGATTGGATCAACTTCATAAAACTCAGAGCATAGTAAGATTGATCAGTTTGAGGATCAATCAAGTCTAGAAAAAAAATCTAATGCAAGATGAGCTTAATCAAGTGGATATTGTATCAAGTTCAAAAATGATCATGATTGAATGTTCAGTTGATTCTAAAACTGCTTAGAAAAAAGTCAAAGGATGCTATAATTGATCCAGTTATAGAAATTTGTACTAAAAAATCAAATCATATGGGAAAGTCTTATACTGAAACTATCCAAGATATGAATAGTTTGTAGAATCATAGCCCATAACCAACTTTCCAAAAGGCAATTGTCTATTAGAAGGTAGGGTTTATTAGCCTTTATTGAGCTAGCATAGAACCCTATGATAAGCATGCAAGCAGGATGTGCACTGGCATATAGCCAATAATCTCCTCCCAGCAACATTTGGAAGGCTTGATGGGTTTGAATCTGCAACTTCGCTCTAATGACACTTATAGGACCGTAATCCCTAACCAACTTTTCAAAAGATAATTGTCCATTAGAAGAAAGGATTTATTAGTCCTTATTAAGCTAGTACAGAACTACATGATAAGCACACGGATGGATCGAGAGGCTTCATAGCCGAGTCAACCCATATCAAGTCAAATCAACCTCAAGGGTTAGGCTGATCGGTCAATCCTATTTAATCCATACCAACCAGGGCAGGTCGATCCTCTGAGTCGATCTTGGAGGATACTTGCCACATCATCAGCCATCCCTCAACTGGAAACCTCTCTTTGGGTCCCATCGAGAGTGTGTTGGCACATCGCCAACATGGTTCAAGTAGAGATTTAGTCAACCATGAGCACGAAGAGCTGACTAATTATGAAGTAGCTAGTTTCAGAGATCAAGTAGCAAGAAGATATTTTTTATAGATATTATTCTTGTTGTACTTTAGCAATCAATAAGGTTTTTGGTATATCAATTAATTTTGAAACTACTCCAAAATTCGAGCTGTTAGAAGACTCATGCATGATGATTTAATTCCATATTCCAAAGAAACCAATTATGTGCAGATATTGAAGCAACATAAGTGGGGGTATATGAATATAATCAAAGTTTTGTTATTGGTTTTACTTATGTGTAGGTTGTGGCTGATGCTCATAATTATTACAATCGATAACTTAATATTCATTGGAATAAGTTAGATGTCCGAGAAAATTTTAACATCATGACCATAGAGTTAATGCCCAGAAAAAGTGTTGCAACATATCATCATTTTCGTTATATGCATTAAAGAGGACAAGCCAGTGAAGGAATTAATGTTCAAGTCAATAAAGAAGTTTCATTACTCAATTCTTAGTTCAATAAGTTGTTATATATTATTGTTACCATGGCAATAATGGTAATGGCTACTATGATGTTTCATAATATTGATAAATTTAGCATTATCGAATGGACTTTGCAATGATAGGGAGTATGGAGATTCATTGACTTTAGGATTCTATTCCTGATATTACTCTATTTAATTATTTCCTTCTAAAGGTTATTAGAGTTTATGTTCAAATGAGTTTTTGATTTTTAAATTAAGATTGGAGTCAAACTCCCACCCATATGGTGCTCTATTTAAAAGAATCCTTGGTGTTTCCTTAGAGTGTGGAAGATGGTAGAAAAAGTGTGTGGAATATTATGGTGGGAAGAGAGAGTTAGAGATGGCCTCTTTGATAAGGCATGAGGAGCTTCTTTGTATGGTTCGATTTTTTTAATAAAAATTTTTTTCTCTCCTAAATTTATTTTTCTTTTAACATTTTTTCTATTATTTTTTCTATTTATTTTGGATCTTGGGCCGGCACATTCAATTTACTTCGAATAGTTTGCCATTCTATATGATATCAGAGCTTTAGGTTATGGAGCTTGGTGGCTCGTGCATCTACCATTCTACATCTCCACCTTCCCTTTCCATCTCCTTCTCTCATATTTTTCCCTTGTCTCCCCATTCTCTCATCTGTTCTCCTATCCTTCTTTTTAATTGGTAGAGCTCTTATGCCCTTACAACATTGCCCACAACGGGTGTGTTGGCATAGTGGTGGAGGTGGTCATGGTGAAGTGGAGTAGAGCCCCAATGGTAGAGTTGGCATGGTAGAGGAAGCAAGCAAAGGATAGGGCTAATGGCAGTGGGTGAGAATAGGAGGTGGACACTATGAAGTGAGGTCTAATAGGCTGATGGCAAGTGCATTGGAGCTTGGTGCTGAAAGCTTCCATCTAGTCATGAAGTAAGTGGAGCCTACATGTCAAAGCTAAATGAGGAGCATTGGTTAGCTTATGTTGTTAAAGGGGTGGATTGGTAGTGTAGCAAAAGAGGTCAACCAACTGAGGAGCTTTGGTTAGGTGTATGTTGTTAAAGTCCTATGCTGACTAATCTAAAGAGTATCATATGGGTTTATTAGTCTATGCCACTTCAAATTTGGATTGCATCTTTCACGTAAAAGAATGATTGATACAACCTTCACACATCTCAAAGCACTCTGAACTTCCTCATTCATCCACCTATATAGATCTCAAAGAGATCATTGCATGATCCAATAGTGGATTAATGCCAAGGAAGGTAAATCCTTCTTTCACATGAAAGACAATCCCTGCCCATGCCACTCTTCCTCTTAACAGCTTAACTTTGGGACTGTGAGTCCATGATAATTAATATCAAAGCCAGAGGCATTGTACATCGCAACCTTTATGAGTCATATGGGTCTCTCATTGGGGGATACCAGAGTTAAGGAGGAGCAAGATTAAGTTGGACTCGAGCCATAAGTGTGTTGTCCTCTCTCAAATAGGAGCTAACCATGATGAAAGTATCATGATACTGGATGGGGGAGGTTGTTATAGTCCCACAATCTATATCGTACCAAGAAAAAGGGTGCCATATAAATTTATTAGTCCAATAGGTTGTCTTCTTAATGGTTTAAATTTTTGGGTTGCAAGTTAATAACAAGTGGTATCATAGCGAAGTCCATTATATGTCACAATCTTTATTAGTTATATGAGTTTCTCACGGAGGATTCTAGGGTCGAGTAAAATTGAGGCCATGGGTGGGGTTGTCTCTCTTTAGTTTGAGCCAACCGTAATGAGGGCATGAGTCCATAACAAATAGGAGAAAGCCCGAAGACCAATTGGTGCTGGAGTGGGTGGTTGAAGAGGTAGCTGGGGAGTAATAAATAGCTCTCATGGTTTAGATCAAGTATAATGTTGGTGGATAACATTAGCAGGTTAAGTGAATTGGTCCTTCCAGGGCATGGGTAGCAGGATATGATGCGGCGCCAAGCCTGCTAGATCTAGATGGCCAATTAAATGTTGAATTGTGTTTGAGGGGCTCCTAGTCCTTCTTGTGGCCCACATTGGATCTGAGATGGGCGAGTTATGTGTAGAATTGATCTTTGGAATTGTATTGTTTGGGTTGTTGGACTTCCCTATCTTTTTTTTCTCTTTTATTTTTTCCTCTTTATTATGTCCTTCTTATGTTCTATTTTCTTCTTCCTCTCGTACTCATTTAATTCCTAATTATATATATGGTAGTCTGTCCATCTTTTTTCTCAAAAAAATAAAAAAATAATTTATACATAACTTGAAATATTAATTAAAAATATCAATTTCTTGACAACTTCTTATTTACTTTATTAGTCATCAACCTCAAATCACACTCTTGATGAATTTAATGGGACTTCCCATTTTCTATTAAAAAATCGAAAAAAGAACTTTAATATGACATGGTATATCCTGTTTACGTTTTATTTGGCATCTCATGGATCCACATCTTCTATTTGTAGAGAAATAACCTTCCATTATCCAAACCATATTAAAAAACTGGGGATCTTTCTCTTTGAGCTACTTTCTGAGGCGCTCAGCCTTAATCATGATCATCTAAATCAAATGGAATGTGCCAAAGGACTTGCTGTTCTTGGCCACTACTATCCGCCTTGCCCACAGCCTCAACTCACTCTTGGAGCTAGCAAACATTCTGATCCAGATTTCCTGACCATCCTTCTACAAGACCAGATTGGTGGCTTACAAGTGCTGCATCAAAATCAATGGATTAATGTGCCTCCTCTGCCTGGAGCTTTAATAGTAAACATTGGTGATCTACTGCAGGTATGTTTTTCATTAGGTACAGAAATATTAATGCAGCAAAATCAAATATTTGATTCTCAGTTACTTGATTTACTCTAATGTAGTTTCATTCGAAACAAAAAAAAAAAAAAAGGAAGAAGAAGACAAGACTCACTAAAATGTATGCTGATTATAGTTTCAAATTCATAGAATTTAGATTCTCATGGGTAGATTATTACTTGTAAATGCCATCATATATGTGATATTATTTATAATTTTCCTCTTGTATTTCTGTGATCTGCAGCTAATCTCCAATGATAGGCTTAAGAGCGTGAAGCACAGGGTGCTTGCAAATAAGAGTAATGTCCCTAGAATTTCTGTGGCAAGCTTCTTTACCACAAATTTCTACCCATCTATGAAGCTCTATGGCCCTATCAAGGAGTTATTATCCAACGAAAGACCGGTGTATAAAGAAGTATCAGTGAAGGATTTCGTCACCTACTACAAGATGAAAGGACTTGATGGACAATCAGCACTAGACTATTTTAAGATATGATTAAAAGTCAGGACAATTTAGTCTGCTGAATTTATTGAAATCCAAAGGATTAAAGAGATACATATATATATATATATATATATATATATAATATATATATATATATATATATATATATATATATATATCCTACGTTTATTGTACTGGAGAAGCTAAATGAAGTATTTTATTGCAGATCCTCAGGATTCCACAAGGTCTTTACTAATTATCGAATCATAGAAAAGATTCTACATCTTGAGATGAAGCAATATTCTCAGCAGGTGACACCCGGATGGACCGATATCACGTTATCTCAATTGATATGTGTTGTGGGCAGACCGTAGGGGGACCCCTTAATAGTCCCACATCGGGCAAACTCTGAGTGTGCATGTGCTTAAATGGGATACGAGCCCGCAATCCCTCACGAGGCACCTTTTGCCTGCTGCTCAGGCCGAAGGACAAAACCGTGACTCCGGGTACACGTGCATCCAAAGTGGCGGCGTCCCTGGGGGGAGCGGACAATACTTTGTGGAGCCCCCTTAATAGTCCCACATCGGGCAAACTTTGAGTGTGCATATGCTTAAGTGGGATACGAGCCCGCAATCCCTCACGAGGCGCCTTTTGCCTGCCGCTCAGGCCGAAGGACAAAACCGTTTGTAGGGTCTGAGGCAGTGCCTCTGATGACCTTTGACACGTGTGCACATCAATATGAAAGGCTGAAGTGTAGTAACGAGGCGATTAGCTATGTAGAACATGAATTTTTCATAGTTAGTTTTTAAGAAACTCATAATTAAACATTGCAGTAAAAAGGATTAGAAAAATTAACTCAACAAATAAATGAGTATCATATTTAATGATATCTAGAAGCGTACCCATTTATCTACGCCTGAAGACAGCCATCCACAATGGCCTCATGAAATACAAGAAGAAAACCATCAGGCCAACTAGTTATTTGCTTGATAATATAATCTAGCGGAGTTTATTAGAAGCACAGAAATAGTACAACATCTAAGTTCTGCTACCTAGCATACAAAATACATGCCATCCCATAGAAACAATCCAACTTGATTTCAAAATCTCACGAAATAGCACATATACACCCTAAGGAAGCAAGAATCAACCTCATATATGGCACCATGACATAGAGTCCCTACTTCTCAAGTCACAGCTTGAAGTGGTCTAGTACAGCATCCCCCGTAAGTCC